>NC_138060.1:14210653-14522867 GCF_964194185.1 Rhinolophus hipposideros | reverse complement strand
CTGCTGAAGATTCATATTGAATAGTATTTTCTGTCTGTAAAGCCAAAGCCAAACCTCACAGAATTATTCCAGAATGTTCAAAATGAGTAAAATTCAAGATACCGATCTGTTGGCCAGTTAAATATATAGAAATGGAATTTAAGAAAGCATAATCCCAGTTGCCTTTCAGAAAGTATAGATTTCATGGAATTATTCATTCAAGCATATTTATGGAGTTTCTTCTATATTTCAGGCACTATGCTAAGTATCAGCATTGTTTAGGGATGGGATCTGTTAGCATAATTCTGCAGATGAGCCCAAGTCTCCTGCTAGCATTCCTCTTTCTCCTGTCAAAGCAGAAAGAGGTGGTTTGACTAAGCAGAGTAGTGGTGGAGAATCAGTTGAGCTCTTCTCTGCATGAAGTCCACTTCCTCAAAGGTGGAACTCACTTCCTACCAGAGGAATGAAGTGTATACAGATCCAAACTGAAAGGTTTCCATCACATTGCCTTTCAACATTTCTCGCTGCTTTTAAAAAGGCGAGAGAGAATCAGATTCGGTGACACCACTTCTAATGGAGTCTTTACCTTTGATGGTTTGAAGGAGAAATCACTGTATGTGCTTGTTACGGAAATGCTGTCTCACAATGTCAGTTGCCTTTTTTCCAGTCACAGACAGGGATTCATATATAGCTCTGATTCTGGGCCCTGGAGCAGATGGACCGGTCGCTCCCAGGAGGTCATTTGAGGCAGCTAACAATTTCCAGTGATGGTTCCCTTCTTGTGGTGGTTGGTGTCCATCGTAGGCCCTCTGAAGCCCTGGATTTTATCAGGCTGGCACCTCGCTGCCTTCCCACCTCTTCCAGGCAGCACATGGCATTACAGGAAAGTCAGGCAGTGGTCCTAACTAATCGACCTATGACACAAGTGAATAACTGATCCTTTACTGTGGGGTTGATTCTCTCTCCAGCCACCAAGGAAGGACCCTCCCACTGCCTCCACTGAAACGCTGGGAGAGTTGATGAATTTTGCCTTGTTGTCACATTCTCTTTCAAAGTTGACATTAATACATTTTTCAACACTGATTACCAAATTATTTCACACCTTCATGAAAAAAAGCTTAGAAAATACAGGCAAGCCCAAAGAAGAAAAACAGCATTCCTCCTTTCATTTTTCTATTGTAAATATGTTATATATACTTTTTTCTCTCTCTCTTTTTTTTTTTTCTGAAGCAGGGATTGTATTGCAGGTACCATGCTGTTATTACTTTTCACTCAACACTATATTAGGGATATTTCCCCTGCCTTTAAATCTTCTTTTAAAATAGGAGTTTTAGAACTGCACATTACTCTTTAGGATTTATGTGCCAAACCCTATTTAATCACTCTCTAGTGTTAGATGTTTGGAGTATTTTTCCTGTTCTAACTTTTGTCTACTATTCTATCAGGACTATACTTGCATTCAACTTTTCTGCACATCTGTGATATTTTTCCCCCTTAGGATAAATACTTCAAAGTGAAATTGCTGGCTTAAACAGGCTATTTTAAAATTTTATGGGTTTGCGTCATCTACAACCTAGGGAAGACCTGGATTAAATTCACCAGCACACTGTAAGCGGTGGTGGTTCATAATCTTGGTTAATTTGATAGGTTAAAACGGGTGTCTACTTGTTACAAAAGTTTTCATTGTTTTGATAACTAAGAATGTTGAAGTGTTTTCCTCATAGTTTGGCCGGATTTTTGTGTTTCCCTTTATTATTATTTTTTTCATTTTATGTTTATTAATACTGTTGGTTTATGTATTGTCCGCTGTCATTAAAGCACCTTTTTATTATCTTCTAAACTCTTTATTAACATAATTGTTCACAGGCTTTTGTCTGATGTTCATATTTTAATGATAAAATTTTTACTTTATTTTTATGAGGCAAATGTTTCTAAAATCTTTTCACAGTCTTTTTCTTTGCTGTCTGATTGCTTTATACTGAGGATGAGTAAATGCAAACTACACTTCCCTGTAGTTCTTACATGAGTCAATTTTTTAAACTTGTTTAAGTTACCTGGAATTTATTGTATTTTGATGTTTAAGGGACATAGGTATTTATTATTTTGGGGGGGAGGGATCTAAGTACCGTTTATGAAATAGCTCCTCCACTGATTTAAATGCCCTCTTTGGTCTGTATTGACTATGTACATATTTTAAAATTTAAGTCACTTTCTATTCTTGTCCACCCACCTACTCTTAGGTCAATGCACTTGTTTCGGTTACTGTAAATTTTAAATTTATTTTAATACCTAGTACTTTACATTCCCTGGATTTCTCTTTTTAATTTGTAAATTATCCTTCATTTCTACTTTTCTTTCTGCTTTTTAATATATGAGTTTTCCCCTTTGCTTATTCAGATGAAATATTGCTGTAAATGTTCCTTGGATGTTTAAGCTTACCTTTCCGGCTAACTTGCTCTCAGGTTTCCCTCCGTACACAGGCTTCCACTTCAGACCACAAACCTCCACGGAGTGCCAGTTAGTACCTACTGACACCAGACCCCGGTCACTGTTAACCGCTGCTCTTCCCCTCCCCGATGCCTCCCGTCCTTCTACCCTTCTCCTTCTCTAATTGTGTGATTGTTTCTCAATAGGCTCTTGGGGGGGAAGTTATACTTTTCTAAGCTAAAACTGCTTGTATTTCTTTTTTCATCCTATGGGATTTGCCAAAGTACCCACATGTTCACGAACTTTCTCTAATGACCTGAAAAGTATCAGTGTGAGCAGTAATCTCAAACTGTAATTTGCCTTAGAGTTCCATTTGTTTTCGGTGGGGAGAAACGAGTACTGTTCTCCCAGATTTGCTTCCCTGACAACAGCTCAGTGTTCTGTAGTAGAAACTACTATCTCCTTGACTATAGGGATCAAGTATGTAGAAACTGTATTTCTCTCGTGTTTTCCTGCACACGGTGATGATAAGTTTCACATCAAAATCAAATGCAATATTGTGTAATGCTGTTAAGGGTCTTTAATGAATGAAGAAGTTAGCATACATGTTTTGCAAATAAGTCCATCACATTAGTTTCACATTTGTCCTGTCACTTGTTCTTTCAAGTGACCCACTGCTATCTGAGCAGTGGGTCTCAGTATCTGTCACTGCTCTGTTCTAGATGTAATATCAAAATCTTCTAAGAGACAGTGAAGCACCATGGTTAAGAGAAAGAGCCCGTGAACTTCTTCTATACAAGGCAGATAGTAAACATTTTTGGCTTCATGAGCCGTGAGTCTATTGCAGCTCCCCACCTCGGTTCTCAGAGTGAAAAATAATCAAAGGTAATATGTAAACCCATGAGCACGGCTGTTTTCCTGCAGAATTTTATTTACAAAAATAGATGACAAGCGGTGTTTGGCCTGTGGGACATGGTTTGGTGACCCCTAGTTCTGATGGCAGGCCTGGAGCCAAGGTTATGTGGGAATGAATATCCGTTCACCACTTTCTAGGTGTGTGATTTTTAACTCCTTTGTGCCTCAAAACCGGGGCATCCATAAATGAGGATGATTACAGAATCTACTTTAAAGGATCATTTTGAGGATTGAAGGGATTGGTGCAGATAAAGCTTTTAGAATCTATGTGCCTGGAACATAATAAGCCCTAAACTAAGTGTTAAATTCTGTATACTACATAATTCATTGATAAATTCATCCCCAGAAGAACATTTTCAACTAGTTTTGAACACGCTATTAATGAACATTTGCCTGTCTTTTAATTTCTGTTGTTTAGGCCTTGGGTTCTCCTTTATCCTTCCCCAATATAAAATCTTTAAGGAAATTCTAGTGGAAAAGTCTAATTGCTGCCTGCCCTGTTGTTTTATTTCTGGAAGGTAAAATTGCAGTGACAACAGTGCATCTTCGCAGGATACTTTGTAACACAGAAAACAAGGTTTGCTTTGTTATTGCCACTGAGCTGCTCTTCGCGTGTGTTTCTTTTCACAGGGTTTGCCAGTCAAGATCTATTTACTCCATGGTTTCTTGGCTAATTATTTCCAGTATGGCACTGATTGAGCTGTTAATAAAGTGTGAAGGTGCCTTGCAGATACGTTCTGCGTCTTAAAGAAGCCTTCTACTTCTGAAACTGCAAACTGCTGTGTCCTCCAGTTCCCCCAATATTCTGGCGATAGCATCTCCAATTGTAAAATTAATCAAACTTCTCTCAGTGACAGAAATGTTAATTTAAAATTTTTGTCACAATTACTGGGAGTGTTATTGCTGCTTCTGACTTGTAATTAATTTCTCCTTCCCTTTCTCCATCACTGGGTTAGACTCCTTTGTAATCGTGATAAATGAAATAGCTGTCTGACCTTTTTTTTATTTAAAATAAATTACTTTACAAGAAAAAAATTACCTCTAGGTAATCAACACCTTCAGATAAACAGGGGAACATGGAACATTAGGTACTTTATTGTTTCTCTCTCCTCTCTTTTTAATTTGTGTGTCTTCAGTGATTGAAATGACAAATGGGGACAGAACAAAGTGAGTCTACTTTTATGGCTGTGTTCTCATGTGGAACTAATTTGGGCTGTGGTGTTGGTTTTTACGGGTACTGAGGAACACCAGCAAAATCAGAGTGTGGTACTAAGGAGAGATTGTAAATTACAATATAAGAAACCCACAGGGGAAAAAAGGAAACAAGTTGTTCTGTTCACTTGAGCAATACTCAAGTGCCCTACTATGAACCAGCCCCCTACTTCTCCAAGTGTGGACTATAGACCAGCCTCCGTGACACCTGGGAGCTTGTTAGAAATGCAGAATCTCAGGCCCTGCCCCAGTCCTTCTGAATCAAACAAGATTCTCATGTAACTCGCGTACATTTTAAAATTTGGAAAATGCTGGAGCCCGGACTTAGAGATGGGGTGTCCGTGGAGGTGGTTACAAGTGAGGTTCGCAAACAAACAGCAAAGCTTATATCGCCACTACTTGTGCAAAGAATAAGAGATTCAAGTTGCATATTGGAAAGTCAGAACATAAATAATTCAAGGTCTGGGATGAAAAGAGATACTTACAAACAGGAATTGCTTTGCTAGTCCCAGCTTTGCTGTGACTGTCAGAATTGTCTGCTTTTGAAAGGCGGGACCATTCAGCACTATCAGGGCAGGAGGCCGACACACATCTGAGTGAGTGGAAAGGGTGATGGAAGCTACTAGACCCACCTGCAAAAAGCCAAGGCACTTGTTATAAGGATGTAAAAAGCTTTTATAGAGCAAGTGGGTTTGTTTGTTTGTTTGTTTGTTTGTTTGTTTTCTTTGTTTGTTTATCTAGAGTGACTATGAGAGAATGAATAAGGATTTTCTGCTTCTTGAAATTGAATGATGGAACATGGGAAAATAGTTCCTGGCTGAGATGCTGGAAACAGAACAATATGTAGATGTAGCAGCACTTACTGGCGACCCACCCATGGCAGGCCAACCCCCATGCCTGGCACTGGAACTACAGCCATAAAGACAAGAAAGACTCTACTCTGGGGAACTGAGTCTGAATGTGGGGTGGGGGTGGGGGGCAAACAACCGCCTTAGTTCCTCTTTGGGCTCCTTTTATTATTTCCTTGGGGATCCGTTTCGTCATGAATCCAGTCGGTGGCTCTATATGTATTTAGCTTCTATTTTTGCCTCCAGATCTTATCACAAATTAAGCTAATAAATGGTGGTGAATTCTGGGACCACATTCATGGCAGTGGGGACAGTTTGAGTGTAACCTCCTGATGTAACTGGGACGTTCCTATTGCTTCTCATTATCAGTTATCAAGGTAGTAAAAGAGGCTGGTTTTTAAACCTCCATCCTCAGCAGAGGGGCATGTGAATAAGGATTATCCACACAGTGCTTTTCTGGGGAAAACAAGACTGGCTTGGGATCTTTGTTGTGAAATCCTCTGTCAAAATTAATTAAGGGACTCAGGTAATTAAAATGTGTGCATCCAGATGGCCCCCAATGGCTTGTTTCTTAATATGGGATTAGTTTTGAAATATCTGAAATACCAGTGAAAAGACTACATGAACTTTTTTCGGGGTACAACTTAAATAAAGAAGCTAAAAAAATTTTGGATCAAATTATATCATAATGGCAGTTATGGTTAGCATGAGACCACTCCACCTTTAAACTTTGTCATGTGAGGTATAAATCCTCAAATTGGAGCTCAGGGATGGGAGGCCCTACAGACATGTTGGTATTATTGTTAAAACCCAGCCATGTCACAAACAAACACATTACAGGTGGCAAGGCTGGCAGGAGATAACTGCCAGCCCCCAGGTTCTGTAGGAGGCACTCGCCCTGAGATCAGACTCCTCTGGCCCTGGATAAACTGAGTTATCACCCACACACACATGCTGCTGAGTATATTATTTAAGTCACCAAATGGAGATTTACAATGACTTTGTAACCTGCGGCATTAGGTTAATTATCTTTTCAGAGTGTTGTGGAAAGACTCTATGTTCTAGTAATGAGGCTACAGGGGACCTGGTATGAACTGGCCTTTTCTTCTTTATTTAGAAAATTACACATTTTTGCTCCTGCTTTCATTGTTGCTTCCTGCCTTGCAGGACACCCAGTGAGTGTCTCTTGTGGCACTTTCTTCCTCTGCCAGTCCAGTGTCCAGTTGAGGTGTCTCCCCTCTCAGCTCCATTCAACCCACTGCCTGTCCCAGGAGGGTGTTCTCAGGAACAACTGCCCTCAAAAAAGGTTCCCACACATTTCTATGATCTCGACACTTTGACAGGGACATCTTAGTCCAGCAGGGAGCCTCATGAGGGCAGAAGCAGGGTCTTATTCACCAGACGATCCTAGTACCGGGCACACACTTGAGAAGTAGGCTCCAAAGGGTGTGTGTCTAACAGGTGCTGGTGAAGCACATCCCGTCACCAGAATGTAGTGGGCACTCAGAGGTGGTGGGATGCAGGACCTGTGTGACTTCTGAGCTTAAAATTCCTTATGTTTCTTTGCTTTCTACATGGTATAGTCAAAACTCTCTCATGTCACCTCCAAGGCGCTCTACAAGGCTCCCTCATGCCACTTCTCATGTTACTCTAGGGTTTAGCCCCACTGAGGTTTCCAAGACCCTGAAGGCATCAAACTTGCTCTTGCCATTCGATGTACAAAATGCACTTTCCTCTCCCTGGAATAGTTTTCTCCCCTCCATCCCTACCTTTCACATTCCTTTGCTGGTCACTTCCTGTTCCTCTTTGGCTCTCTGCTTTCCTACTTATTTGGAAAGCTTCCCTGAGTCTCCAATGCCGGTCCACACCCATGTCTGTTCCCGCAGCATCTCATTGCCCCTACCCTCCCAAATTACTTGGCAGTTTCACCTTCTGGACTGTGAACTCACCGAGGACCAGTGTCACACCTGTCTTATTTATGGGCTGATCACCAGCCCCTAGCAGGATACCCTGCACAGAGCAGGCACCCATTTAATTCGCGTTGATGGACTAAAGTCCCAGTTTGATTATAGGTAAGCAGATTGTCATCAGCATAGAGAGCAAGGCTCCAGACCTGGTGACTTCATTAAGCGTGGAAGAACCTTCACAGAAAGAGTTGAGATTTGTATGGATTGTCAGGATTCTACCAGTGTAGCAGCTGAGAAATGTGCTCAGAAGGCTACCTGGAACAGTTGCAATTGGGGGGCAGGACCCCCAGGCGTCTGACTTAAACAGAGCTCTAATACTCAAGGGAGAGGGGTTCTTTGAAGTCTGTGAACTCCTGAAATTGAATGGAAAATCTTGTGTGTCACTGATAAAAGTTGATTATCCATCTCTGAGTGTCTTCTCACCTTTCCGATCCCACTCTTCATTAAAGAGGATTTCAGTTCTTGTGTTAACTGCTTCTCACCTTTTATATGGCACAAGGTACAACGAGTTGCTTATATAACTTTGTTGATAAGGGCTTCTGAATGCATTTGTCCCAGAGATCTTAGCGTATATAGAATATTTCATTTCATTTCACCCTTTGGCGTTACTATCAGAAAATTACTTGGTAGGTACATGTGAAAATTTGTTTTAGTCAATGTGTCAAGGAATCTCTCTAAGTTTATAGAATGTCCTGGAAAATAAGAAATGCAATTGCTGGCATTTTCTGGGCATTTCTTACATTCTGTATATAGAGTTAGAAGTTTTTCAGAATTGTATCTCATTTGAATGCTCTTGGTAGCGTACTATTGTGGTTACCATTTTATCAATGAGGAAATCAAGGCCCAGAGAGAGAGAGGCTTACCTAATTTTCCCAATAGCATGTGGCTAGTGAGAATCAAAGTCAGTATTTGACCTCAAACAGCTTGTTTCTAGAACCCATGTTCTTATCCAATATATATTGTGGGTGACATTGTGGACTTCATTTTATGGATAAGAACACTTTGGGTCAGAGAAGTTAAGTAACTTAACCACTTGGTTAAGTTACTTGTGGTCCTTGTGGTTAGCAGAGCCAGGTATGAAACCAGCTCTGATTCCGAAGTCAGTGTTGGTGACTGCACGTTCTCCTGTTTCCTGGTGGTGCTTCTGGTTTGAACCAGTTCCTTAGAAAACTCACTAGGGGTTCTAGCAACAACTTCCTGCTTTAGCTGTACAAATGCTTCAGCATGGAATAGCTCCTACCTGGGAGCCACTTTCACTCCCCGTTGTCCAGGAAACAGTTATACTGTGTATTTACTTCCCAGTCCCATCACATCTGTGACTCATGTCACTTTCAGTGGGGGTTCTGATGGCAGTAGCTTTAGTAAATTGTCTTAAGAGGAGCTAGCATGGTGAGAATCATCACCAGCTGTGCATATTGGTGGACGCATTACTAGAGCTTTTGGAAGTACTTTGCCTTGAATTCTCTGGCCATGGAATCATTCTTTGTTCTTCACTGTTGTTATTATTAAGTACAATGTCCTATAGCTGTAAATAGTGAGGTACGACTCTAGACTGAGGGATCTTTTAAAAAGTATTTTCAATAATGTACCATCCTGTTGGATGAGGTCATTAAGAGAACATGACCTCCTGTTGACCGCGAGCTGGACTTGAGAAACTGGAAGCTCCTTACTCCCTCTCCTGTCTTTGGAGTATACATCCCACCCACCATTCCCCATTAGGAGCTGTTTCAAAGATGCAGCCTTGAGATAGTCAGAGGTGGTTGACACCATCTAGACAGTATATGTGACTGAACCAAGTTAAGACCTTTAAGATTCTGGTAGGTGAGTACAGAGATCTACTTGTCTTGTGGGTGCCCAGGACAAGCCTCGTATGTAAGTTCCCTTATTAAACCTGCCACTTACCAATCTGGAGTGGTCTTCATCTTTCTTCAGTCTCTTCTTGCCCTCCATGAATGGGGGCCGGTTTGCAAACCAACACATTCAAAGTGTTCCTTCTGGTAAACTCTGCTTTCCAGATCACTGAATTTATAAGCCAGAGTGGGTGTGGTTAGCTGGGTTTGGCCTGTCAGAACTCATCAGCCACCTTCTACAGAGTAGTACTGTTTCTTGCTGACCTGCCTGGCAAGACTTTTATACCTGTGTGGTATGACGTTCTTGCTTGGTTTTATTCAATAATTCTTCACAGCAGGTCAACAATGTATCAGGCATAGGGACACAGGGCAAACAAGAAAGCTAAGACCCTTGACCTTGAGGGAGCTGGGCTATAAACAGAAGAAGAACAGTCAAAGACAAAGCTGCGCAATGAGCTAAATGCTGTGAGGGACGCAGAGAGGGAGCAGCGATAGTGAGAGGACGGGTGGAACAAAATACCAAGGACTTTCAGGGGTGGCCTCTTTCAGGAGGTTATGTTTAGATGAAACTTGAAAAGCTGAGAGAAAGGCAGGGGAGAAGAATACCAGGCAGAGGAAACAGCGTATGCAAAGTCCCTGAGGTAAGGGAAAGCTTGGAAAATTTTAAAAACTGAAAGTGGAGCATACTCACTAGACAATGAGGAGTTCAGGAATGGTTGTCATGTGAGATACTATTGGAGGTGGAGGCAGGGTCGGGGCTGTGCCGGACCTTGTGGGTGTTGGTATGTTTACAGGGACGCTGGTAGACCAGTGCCGTGTTTTAGGCAGAGAAGTTATATGATGTCATTGATGATCATAAAAGCTCTTTCTAGCTACTCTGTCAAGATTGGATTGGACTGAAAACTAGAAAATATTGCTTTGAAGAGATTTAAAAAGATATAAATAAATGAAAGATATCTTGTGTTTATGGATTAGAAGACTTAATAGTATTGAAATGATAATATTACCCAAAGCAATCTATAGATTCAATATAAGGTTTATGAAAATCCCTATGACATTTTCTGCAGAAATAGTAAAAAACAAACTTCATATGAAATCTCAAGGGATCCTCGATAGCCAAAACAGTGTTGAAGAAGAATAAAGTTGGAGGACTCACACTTCCTGATTTGAAAAATGACTACAACATTATACTAATCAAAAACAGTGTGGTAATGGCATAAGGGCAGATATAAAGACCAATGGAATAGAATAGAGATTCCAGAAGTAAACCCTAGCATATATGATCAAATGATTTTTGACAAGGATGCCAAGACCATTCCATGGGGAAAGGACTGTCCTGTCAACTAATGGTGCTGGGAAAACTAGGTATCCACATACAAAAGAATGAAGTCGGGTCCTTACCTTGTGCCATAAAAAGTAACTCAAAATGGATATAAGACCAAAATGTGAGATTTAAAACTATAAAACTCTTAGAAGAAAATAGAGGAAAATTTTCATGACTTTGGACTTGGCAATGACTTCTTGGATATGACACAAGCAACAAAAAGAAAATAGATAAATTAGACTGTATCAAAATTAAAAACTGTTTTGCACCAAAGGACACTATCAAGAGAGTGAAAAGGCAAGCTTCAGAATGAGGAAAATATTTGGACATTATGTATCTCATAATAGATTAATATCCAAATTATATTTTAAAACTCCTACAACTCAACAACAAAGAAAACCCCAAAACTCAATTTAAAAAATAGGCAAAGTACTTTAATAATCATTTCTTCAAATAAAATATATTAATAGCCAACAAGCACATGGAAAGATGTCCAATATTACTATTAATCAGGGAAATGTAAGTCAAAACCACAATTGAGATACCATTTCACGTCCATCACGATGGCTAATATTAAAAAAACATAATAAGATGTGGAGAAATTGGAACTCTTGTGCATTGCTGGTAGGAATGTAAAATGGTGCAGCTTCTGTGAAAACAATGTGGTGGTTCCTCAAAACATTAAACATAAGCCTACCATGTGATCCAGTAATTCTACTTTTGGGTATATATCCAAAATAATTGAAAACAGAAACTCAAGTAGGTACTTGTACGTCAGAGTTCATAGTAGGATTATTCACAATAGCCAAAATATGGTTACCCAAATGACTATCAGTAGACAAATAAACAAAATGAGGTATATACAATAGCATATTATTCAGCCTTAAAAAGGAACGAAATTCTGATACATGGTACAACACGGATAAACCTTGAAAACATTACGCTAGGTCAAATAAGCCAGCCAAAAAAGGACAAGTATTATATGATTCCACTTATGTGAAATTCCTAAAAGGGGAAAATTCATAGAGATAGAAAGTAGAATAAATGTTGGAGGAAGTTATTGTTTAATGGGTACAGAGTTTCAGTTTGGGATGATGAAAAGTTCTGGAAATGGAAAATAGTGATGATTGTATAACATTGTGAATGTATTTAATGACATTGAATTGTACACATAAAATGGTTAAAATGATAAAATATGTTAGGTAGTTTTTATGACCGCTTTTAAAAATTAGGAAACATTAGATTGGAAGAAGGGAAGGAATGTAGATTGGAAGAAGAGAGAATGTAAACCAGCAAACCAGTAAGAAAGAATTTTGGGTGGGGGCTAAGGTAAGAGATAATGGTGTACTGGATTAAACAGGCCAATAAAGGTGAAGAAAGGGGATTTTGTGGATGTGCGTGATTTGTAAGGATGGAATATTACTCACTATTTTTTTTTTAATCTTGAGCCAAAATAAAGGTTCTTCTTACTGAAATATATTTTATGTTGGCAAGTATCTGTCATTACAATGGCTCAGGTACTTATAAATGCTTGCCCAATTTGAGTAGAAAGTTCATTGGGTGTCAAATACCCTCATTTTTGACATTTTTATGTTCATCCCGTGGGTAATCCTTATGCCCAAGGTTTACCCACCTGGTGCCAGAAAAACCAGCATTAGTATTAAGGGTCTCTCACTTCATGGTCATATCTGTAAATAAAATTTCCCCAAATTCTCAGCAGGCATTTGTTTTTGAGAAGGCAAGCTAGCACATAAAATATTGATTTTTATGTAGCATTTGCATTGCAAATTAGCTCTTTAGAACAGGTAGAATTTTTTTTCTTTTTTGCATCACCAAAAATGACAAAATAACTTCCATCCTTACCAGCTCATCTTTCTGAGATTTATACAAAAAAACATTACACTGGAGGCCCATGTACAACAGTTCTACCAAATGGTCACAATTTCCTAAAGTGATAGTTTTTCTCCTTTTTCCAGTGAATATTGTGGAGGTTCAATTTGGAAAGTGTATTGCTTTTGAAGCCTGTTCATTAAAGCAAAGAGAAATACTGTAATGACTCCCGTATACAAATTGGGCCCTGCTTTCTGGAGCAGAATAGCAATGTTGGTATTTACAGTGGGTGACAATGCATTACTTAGGCCTGTGATGAAGTTATTTGAGGATGATGGACTTGGGGGTTAGCCTCTGTGGAACTGAAAGTGTGCTCCTAAAGGGTACCATAACTCATGTCTGTAGGGACCCTCATACACGGATACTGAGTTTCAGCATAAGGAAAACAGTCTCCTTTAGAAGGTGGCAGGGGGCTTTTGAGAAAGATTTTATAGTCATTTTCTTTTCCAATTTTATAATAAAGTAATCTTCCTAACACATCTTGAGTTATGAGGAAAACACTCATGACTCCTACTATTAACATCACAGTGACAATTTTAGTGAGCTTTCAGTAAATGGTAACTAATGTGCCAGGAACTGTGTTAAGAGTCTTTCATGTACTGAACTGTGTGTCCCTAAAATTCCTAAGTTGAAGTCTTAAACCCTAACTTGACTATATCTGAAGATAAGGACTTTAATGAAGAAATTAAGGTTATATGAGGTCATAAGGGTGGGGCCCTAATCCAGCAGGATTAGTGCACTTATAAGCAAAGGCAGAGACACCAGAAATCTGCTAAGGACAGAGTGAGAAGAGAGGCCTAATCAGACACCAATCCTGCCGGTTTCTTGATTTTGGACTTCCAGCCTCCAGAACGGTGAGAAAATGCATTTTTGTAGTTTAATCCACACAGCCTGTGGTATTTTATTATGGCAGCCTTAGAAGACTAATACAGGTGCTTATATAACTAACCCAGTTTATCCTCACAACCAACCTATGAGGTAGGTATTGTTATTCTGATCTTACAGACAAGGACTCTAATGCTCAGATCGGCTAGGTAAATTAATAAGTATCGTAAGCAGGCATTGAACCTGAGCAATCTCCACTCAGACTTTGGGAGTCACACTTCTCACCAAAGAAATTTAAGAGTCATTATTTTCTTCTCTTAAATGGCTTATTTTCTACTGTTGTGATATTACATGTGGTGTTTTACCTTCCATGTATCTTCATCACTCAGTAGTAACACACAGCAGGTCCTCATAACTTCATTGAGTAAAAGATGTAGAGGCACTGTAAGTAGAAGTAGTTAATGTGGAGATATTTGGATTATCAACCATTTAATTGTTTTGACTTGACGTATTATTTTTTCCTCTACTTGAAATATGCATTGTCCAGAGAGAAAATCCAGCTGCATGTCATGAGGACTTGACTAAATATATTTTGAGGGAAATTTATGATTCTTGGGCAGTTCATTGTACAAAAAAATAAATAAATAAAAAAGCAGGAAGATAACCTGGCACCGTTGAGGCTTTTAGGCAGGAAAGTGGCTATTGGTATATTTCTCAAAGTAAAGAAGCTCATCTATATCACTAATGTGATCCAGGAGTGAATTTGCTGTCTTCATAATGGAGTTGTCGAGTACAAAAAAAATCCTTTGGTCCATGTTCTCAACTATTTTCATTTCCTGGTGACTGACACTAGTGAATCCTACATCTTTGGAAAGAAACCATTCCCCAAGTGACATTGTTCTAATTTTTTCATCTAAGGAGGATGGGACATTCCCTGAGCCTATTCCATGTCTTTTTCCCTCAGCTCTAGAAGAAAGTTTTCTCAAGTCAGAAGCATATGTACATGTCTTTTGCTTCCCCTTGAAATAATGTCACTAAAGGAGATAAATTATTCTTCTCTCCTTAGACGTTGGTAACAAATGACAGAGCTACACACGTTAAAAAGAATTTCCAATCTTTAAGACCAAATTCACTGAGAACTCCCTATTTCCCAGTACATCGCCCTATATTGTCATGTGATAGATAAGCAATAAGAGTTGTTAAATGGAAAGAAAACTCTTTAAAGAGATTTTTGGTCCTTGGTAAACTGAACTTTAGAAAACTAGATATATGACTATCCAGAAGGGAACATCTTTGAGATGTTGACTACATAGTACTTAGTTGTTTCTTTAAATAGCATTCACTTTTAGAGACAGGCTGGATCAGGAAACCTGAAGTGTGAATGTTAGTCGTAAATTATCTAACACAGCATATTTATGCATATATATCTAATAAAACAATAGAACACCTTTTACGGATTCGTAATCCAACATGAGTTTCTAAGAATTAACTTCTTTTAAAAAATAATTTTCTTCTCTCTCTCTCTTTTTTAAAAATTTATTGGGGTGACAATTGTTAGTAAAATCACATAGATTTCAGGTGTACAATTCTGTATTACAGCATCTATAAATTTTGTTACTTTTCAATTACAGTACACACACAATATTGTATTAGTTTCAGGTGTACAAAATCATGATTAGACATTTGTATAACTTAAGGGTTGATCCCCGATAAATCTGGTACCTATCTGACACCATACATAGTTATTATAGGACTATTGACTATATTCCTTATGTGTTATTTTACATCCCCATGACTATTTTCTAACTACCAATTTGTACTTCTTAATTCTTCCCTTTATTCACCCACCCAGCAACCCCCCTCCTATCTGGCAACTATCAAAATATTCTCTGTATCTATGTGTCTGTTTTTGTTTTGTTTATTTACTTTGTTCTTCAGATCCCATATATAAGTGAAATCATATGGCATTTGTCTTTCTCTGTCTTACTTTATTCAGCATAATACTTTTTAGGTCCATCCATATTGTTGCAGGTGGCAAGATTTCATTTATTTTTTTATGGATGAGTAATATTCCATTGTATATACATACTGCCTCTTTATCCATTTATGCATTGATGGATACCAGGCTGCCTTCATATCTTGACCATTGTAAATAATGTTGCAATAAACATAGGGATACACATGTCTCCTCAAAGTAGTGTTTGGTTTTCTTTAGGTAAATACCCAGAAGTGAGATTATTGGGTCCTTCTTTGTCTGTTATAAGTATTGCTAGCCCATTTTTTTTTGTTTGTTTGTTTGTTTTTATTTCCATTACCATGAAATATCTTTTTCTATCCCTTTACTTTCGGTCTGTGTGTGTCTTTCGATCTGAAGTGAGTCTCTTGTAGGTAGCATATATGAGGGTCTTCTTTTCTTATCCATTCAGCCACTCCAGGTCTTTTGATTGGAGCATTTAATCCATTTACATTTAAAGTAATTGTTGATAGATGTATTTACAATTTTTTGTAATTACAAATAGTAATTACAAAATAGTAATTACAATTTTATTATTGACATTTTTTAATTTATTTTATTTTATTTTTATTTTTTCTTAAAGAAGCCCCTCTAAGATTCGTTGTAATACTGATGTGGTGATGAACTTTTTTAGCTTTTTCTTGTCTGGGAAGTTCTTTATCTGTCTATTGATTCTAAATAATAGCTTTGCTGGGTGGAGTAATCTTGGGTGTAGGTCCTTGCATTTCATCACTTTGAATATTTTGTGCCAATGCCTGCTGGTCTATAAAGTTTCTGTTGAGAAATCAGCTGACAATCTTATGGGAGCTCCCTTGTCGGTAACTAACTGCTTTTCTCTTGCTGCTTTTAAGATTTTTTCTTTGTCTTTAACCTTTGGAATTTTAATTATGATGTGTTTTGGTGTGAGCCTGTTTGGTTTCATACTTTTTAGGACTCTCTCTGCTTTCTGGGCTTGTATATCAATTTCCTTCACTAGGTTAGGGAAGTTTTCCATCATTATTTCTTCAAATAGGTTTTCAATTCCTTGCTCTCTCTCTCTCTCTCTCTTCTCCTCTGGTGCCCTTGTGAGGCAAATGTTGGTATGCTTCATGTTCCAGAGCCCCCTTAAACTCATTTGTTTGGATTATTTTTGCTGTTCTGATAGGGTGGTTTCTGCTACAGTATCTTCTAAATCGCTGATTCAATCTTCTGCTTCATCTCATCTACTGTTGCTTCCCTCTAATACATTATGTCAGTTATTGTATTTTTCATTTCTGACTGGCTCTTTTTTGTTTTCTATCTCCATTTTTCTGTTTGCTATCCCTTTGTTGAAGTTCTCACTGAGATCGTAGAGCATGATTTACACCAGTATTTTCAACTCTGCATCTGGTAGATTGCATGTCTCCATTTTGTTTAGTTCTTTTTCTGGAGTTTTGTTCTATTCTTTTGTTTGGGACATGTTTCTTTGTCTCCTCATTTTGGCTGCCTCCTTGTGTTTGTTTCTATGTATTAGATAGAGCTGCTATGTCTCCCAGACTAAGGAGAGTGGCCTTATATAGTAGGGGTCCTGTGGGGCACAGTGGTTCAGTCTCCGTGGTCACTGGAGCCAGGTGTGTCCCTTGTGTGGGTTGTGTGTGTCCTCCTGCTGTACTTGTGCCTTGGTTGCTGTTTGCACATCAATTGGAAGGATTGACCCTCAGGTTGATTGGTTGTGAGCACTGCCCGTGACGACAGTGGAGGAGTTGCTGTGCAGGGGCTGACCCTATGGAGCAGGATTTGCTTTAGCAGCGCTCTGGTGCCTGCCCAGTCTGCCCTTTGGGTGTGTCATCTACAGAGGCAGCTGGGTGGTACTCCAGCTCAGTCTAAAGCCAGCCAGGTGTGCTGGTGCTAGGGCCTCCTGGGAGGGAGGGGCCCTGCTTTAGGCCAAGTTCAGCTGCAGCCTGTTCCATGCATGGGGCTACGTGAAATGAGCCACAAAGCAATCTGCAGATGGCCGTTACCCCTGCTGGGCTTGGAGATGCCTGCAAGGTGCCACTGAGATAGCCCTTCTGATTTTTAACCACCACACTCGGGTATGGGAGCAGCCTGTTCTGTGTTTCCGCTCCTCCTACCAGTCTCAATGTATCATCTTCTATCCTTAGTTGTAGGACGTTGGTTCACCTTGACTTTAGGCAATTCTCAATGATGGTTGTTCTGTAGTTTACTTGTAATTTTCATGTGGTCATGAGAGGAGACAAGCACAGTGTTTACCTACTCTGCAATCTTGACTAGTATCAAGAATTAATTTCTTAATGTGAGATAAATCTTTTTCCTTATTTTTTCTTCCAATCAAAAACCTCTTAATATTTACACCATCTTTGAAGTGATACTTAAGATTTGGAATGCTAGAGCTGGAAGGGAGTTGAGGGGCATAGAGTCCAACACCCTCATTTTACAAATAAGGAAAATTTGATTAACTGATTTGCCCAAAGTCACATACTTATATGGCACGCTCAGGACTAAAACCCAGATATCCCGATTCCCAGGAAGTAAAACTTTCCTTCCAGTCTTATAAAGGGGTAATTGCTTTCATCATTTGAAATCAAATACGTCTTAAATACTGCTGGGTTCAGTCTCATCCCAAGATGGATGTTTAATTGTCTATGGCATCATCAGTTATTCTGCCAAATAGTCAACACACTACTCAGTGGAGAACCAGTTCAAATGTAAGTCAGAGCCACTGACATGGTTTTTTATATTGCATGACAAGGTTCGGATATAATGAGCTCCACTCACTGGACTTCTCTCTGGCTTGGGTATTATACTCTAGAATCATTCTTACTGATATGCTCTAATGACTTAAAGGGTTATACATGACTTTTCAGAGACATGTTTTATTATAAGAATCGTTCATTCAGGTTATGCATAAGCACACATCAACAGAAAGAGGAACTTGCAGTTGTGTGTGTGTGTTTAACTGAATGTGGAACAGTGAAGTGAGGTTTGAGATCATATTAAAGTGCAAACCTCATTTTTATGTAAACCCTTTCTGGCCTGAGGCATTTTTCTCATTACAACCCTCCCTGCTGCAGTCTCCTGACATAAAGGGAGTTTGTGATCATGAATGGATATTTTTCAACCCATTGAAAATATCACAATGTAGATAGTTTATTAATGTGAAGCATTTGAACAGCTGTTTGACATGGAGGGGAGAATACAAATGCTTCCGCAGACTCCTCCATCTATGGAAAGAGGCAAAGCCCTTGTGTTACCCAAGCCCTGAACTGCCATAGAATGCCGCCCCCCTCCCCAAACGCTTTTCTCTACGAGTCTGCCATATGACCTAAATAATGCTTTTTAACCCTTTTGAGGTGTGGGATCTGTGGAGCATCTGATGAAAGCCATTGACTTTCTCTCTGCCCACACATATAGAACCAATGTTGCTCATAATTTCAGGGGGCTTAATGGCCTTCTGAAGCTCGTTGAGAGGATCCAACTTAAGAAACCCTGGTTAGCATGCTAATTTTCTTGATCCTAGAATCCAGAATGTATAAGCTTTGGGGGAATTGTCTTTGATTTCTTATTTGAGGTTTAAATGATGAACACTGGTCAATATCTGGCAATAGTCTGTAGCAACTGAAATACATTTCTCATCAAATATTGTTTTAATGTGAACTAAGTGTATCATTCAAGGTAACCTGGAAGTACCTAAGATACACTTACTTGGAAGTATACAGTCTAGTTAGGGACAAAGTCAAGCCAACACATAAAATGACTGGTTGTGTTACCAGTGTTAGGGTTCTTGGGTTTCACAAGATAGAAATTGAGAAACCCCAGAAAAATATCCAGACAAATTTTATTAGGCTTATGCTTGAGCACCAGGGAGGCAGCACAGAGGAGAGGAAGGTCCTTCAAACTGACTCAGGAGCTGCCCTGCTTGGCTGCTTTTATAAACAGGACAAAACTGACTTGCGCGAAAAGGCGGGCTTTTGGGAAAAAGTGGGCTTCCTTTAATGACTACGGAGCCTGGGAACTATGTTCAGCCTGCGCTTGGGGGCTAGATGGAGGACTGCTCATTATCTCCACCCCAGGAAGGTCATACAGCGGTCAAACCTTGATCAACTGCGCATGCAGAACAGTGGTTTCCACATCTGTAAAGGAGTAAGTGGCTAGAAAGGAGATAATAATCAGCTGCTTCTGCACTGTAGTGTAGGGAGTGAGGGGGTGGTGGCATTCTCGTAGTCAGCTCATCCACCTTCCTCCTGGCCATCCAGCACTTCTTCCACCCAGAGCCCTAGTCTCTATGCCGTGTCAGTTGATCACAAAGTGGCAAACCTCACCATGTAGGTAGGGTTCAGACAGCAATGCGATCTGTTGGGGTCAGAGTGATAAAGTCTTTCCAGGGGTGGTAGGAAATGATCTATTGCTTGAAGCACAAATAAGTTTTATGTAGGTAGAAGGAGATGTAGGGGGAGGGGAAAGCTATTGTGAGCAAGAGGGTAATGCCTGAGCAAAACTGTTGGGTAGAAGGTCAAAACAAGGAGCAAGAGTGTGGATGATAGCAATGAGTATATATCAGTCAAATGTTTCTATTCATAGCATCCATCACCAAGGAAAATCTTCCAAGCTGGTGCTACTGTTGACAGAACTGCAATGCAATACAGTGGTTATTTAACCAATCAAACTAAATTGGCCACAGTTTGGATTTAGACATATATAACATTATTTATTGGATGCTGTTTTGTGTTCTTAGCTAAAAGATCTGTTCATTTTCACCTTTTCTCTGCAATTCTTTTCAATTTAATGTTATTTTCTAGGTGTCAGCAGCTCTTCATAGGAGACCCAATAGGTTTTTCAACTTCTGCTGCAATCTATCTTGCCTTTTTTGTGCTTTTGTCCTATGGTTAATAAAAACAAAAGTTAGATTTTTGTGTATTTGTGTATGTATACCCATGCATTTGCATATCCATACATATATGTATATGTGCAAAAATACTTGCATCTGTGAAAAGATAGAGTCTGAAGGTTTTATTCTAAAATGTTGGCAGGTTGCCTCTGGGGACTAGGATTAGAAGATGGTGATGGTAAGAGGGGAGCTTTATTTTATTTTATATACTTCTGTATTGTTTGAACTCCTTACGATAAGCACATATTACTTTTGTAATTAAAGGAAAAGAGAAAAAAGAAAAGAAATTGAATTTGACATACCTCCAAGTAATTTGAAGCCCTTTGAAGTTACCAAGAGAAACAGTTGTGCCTCAAGGGAAATTTATTTTATCAGAATTTGTACTTTTTTAAAACCACGTAATGAAGCACCTTGCCCTGGATTTCTAGGAGGTTTGCTTTGTTGAAATATGCAGATCTCTGCTAATAATTTACGTAACTGGAAGTGGTGTTTGTTAGACTGCCATCTCATCCACACACTGGCATGCACGTGTGCTTAGCTAATATTGGTTTCCCTTATGCTCTGTCTGTAAAATTTGTAATTTTGAAGCTGATGTGGTGGTTTTCCATAATCTCTCTTTTCTACTCTGTGACTAGGGCTGTTCCCTACCCTGTGTCCTTAGCCTCAGGATGAGCTAAAGACCAATAACTTTGGTGTATGTGGTAGGGGGCCAGTTTTTCTTCTGAGCTATAACCACTCTATCATATCTAGAATTAAATGTAAATTCTTGGTATGATATGAGCTAGCCAGCCACACAGAGCCCGTCGCTCAGGATTTAGGGGCCATAATACAAAAAGCTGAGTAGTAATTCAAGTATTAAGATCACATACACTTGGGGGAATACATTTTTTCTTGTGTGATTATGCTGTACACGTGGGGGAAAACACTAAGCGAATTGCAGGTCTAGTCTGATGACTACTGCGTAAAACCACACGTTGAACGAAAAAAGAAATGGTGAGAGTACACAGAAACACCTCAAGATGCTGTATGAGAAAGGCAGGACTATGGATGGTCTCTAGCTTTGAAAATATTAAATTGCTTCAGCAAGTAGAAAAAGAATGGTAAGGAAAGACTTACCATATGCATTTTGGGGTGAATATGATACCTGGAAGTCATAATGAAGAGGCAGAGTGGCATACTTTCGAGGAGCATGGTCTCTGGAGGTTGGAGTCCCGTCTCCTCCACTTATGAGCTGCATGACCTTGGGCAAGTGACTTAACCTCTCTGTGTTTGAGTTTTCTCATCTGTACAATGAAGTAGTTTACAGTGACTACCTCTTGAGCTTCGTAAGAATTTTAAAGTAGCTCATATTTACACAGTATTTAAAATAGTGCCTGGTATACAGAAGGTGTAATAAAAAAAACTAATAAATATATGAAGCATATATTAAGCTTTTAATGTCTGCCAGACCCTGAGCTGAATGGGTTCTATATGCTCTAGCTTATTCCTTAGAACCCTGTAAGAGGTTTTATGATTGTTCCCATTTCATAGGTGAAGACAATGACACAGAGAGGATGAGTATCCAAGATGGCAACAGGAGCAGAACATAAATACAGGCCACCAGATTTCAGAGCTCATACTCTTAAACTATGATCATCTATTGGAGATGCGAAGAAAAGAATTAAAGAAATTTTGATCCCAAACCAAACAGGTAGTATAATCCCTGGCTTAAAATATTGTAGGTACAATGGGTAAATGGTTTTCTTTTGGGATGTCGAAAAACTTGTGGAGATACATGGTGGTGATGGTTGCCAGCACTGTACTATTGCTCTCGTTGTACTGAGCCAGTGTACTGAATGTCACCCAATTGTTCACCTTAAAATGGTCAATGTCACATTATATGTATTTTACCACATTAATAAAAAAGATTGTAGATGTAAGAATAAGTAATCCCCTTGTAAAGAATATGTGTGACTGTTAGCCTTTGTTACCCACTATTGCAACCAGCTGCACTAGAACAATGGGCCATCTTCTCCTTGAGGGCAATGTCTCTTCCTGAAACAGAGTCTCTGGCTTTATTAAAAAGGCATTCGGTGCACATTTTGGGTATAATGAAATCTCCCTATGGCAAGCACACAACAACTGTCCTTCCTACAAGTTGAGAGGCGTAATTGTATTTTCTTCCTGATAATAAAGTTCCTAGCATATTTTAAATCCTGAAGTGAGAAGGCAGAAAAGCAGAGTCCAAGAGGGATTTTGTTTTCTGTGAATAATAATTTTACAAGACTGAAGGCAATGTGATGGAGAATGAAATTAAGGGAAATATTAAGAAACAGAAATTAAGCATAATTTGTTTTTAATTTTTGTTTTTACTGAAGTCTGTGAGGAGCCAATTGTCTAGTTGCTCGATAAGAAAAAAAAAATGTGTCTGACGTTCTTCATGGTTGCTCAGCACCAAAGCTTTGGAAAAACTTAATTCTTTAGTAAAGAGAGGCTACCAATTGATAACATGTTCTGGTCATGTTCATTTAATTATTAAACATAATATAATTGTTGGCTACTTAATGAATTGATAGTAATAGAGAACGATTAAGGGTAGCCTTGCTGAGGTGGACCGTTTAAGAGCCAGTTGGTTTTGTTTATTATATTTATTATGTATTAAATCTGAAACAAGTATATCAGACAAAGTCATAAAACTTGTATCTACAACATGAGTCACAAAATTATAAGGGAGCCCTCTGTACCCTGTTTCTTTTTAATTATTATTATTTTGTCTATAAAAATGAGGATGAAGGCCTGTTTTATTTAAAGCACTGGTCTTATTAACACAGTCCTTGAAACAGTTCAAAGAATTTTTATCTTGTGATAAAACCAGTGCAAATGCAGTGTGCAAAAACAGGTTCTGATGTGATACCTAACATGTGACATACTTTTCGACATACTTTTCCTAACAAAGGAAAGAGGTCAAATCAATGAAACAGACCATTGTGACAAACAGAAGCCTGGTCATAGAACACCCGAGGAAATCCAACACCGGATCCTCACCATTACCCTCCAAACTGTATTTTATTCCTTAATAACTTAGCAGAGGCGATTCATGAGATGATGCCATCAGCATCTCCTTTCTCTGGTTTCAAGGAAATGTTTTGTACTTGGGAAACATGATAATGCTTTTGTGGAATAACAATGGCAGGTTGGCTGAAGATGCCAGCTGGGCTGACGAAATCTTGCAAGGGAAGATTTCACTGCCCTATGCCATGAAGATCATCAATCGATGAAGTAACGTTTGGATATACAGTAAAGTTTGGACGTACAGTCTCCCCCCGCCCCCTTATCTGTGGTTTCCCTTTCTGGGATTTCAGTTAACCACGGTCAACCTTGGTCCAAAAATATTAAATGGAAAATTCTAGAAATAAACAATACGTAATTTAAAAATTGTGTACTGTTCTGAGTAGCATGATGAAATCTCTTGCCAACCTGTTCCATCCCACCCAGGACATGACTCATCTTTTTGTCCAGCGTATTCATGCTCTATATGCTACCAGCCCTTTCTTCCCTTAGGAGCTATCTTGGTTATCAGATCAACTGTTACAGTATGACAGTGCTTATTTTACTGAATAATGGCTCCAAAGTGCAAGAGTAGTGATTTAGATATGCCAAAGAGAAGCTGTAAAGTGCTTCCTTTAAGTGAAAAGGTGAACGTTCTTGACTTAATAAGGAAGGGGAAAAATGTATGCTGAAGTTGCTCAGATCTGTGGTAAGGACAAATCTTCCCATGAAGTTGTGAAGAGGGAAAAATAAATTTGTTCTAGTTTGCTAAGAGTGAGGGAAGGAGGGAGGGAGAGAGAGAGAGAGAAAGAGCGAGAGACCAGATTCATATAACTTTTATGAGAGTATATTGTCATCATTGTTCTATTTTATTATCAGTTATTGTTAGTCTCTTACTGTGTCTAGTTTATCAATTAAACTTTATCTTAGGTGTGTATGTATAAAATATAGTATATATAGGGTTTGGTACTATTTGTGGTTTCAGGCATTCACTAGGGGTCTTGGAACATACCCCTGTGAATGAGGGGGGACTGCCATGCTTCATTTAAACATTTAGTATTATTTATAGCGTTTATTCTTATAACTTTTTTTCAGGTCACTTTGCTAATTTTTGGAGTTGGGTGATCGTGAAAGCAAAGATTAAACAATTTTAGGAAAGATTGTAAATGAAGATTCTTTAGAGATTTTGATTGTGGCTGTTATTTTTAGCCTCAGTAGGCTTAGAAATGTGAAAGCCTTAATTTTGTTCCATAACATTGATTTGTATTCTAAAAAGAAAGTACCCTAGCACTGACATTAGATAGGCAGCATTGCTGTTTTGTAGCTTGAGAAAGCAAAAATGAACCTGAGCAATAAAAGACAAGGGAAAGCTGGTTTCCTACCTGGAAAGATGAGCTCCAGAGGGCAACTTCTTGAAAATGTCAAGTGGTCTCGTCCACCACATTTACCTTTTCTGAAGTTGCCATTCATTTCAGAAGGGAAGGAGCAAAGTATATGGGGAATTATCGGCGGTTTCCAGGCTGGATATTGACAATTTTTAAATTATATTTCCTAGTCCTATGATGGGAAGATGAGATGGCAGATCCAGTTGTCAAGCTACTTTGACGGTCTTGGACACAGGTAAATAAGTGACATTTCTTTACATTTAATGATGGAGGAATCAAGAATCTAGTCCTTCTAAAATTGGATGATGTAGACCAAAAAATAGTCTATGCTAAAGGGTGGTTATTATTTGACTTTTTTTTTTTAATCCAAATACATGGGGAGCAGAGTTCTTATTTGACTTACTTGGTTCCACTCCTTCCCAAGTTGATAAGTGTTCTGCTTATGGGGTAATATGTTATACTTTTGAAGGTTTTAATTACTGCATTGTACTAAGTGTTGCAAGATGTGTTGTTTCTCAAAACTTACATTAATGTGATCTGGGTTTTAACCTGTTGGTCTGGAATAGTTACATTGGTCCAAGATGCCAATCTCTGTTGGAACCACAGTATCATATTTATGACTACTATTAGTCGTGAATTAGTGAAGTGTGGACTTGTGATTTTGATTTAAATAGCATAAGACATACCAGCAGCGGAATGTTACTGTTATCTTTTATTGTAGATATTGAGAATGGTGTTTGTTAAAAGGTGAAACATGACATCTCTTGTCTTGCCTTCTGGTTTTATAAATATTTGGTGCTATAGACTCTGGTGATCCCAAAACATCTTGTCTGTGTTAATGGGAATGACGTGTTCCTTATTTATGGTAAGATGGAAAGACATGGAACACAAATATTTTGTAAGATGGAAAAAGACAGGAATATGTTTTACACAAGAAAATATAATAGAACTATGTCCTGAGGCAAAGCTTGGGTGGTCTTTTCCTTGCTCTGGTATTTTATTGTCTACAGTTTGAGGATAAGAAGTTAGAGCCTCATTATAAAGCAGTTGTTTAATTGTCTTCTAGATGGTGAAATGTATCTTAAGACCTATGCTTCTGTGTGCTCTAGGGACTTTATTTGTGGTTTCAGTACCTTGGACAGTTCCCTCATGTGGCCCTCTTTGATATAATGGTTCTCAAACTTTGTGATCTTAGGTCCTTTACACATACATTATTGAGGACTCCAAATGCTTTGTTTATGTATTTACTATATTCAAAATAGAAGTAAAAAAATAAGTGTATGCATTTACTTATTGTTAAAATAACAATAATAAACCCATTAAGTAATAACTAAAATATCCTTATAATAAAAGCTATGTTCCGAAACAGAAAGAAATTAGTGAGAAGACTGGCATTGTTTAATAGTGTTACCAACGTTTTTAATGTATGGATTAATAGAAGACAGATGGAGTCTCGTATCTGCTTCTGCATTCAATTTGTTTTGATATGTTTGTTTTGGTTGAGGGGTAAAGAGAAATTGGTCTCACGTAGATGTGTAGTTTTAAAAGAGGTGAATATTTTAATGTCCTCTTTTAGATACTTGGAGATATTCTTTGATAATACATCCAAACTTCACAAGTGGTAGTTTTCCTGTATCTAGTTGTGGTATGAAACCTGAAACCTCAATATGAATACTGTTTTATATTCTGTTACATTAAAATTATTGTTGTTTTTTTTTTTAACTTTGAATTGGTCTTTTATCCATAAAAGATTTTGTGACATCATGCATTGATTATTTGGACAATATTGGTCCAGATCTTCCAAATGTTGACACATTTCAATGTACAATATAAAAAATTACATTCATTATTATCACCATCCATCTTATCAGAAAAAATCTTTATGTATTGGGAAACTTTAAAGCTCACAGACATAATTTTTCCAAAAACTTAAATTTGCTTGAAAGCTCATATTTTATCATTGGCAACCAATACTGTAAGTTATCTCCTTGAAATGACAGTTTTCCTTTCTTTAATTCAGGAAAAAGTTGTCTGCCAAATACCCAAGTGTCAATACCATTGTTTATCCATTGCTCTTTCAAGTAAGGATCGTGTTCCATTAAAAAAGTGGTTATTTCAGCTCTCGGGTATTTCCATTCAACCACACAAGTGTTTTTCCTTTGAGACAACCATTCTACTTCAGTGACAACAAAAGTGTTTTATGCAACGTTTCCATTTGTCATACAGAATATTTAAAAATGTATACTCGAAAACCAAGATTTAATAGAGTTATTTTTTTCAGTTCCGTTATATCAAGGACATTTTAAAATGTAACTTCCTCCTCCTCCTCTTCCTCCTTCTCTCTCTGTCTCTGTCTCTCTCTTTGACAGAGAGAGAGAGAGAGAGAGAGAGAGAGAGAGAGAGAGAGAGAGAGAGAGAGACTGAGATTGATTGCCTTGATTTGTGCTAAGTCACTTAGGAGTTTTACCAGGATTAGTTTTGCACCATCAGTGTTAAGGTTAAAGGAGTGAAAAAAATCAGTAATGTCTTAGGTTTTACCATGACAACAGTTTTGACCTATTGACTTCCCTCAAAGGGTGTTTGTTCCCCACTTCCCACCCTCTCTCCCCCAAATTAAATGTTCTGTGGACCACACTTCAAGAATTTTTGCTCTAGAGTAACATTTTGTCCTGGACAGTAATCTTTTATGAATTTTTCCCTCGTTTTCTTTTTCTAGTAATTCTCTGAAATTAGCTGAATCACCAGCTGCTCTGTGACTTCCATCCTAAGTGCTGTGCCTGTGTGAAATAATATTTATCTCTAAGCGAATGGCTTAGCAGACATTCCCACTGAAAAATAAGTTAAGACAGAGAATCTCTGCAAAGAAAAATATTAAAGAGCATTGATCCAATCCTTTAGTGACTAGGTAACATTATTGTGATCTAATCATGGCGGCAGAATGTTCCTCAAATGTTGAAACAAATAGCTGTGTAATTTTCACACTGTGCTATGTGACAGATGGCCAAAACTGTTTTTGATTTTCCCCCACATCTGAGGAGCAGCAAGTAGAGACTGTTCCTCCCACTTTACTTTTGCTTTGTCATTTCTGGTCATCCTGACAGCACAATCATTTTTACCTCTGTGATCTGCTCTCTGGATGACTGTGTTTTCAATAGCTACTTAGTACAAAAATAAAATGTGCTGGTACCAACAAATAACCGAATTAAGGTTTAAAAAGTATCAAAATCTGAAAGCCAGGAGGAAAAAATTAGGCACTGAGTATAAGAGACACACATGCCTGACAATTGATGTGTTACCGTGGCAACAGGAGAGTTACTCTCCCTCAACTGGATGTATAGTTGATAGTAATTTTTGCTGAGTCAGAGAATGGGGGGGGGGGGAGAGAGAGAGAGAGAGAGAGAGAGAGAGAGAGAGAGAGAGAGAGAGAGAGAGAGGGAACCAACCACCTTCTGCTATGCAAAGAACTGCTTTCCTCTTTTTAACCAAACAGCTTCTGAAGGATTTGTAAATACCTGTTGTAAAATTCCAACCAAGTATAAGAGAAGGCAGTCCATGGTGTTGGAGAAGGCCCTTACCATGTAAAAAGGAAGCAGTTGATTGTTCCGTTCCTTAGGATGCACCCATTGTCTTCTCTGAAATCAGAGTATGAAGATGAGTGTTTCTTATGCTTACTGCTTTCTATAAATAGGTGTCTAGTGTATGACTTAAGAGCTGACACTTTATCTTTTTATTCTGTTTATGATTAACCATAAAAACAGGCAAGTAATTTCTGTGTATGATTTTTACTACTGTCTTGTTACATTTGAAATTGGTATTTTTCTGGATGTGGTGTCACAAATGCTCTAGCACCCATCATGGCTACCAAAGAGATTGGATTAAACCTTACTTTGTGCTTTGGGGAAATATATCATTTAGCAGACAGAGAGCCTCAATTATTTTCTCAAACATGCTTCTCAGGCACAGCAGATTCCTGAGTTGGTTGGTACATAATAATCTTTGACCCAATAGAACAATAGATTCCATATCAAACCCATTTAAAGAAAAATGGTGCGGCATACAGAGCATAATGGGATGGATGTTAAATTACAAAATGGAGAACAAAATAGTGTTATTCTCTCTTTTTCAGGAGTAGCTACTCCAAGAGTCCGTATCTACCTCCCTCCCTCCCTCCCTCCCTCCCTCCCTCCCTCCCTCCCTCCCTCCTTCCCTTCCTTTCTTTCTTTGACATAAACTTAATGAAACTATTTTGAAACACTAATAGAAAGTCAAAATACAACTTAGTCATATAAAGTTCCATAATGTCTTTTCGGTAATAGTTCTTGATAGCTTTCTCTTATTAAGTGCCACAATGTGATATTCTGATGAAATTAAAATATGGGCATGCAGTTTTAATACAAGGGCATTAACAGAAATGTCATCCTTAACAAATTAGACACTGGGAAATCTGCCCTGTAGCCAGAGAAGTGTGCTCATTTTTGCCTTTTGCTATAACTTATGAAAACAAATCTCATGATATAAATGCCTGTGGGTTAGATTTTCAGTTGAAAGGAAGACAACAGGCTTCAGTGAGGAAATGGGGAGAGGCAGAATTTTTGTTTGTTTGTTTCATACAAAGAATTTCTGGCCTGGGGTGGTCCAGCTGCAGCTGCTGTCAATATTAAGGTGATGGGAGTATTTTTCTAACTAGATCAAAAGGAGGAAATTCTGACTGTGATTCACTATATCAGAGAAAGAGTGTGAAAGAAAGAAGCAGAGGGAGAAAAGGAGAACGAGGAGTGGGGGGGAGACAGGGATAAAGAAAAGAGGGATTGTTAATTCTTGTGGATATTATTTGCTGGAACTTCCACTTTCAGATTAGAAGAACAAACTTATCTGGATCAATTTGCAAAATAGGAGCCTAAAGGAAAGAGAAGAGTGTGATTCTCTGCGATAGAAGTGAGAGGGGGTGGTGAGGTCTGTGTTTCTTGAGAGAGAGAAGAGCAAGTCTCAAGTGCAACTGAATTCAGACCATGTTTATGACGACACGCTTGGTTTCTTATTTGCCAGTTACATCCTATTCTATTTTTTCTTCCTTGGCAGTCCCATGGTATTGTTTTGAGAATGGGTCTTGGGGACAGCCAGTTGGCTGTTCTTATTGGTAACTGGGTAAAAGCAATGCTGGCAGGTGGGACCTTTGGGACCCTCACTCCAATCCCTTTTGGTGCTTGGACATGGTGAGAATCCAAACCTCTCCTGGGCCTGTGGGTCTGCTTGATACTCCCTCATCGCTTGGGACACTCTATCTGGGAAATGAGAATATGGGGGAAAAATCCTTTTTAGAATATGGGGGAAAAATCCTTTTTATTTTACAACTTGCCTTTTCCCATGCCTCTCCCCCTTTAGTTCTTCAGTTGAGAAAATAAGTACAATGGTAGCTCCTCCTCTTTGGTAGCTCTTTGGGAATAGTTGTGTGCCTCTTAGAGGATGGAGGGGATTGTCCTAAACCTGTTTTCTCCAGTATGGCAGTCAATAGCTGTACATGGCTATTTACATGGAAACAACTAAAAGTACATCAAGTGAAATGTAAAATTTAGTTCCTCATTCATACTCACTATGTTTTGAGTACTTCATGTTATGTGGCCAGTGGCTACCATATCGGACAGAGCATAATATAGATCATTTTCATCATCCCAGAAAGTTCTGTTGGACATTGCTGCTCTAGAACACACTCATTCAGCCAACCCTTCTTGGGATTCCAGTGTGTGGTAGACATTGACCCAGTGAAATAAAGACATAGCCCTTGCTCTCAGGGGCATACAGCCCAGTGTAGAAGCAGATTATAAATAACACAAGAACAGGATGTGATGACGTCAATGAAGAACGAGAACAGGGTTGCTGGGTTAGGCAGTAGTAGAAATAAATCACTTTGATAGGATGGGGAGGAAAGGCCCTTTTAAGGAGCTGACATTTGAGCTGAAATCTAATGCATGAGAAGAACCAGGCCTGTGAAAGCCAGAAAAAGATTGTGTTTTGGCGCTAGAGTCAGCATCAGCAAAACCAGTGAGGTGGGAAAGAACCAGGCCTTTCTGTGGCCTCTCCTCACGTACAGGACTTTGAGGAGCGCGATGCTGACTGGGAGGTGAAATCCCTTCACCCAGTCACCACCAGGCGCCTTCACCAGGACGCTCTGCTTTCTTTGCATCTGGGCTCTCTTCCAATTCATGTTACAACATTTTCTCATCTGTGACAGCAGGCCTATTCCCTCTGGTCTCAGGCTGAGGCTGGGGAGGAGCGAAAAGAGCACAGTAGCTTTTATCAAAGATACTTATGTTTCGGGGACCTGACATGCTCTGGTTATGGTTAACAGCGAGCTGTGGAGGCTGCCGTGTGCTCATGTTTGTTATTATCTTCATCTGCAAAATTTCTTCCTAATTCAGACCCGATTGAAGCCTCTTTAGGAAGGTAGGTGTCCGTTTCAGAGGAATTTCCTGTTCTCTGAGCAGAGCTTTGAGGGGACAGCTTAGTGGAATACAACTTCTAAATTCAGGGCTTTGAGGCCTTTGAAGCTGAGAGGGGTTCCCACTTCCTGATACACCTCCTCTGAGAATCCACAAGAACTAGATGTGGAGAGCTCCTTCCCCTCTGGCACATGCAAGAGGCCCACAGCTCACACGGACTGCCTAATGCCCTGTATTTAGAGCCAGCCCTCCGTGAGCTCCAGAAGCCCTGGTCCGGCTCTTGGAGAAGGGGAAGCAATATGCAGTTGGCCTAATAACAAGACTCAGCGACATCCCTACTGCCTTATCTCCCATAAACCAACAATAAAATCAATCCTTGGAACATGTGTTTTAAGCAATTAAACCTTTATATTTTCAGTACGACACTCTGAGCACTGGGGCTGACACTATTGCTTCCTGAGGAAATTGTGGGATGATAAATTAATCATGCAGTAAAACAGGTGCATGAAAATGTCACAGTGTTGAAGACAGTGCAAACTGGAAGATCCTTCTGAGAAACTTCCCCACTTATCAGAAAAGTTACCTGGAAATGAAACCCTAAGTGAACAAGAAAATAGTCCCTGAGCATTCTGCAAAGACTATTCATAGTTGTTGTCTTTTTGGCTTCCCAGATGCATAATTTGAATTTAACTACAAAGTATGCATGCAGAGAAGCAAAGAGTATCTTTGCAAGTAATAGATGGATTGTACTCCTTTCTCCATTATATGTCTTTGTAGCCAAACACATCATTTGTATTTAGGTTTATACTACTTTCTCAATAAAATATGATTTTCAGTGGGAGAGAGATAATCAAATATACTCGAAATGGTATTTCGTAGAACCAAAAGCAAATGTTATTTGAGGAGATGGGTCTTTTCTTTTTGAAAGAATATAGCAAATTCAGTCACAAAAAAGTTTTCTCTCAATGCTTACTCACTGACAGCACTGTGGGTGAGATGAGAATGTCCGTTACTCTGAAGAGGCTCTAGTGATGTCTACAAGCTAATGTCTCTTCAGGGCAGAATTCATCATACAAATTCTTAAGATGGTTCATTAATAGGATCCAGGACAGACAGGTATAGAAAGGAATTCCATTGTGGAAGGGTTTTATTTTTTTAGTGGTTTGTCTGAATGAGGAGAAAATGATGGAAAGGAAGTCTAGTCAAAACAGTTTGTTTTGATTTGGTTATTCTTTATAGGAAAAGCCTGTGGCCCTGTGTGTGTGTCTGAGTGTGTGTGTGGGGGGTGGGGTGGGGAGGTGGGCAGGGGTGAATGATGAAGTGACTCCTGACTACATATAAACTGAGGCAACATATCCCCAAAAGAAGTGAACTCTGAGGTCAGTTGTTTTGTCTATATGACACTAATAATTTTTCCCTTCAATGTGGTTCATTTTTTTTATTGGACTGAATTATATTGTCTGCATTTATACATAGAAGTTCAGGATAATGCATCTCAAATTCATAGTGATATATTTACCACATATATTTTCTTTGTGGATATGTGACAAAAATCCACATATATGATAAGAATAATGTCATGGACACATCTAGAAGTGTGTTTTTATTCCTAGTGTGTTTAGATAGACTAGGAAATTTATTTTCAGAGGTAACATAAAATTAAAATGCGGTGAGTGAAATTGTCTTCAATATGATTTAACTTTATTCTTTAGAAGAGAGATGGATTCTCTGTGTTCATTGAGCATATAGTCCCTTTTCATGTGTACCTGAATATTTGCAGGGGACCTGGTCCACAAAAAAAAAAAAAAAAAACAAAAAACTGACATATCTGTTTTTAGTAGCTAGTAAAACCAACTAGGATAAAGAAAACTTTTATGAGTCCTATGACTTTTCCTTAAAAGTATTAGCACTTCCCGTTTCATCACTTCAACCCCTATCCTAGTAACTTTTGGTTTTAAGTAATTCTCCCATAGAAATCTGAGGAGAAATTATAGTTTATGTGTGTTCAAACAGGGAATTTTGAAATGTTACACGATAAACTTTTTATTTGACTTCCTTTGTCTTTACTCTCAATTGATAGTGATTTAGAATAAACTACTCATAAAATGTCAATATCAAGGACTTTATACTTCCTACCAAAATTGCTTTATTCATTAGCCTCACATAACAGCGTAACATTAAATTAATTTTTAAGGTAAGTGAATCAGATTACATCTGAAGTCCAGACTTTTTCTGGCTTATTTAAGGAAAACAAATCCCTATTAGTATTTTATTGTATGTTCTTCATGCAGCCGACAGGAAGAAGCAATGCACTTTGAAAAAGGTGGGAAAGACTGTTATAGGTTGAGTTGCATTCTCCCCAAATTCACATGTTGCAGCCATAGTCCCCAGGACCTTAGAATGTGCCTTTATTTGGAAATCAGGTCATTGTAGATGTAATTAGTAAAGGTTATACTAGAGTGGGTAAGCCCCTAATCCAGCACGACTGATGACCTTATAAGAAGGGGATATTTAAACACAAGCGTGCACACAGGGAGAACACCTTGTGAAAAACAAAGGCAGAGATTTGGGTGATTCTTCTATAGACTATGGAATGCCAATGATTGTCCGCAAACCACCAGAAGCTAAGCAAGAGACAGCCCTCAGCATTCAAAAGGAACCATCCTGTTGATGCCTTGATCTTAGATTTTCACCTTTTAGAATTTCACCTTTTAGAATGAGACAATACATTCCTGTTGTTTAATTTAAGCCACTCAGTTTATAATGCGTGGTTATGACAGCCCTAGGAAACCAATACAGATTGCAAATGGAGAAATACAAAGCATTTGGGATCACCGTGGCCATCGGCCGCTCATCATTTTCATATGGCGGTGGTATGTCACCATGCTAGAAAAGGAACTCTTACCATAAAATCAGGCTCTGGCAATGTTTGACTATTTACCAACATCGTCATAAAGAAGTCGAGTTATTAAAGGATCTGCAATCACAGAGTAATTCAGCTCTGGACATTGACGGATGGGACTTGGCTTTTCCTCTCTGCCAAAGCTGCTGACTGGATAAATGTTTTATTCATGAGGCCCAGGGCAGGAAGGGATGCCAAAGGTTTAAGAATATTTTAAGAAACTCTTTGAGATGTCAGGCAAGTTATCAGGAGGTGCTAAGGAAGGAAGCTGAGGTACAACATCAACCTGGCTGGTCACTAACTCCCTCGCAAAGGTTAGAAGCAGTGACCATGATCTGAGGAAGTCAATCCACTTTCTTTGTCTTGTATTTTGTGCTTTGTATTGACTTGCATCTACGGCAACAAGTCAGAGAAGCAGGGGTCCTTCCCATGGCTTGAGGGCTGCTCTCTCTCATCTAGGATCCAAGCTGACCCAGTTTGGAGTTCTGCCTGCCTGTAGATCCACATTCGGGATCTTTCCCCTGGATTGGCAGCTGCCTGAGCTGAGAGAGTCATTTAAATGACAGTCTGTAGCTTTAGCTTAGTCTCAGAAGGCCCATTAGCTACACATTTTAATTACCTATTAACAAAATGGTATTTCCAATTATTTAGCACAACAGATTATTTTCTGCTTTGAGGAGAGAGGGCAGCTTAAGTGTGGACAAATTGTCAATGTAACTCTCGTCTTTCTCTACATAAAGAAAAGCCTTTATATAACAGTAGGCTCTCATAAAGGATGTTTGTACTGATTACAGGCAGCCATAATGATGGAAATTCTGGATATCTGTAATAAATTATGATGAAAATGCCCTTTGTCCTTTAACTGCTATGGCCAGAGAATTTTAATATTTCATAATATCTCTTAAAACAGTTTTAAAATTACTTGGAGTCATATAAAAGAACCAAGAATAAAGTGTGGCTGGTGCATAGTTGTTATCCAAGCATTTTCTTATTGCCAAGGAAGCATGTGCCTAAGTCCAAATGAATTTTTCCAACTGTTATAACTCTATTGCAACTATACCATGTTACAATGAAGAGCTAAACTATAAAATGCATCAGTGGATGAAAAACAGACAAGTTCTAGGTATCCATTGCCCTTTATGTTTGAGGAGTTTCATTATTAAAGACTTTCCCTTGGGTTCCAGTTAGGAAAAAAAAAATCAAAAAGCAAAAACTGACAGGGACAGCCACTCTGAAACATGCTGTCAAAGTGCATCAATATATGTCACTATATCCTCCCCTTTCTATCTGTCAAAGCCATTGATATAAAGAAATAAAGAAAGCCAGTGATAGTTGCTGGAATTGTGGAACTCAGCATAGCAACTAGGTGACACCTATCACTCTCTAAACAGACAAGTGAAGAAAAATTTACTGCACCAGAAGCACATTTTTGGATGCATAGTTAAATATGGTCTCATAAAGAGTTACAATAAAAGACAGAAAAAAGAAATATCTTTTAGACCCCAAGGTCTTTTCCGAGGCTTATTGGGGTTTTCCATGAAACTACTTTTTTTGAATGTCCCTCTCTCAAAACAAAATAAAACAACACTAAGTTAACTTATTTTAAAAGTTTAAACTTTTTCCTACTTCTTTTTGGGTGAGAGGTACTTTGGTATGCCCTGGAGCTTTCAAGTAACTGGGGAATGCCACACTTCTTCTAAGAGCAACTGGCCAACAACTGTGGGTTACATGAGTTGTTAAAGGTTGGGTTGTGTGGTTTGTGTATTTTCTGATCATACATCTTTTGGTTGTTTACTATCCCAGAAGAAGAGTAGAACCTGTGATGGAGATTTACAGAAGCCATAAAAATTAGTGAACACAGAAGCATTCCTGCTGGCGGTGCAGAGGCGTCAGTAGCAGACCATTTCCAGGGGCAGCAGGGCTGTCACCTAGAACCCAGGAGCAGTGGCATGACACAGGGGCACAGTCCAGAGATTAAAGTCACTGAGCTCTTGCCAGGGGCTCCTGAGGTATAATGTGAGTCTGGATCCTGTCCCTCAACTTTTCTGTGTTCTGAGCCTAGTACTTAAGACCTTCCCCAGGATTCTGAGTTTCCCAACATACTGAGAATAAGCACTATTCTGCTTCTGTCAACCAGAGTCTAGTTTTTGTTTTTTCCTTGCAATTAAAAATATGACTGATGAAATATTCTGACTTCATTTTTCCTGCAAAACCCCAGAGCGCTCAAAATGTGATCAGGTTAGCCCAATGCTGTTAACTAGAACCTACTATATGAATAGAAGGGGGTATTTGGTGTTTTGTTTTGTTTTGTTTCTGTGTCAAATTGTGTTACCTCAGTGTGCTCAGTCATGATAAGATCTCATCTATTGAGATCTTAAGTTGTGCCAGGCACTGTGCTAAAAGCCTATACAGACTTTGTTGCTGAATTATCTCAACAGTCCTAAGCTAAAAGTACTGTTATTATTACCATCCTATTTATGTGGAAACTGAGGCACAAAGAGGTTATGTAACTTGCTGAGCAGCTCAAAGCTAGAAAACATGAAACAAGGGTTTGAATCAAAGAGCTGTCTGATTTATAACTTGTGATCCTAACCTTGTATACATTTAATTGTTCTACTTCTGACATTTATTTGTTTGTTTATTTATTTTCCATGTCTGTATCTTTTTTTAATTTTATTTTTTGTGAATTGTCGTATTTCTTTTTCTTTTTTTTGTTAAATTAGTTTCATACTTCTGACTTTTGAAAAGCCATGCACTTTCAAAATAGTTCTGAGAACTTAAGAGACATTAGGTCTAAGAAAATAAAATAATAATAAAAAAAAAGGTTTTTTTGATGGATTATGGGTAAGAGAATCCCAGAAACAGGTTATTACTTCATCAGTTTAAACACCAGTATGAAAGGGAGACATGCTGGCTTGTTTTTTATGATGAAAAGGAAGGGAGTGATCTTTGGGAAGGTGAGTGGGGGCAGGGTTGGGGAAACAAGGGATGTGGTTTACAGTTTTTAAGCAGTAGGTCTACAAATTATAGTAGCTGTCATCACCCAAAGTTCTATCTGCAGCTAGGTATAGTCATACTCTGAATAATGTATTTGTGGGTTTTTGTTTTGTTTTGTTTTTAGAGTTTAATACATTGGTTTTGTTTTTTTCGAGTTTAGTACATTGAAAAAAATTGACCCTGGAGATATGTACTTCCCTTCAAATCTAACTTGCCTGCCTGACTCAGTATCCCAATGTGGAGCACACATTGTGCCATCAGCCACCTGAACCAGCAGCAGCTGTTACAGGACATATTTTACATATACAAACAGTAATTTATCTACTTGAAATTCATAGTAATAAGCACTGCTTAAGAGTATAATATGAAGCTCTTGGAAGAAAGATATAAAGGATTAACAGTGCTTAAATCACGAGTAAGTGTGCTGAAACATATTGGTTGATGTGCTCTGAAGGGCATTGTCCAAGAGTCTCCTAATGCTTGTTTGGGAAAAAGGCTATTTTGTTTACTTTCTAAATTTTTAGCATTTTATAGAATTTAAACAAGGAACCCTTGGAGATTTTCTATCCTCAGCTAAGCGGAATTGTTTTTCGTTTGTTTGTTTGTTTGTTTTGTTTTTTAATTTCCTTAAAAATATTTAAAAACAAATCTATTACAAAAATGTCCAGAAACATTTCCCAGCGAAAAACTAGCTTCTATTCTAGCAAAGAGTAATTGCAAAATACACTCACCTTTGAAATACATGCTACACATGTATTTAATGTACAATAATATATGGTATATAAAATTAAATATATAAAAATGAAATATATCCATATACACATACTTAGCATGCAAATACCCATGTTGTCTATAAAATATTCATAAAGTTAAAACTGGTGTAGCTATAATAATAGATTACAACTGTTTTATACTCTTTGTTGCTTTTCTCTTGCTGTAACTAGGTCTGCCTCCCTTTGATCACATTATACCATTAAATCTTGTGATAATTTGAAAGAAGTATTGCTTCCAGCTGCTGCTAAACAAACAAGCTAAAGAAATAGTTTAAACTGGCATGAGAAGAACTATCAAACAAGATGTTTTAATAAGAATTTCATTTTCTGTCCTCATGTTGTTTTAGATTTAACAAAGACAAAATTCCTAAATGGCTAATAGAACAGGGCAGGAATCCATGATCTTCATTGATACAGAAATGCCAGAGTTTGGGTGTGTTAACCACTTGCGTCTGTTTCACTTTCCTTGAGTGCTATTACTTCAGTTGTGTATTTTTTCCTTAGTCTCCATTATTTCTTCCTTCATATTCTGTGGAAATAAAGAAACAAACAAACAAAAAAAAACCCTTTCTGTATTACTTTTAACTGGCAGAAAGGAGGTAAAGCATTATCATGGCAAATACTTCCGATTTAAAGACATTAGACTTGAAAGAAAAATGTTAAAAACAAAAGAACTCCAACTTTACATAGTATGATGTAATATTATAGAATTTGCTATCCCAGAAGTGGCCTTTTTTTTTTTTTTTTTTTAAGAAAGTCCTGCAGAATATTAAATAAATACTTGGAAGATTGATCTACAGTGAGTTACCAAGCAACTTGAAGCTGTTTGGGAGACTTTTGACTTCATGGATGCTGATGATACCCCTCATCAGAAAAGGAATGATTTACTGGGTAGACCATTAGTCTGACTTTATTTTCCTTCATTTATACATGAAATATTTATTGACTGTCTACTATATGCCAGGCTTTGTGCTTGACAGTGTGTGATGAATAACACAGCCACTTTCCCTGGCTGAATGAAGATTAAATTTGGTGGGTGAGAATGATTATGATTTTATGTGCTGAAAATAACAGCAGGGCAAGTAGTGGGGTGTCAGTCTCCAGGATCTGGGTAGGTTTCCAGGAGGAAGGGATTAAGCTGGGGTTGGGGGAATAAAAAGTCAGCAGAAAGAGTAAGGGTTTGGGGCAAGAGTGGTGTACACCAAGACAGAGCATGTGCAAGTGCTTGGAGGTAAGGAAGGGCCTGGGATACCTGAAGGTGTAAAGATGTCCTGTACAGCTGCATCTGTTCCAAGATTAGTCAGCTAGACACAGATTATACTGGAGTGATGAGAACTGTGGAAACACACTGAGCCCTGGCCCATGAACAGAACCCAAGAACCGATATAGCAGGGCAAACAAATGACATGAAGCCAAGCAATTAGGCTAGCTCTCAAGATCAAATAAGAAACTCAGCTGATGGCTGGAAATTTCACCTGAGACAGACAGAATTCACGTCACACAGATGGATTTACTATGGTGGACATAGCAAGGCCAACAGTGACAGACAGTGTTTTGGAACATGGCTGGGAGTGGTGTGAAGCAGCATTCATTCAGGAGCAGGTCTCAGCAAGCTGACATGGTTGATGATGATATGATGAACATGGAAAAGGTGTGCTGTTTTGAAGATGGATGGGGGTGAGTATGTGTGAAATATGTCTTTCCTCTTGGAGGAAATTAGGTAGGTTTCATAGAGAATCTTTTGTCAGTTCCCAACAGTTTCTACACATAAGTTTGGCAGTCGTGATATGTTCCCATTATGGGTTCTTCTACATTAATAATGGCTGCTTATTTTTAGAAAGATAAGTTGTTTTAAAAAATTAAAAGAAATACTTTGATAATACAAAATAATATGGAAAGTTACAGAACAAACACTGATGTGCCTTCCAGCCAGCTTTATCAGATATGACTTGTACCAAATTGCATGATATTTTTAAGGAAAACAAAAACAAAAACATAACTATGTAGAATTCCCATATATACCACTCTCCAATCCCATTCACCTTCTTTCCCCCAGAGCAAAATAGTTATCCTGAATTTGGTGTTTTTCACTCCTGTGTATGTATATTTTTAGTAATTTTACTATATTTCTATCTATCCTTAAAGAATATACAGCATTAACATTTTTATAACTGTGTATACATGACATTGTCTTGTAGGCATGTATCATTCTGCATTCTTTTTCACTCAGCATTATGCTTTTGAGATTTATCCATGTGGATACAGGCAGCTATAGTTGATATTTCTAAACTCAGTAGTATTTCATTCTATTACTATACTATATTTTAATGACAATTTCTTCTGTTAATAGATATTTACATTGTTTTAAAACTTTCTCCTATTATAAATAATGCCATAATGAACATTGCTTCTTGTGAAGTATTGGTTGGATCTGTTTCTTAGATGTGTAATTTCTAAGTCACAGGCAACACCCGTCTGCAATTTTACTAAATATTGCCACCTGCTTTTTAAAGTGGCCCCACCAGCTGTGTATGGAAGTTCACATCGCTCTATAACTTTGTCAGCACATAGTAATGTCAGACCTTTAAATTTGTGTCAGTGTAATGTGTGTGAAATGGTGTTTCAGTCCAAGCCCATCCAGGATCACTCTGTGTTTCAGCAGGGGAAATTTAATGCAAGTAGTTGATTGGACAGATAATAGAACAGCTGAGAAGCTAAGTCTGTTGGTAATGCAAAATCCACAATACTAGCAGGCCACTGTCAACCGTTGATTTGGAAAGACAAATGGAGAAGGTACTATGATCAGAAACCAGAAGCTGGGGCCAACTGTCCGAAACCAAACTGGGGGTGAGAGCTGGAGCCCCAGAACCTCCAGAAGCTCATGGTGGCTGCCAGAGATCACACAGGGTGCAAAGAGAAAAGGTCAGAAAGGCCTAGATGTCCTTCCTCCTGTCCTCCAGTCTTCCCCCAGTGCCTCCCACTGGCTAAACTTACCTGGAAGCTGGAAGTTACTCACGATACAAAGAAGAGCAGAGGAAGTGACGAAAATAGATCTGAAAGCAGACTATAACAAGGGCTATTCATTGTGGTTTTAATGCAATGGCACTTGTGGCCAGTCTTGGAGCACTTTTTTTCACCCAGGTCATTTTATTTCCTGTGAATTGTTTTCTCTTTGTTTTGTCCATATTTTTCCTATTGGCTGTCCATTTCTAATTTATTTTTAGGGATTCTTTATTCTGGATACTAACTTTCATCAGTTATATATGTTGCTAATGTTCCTAGTAGTCTGTGGTTAATTTTCTGCTTTGTGGTAGAGTTTTAAAATCTAATATACGTACTTGTGTGTCTTCCTCTTTAAGGTTAGCATTGTGTTTTGTTCAAGGGACCCCTTTCCTATCCTGAGGCATGGTCCTCTGTATTCTCTTGTAAAAAATCTAGTTTCACTTTTCATATTTACTGCTCCAGGGCTTATTCTGTTTATATAGGTATCTTAAAATTTTCTTCCATAAAGACAACCAGTTGTTCCAGGGCTTTTTTGAATACTGTACTTTTTTTTTTCTTTTCTTTTCTAAATTCTCCCTTTGTCATATATAAAGTTCCCACGTATGTGTTGGTTCCTTCTGGTATGAATCTATTTCTAGAATGTCTGCTCTGTGTTGTGGGTCTACTTTATATCCATGAACTGTCTTCAGTAAAATAGCTTTAAAGTAAGACTAGTCTCTTCACCTTCTTTTATCTCAAATTTGGCTACAGTATTTCAGATTTTTCAATGCTTTGTGTGAATTTTAACACAATTTTTTCAAGTTCCACAAAAAAATCTGTTAAGATATCAATTCATGTTTCGCTGAATATATAGATTAATATGAATATGAATATATAGATTAATATGAATATATAGATTAATATTTTCTAATTGTACCTTCCCATTCATTAACATAGTATATTCTCCTGTTATTTATGTCATCTTTAACATATTCTTTGGTTTTTATATATGTTTTATAACTTCCCTCATAAATTTATTACACAGTTTTGTTTTTTTTTGTTTGTTTGTTTGAATTTCTTTTTTTCTTGATATGGTATAGTTTGGATTGTCATTAAAAATGACATTTTTGAAAAATAGCATTTTAAATTAATTGCTGCTTGTGTAAAAGAACATACATAATTCTTATATACACAACTTATATTCAGAAAACTTGCTAAACTGTTTCATAAATTCTAACTGTGTTTGTAGATTCTCTTGAATCACTGGCCTGAATCTATGAACAGAAGTGGCAATAGCTGCTTGTTTTTTGCTTTGAAAGATATTGTAATGTTTTACCATTAAATATACTTTTCACTCTAGGATTTTGTTGATTTATCTTTTTTAGGTTAAAAATCATTTTTCTTTCTAGTTTGCTAAAATTGTTCTTTATTTAATTAAAAGGTATTAAATTGTATTAGATGCTTTTCCTGCATCTATTGAGATGATCACATGGCTTCTCTGAAGAGCTCTTTGGAGACAAATTATCTGCCTGAGTAAAATCTGAACTTGAAAAACACAAAAATTAACACTATATTTTCTGTGGACATAGCTGTAAAAGAATTTTTTTAAAGGACTGTGTGACTACATACAAAAATGATTATAGGTGGTAATTTTGAAGAGAGAGAGAAAAATTAATTGAAAATGAATGGATAGAGATAGGACTGGGGATGTGAAAATCTAGTTTCATTTATGTGTTGGTAGAAAAAGAGTCATGAGCTTCATCTGTTATGTTCTAACGTTTCTTTTAATAGGGAATGTGTTTATATCTCTTTTTTTTTGTTTTGTTTTTCCATTCATTTATTTCAGCTTTTACTTCCCTTGCCTTTGGAGTCAAATTCATAAAATGCTCTTTGAACCCAAGGTCCATAAGTTTAGTACCTATGTTTTCTTCTATGCAGTTGATTGTGTGAGGTCTTATGCTTAAGTCTTTGATCCATTTTGAATTAATTTTGGTACATGGTGACAGATAGCAGTCCAGTTTCAGTCTTTTGCACGTAGCTATCCAGTTCTCCCAGCACCATTTATTGAAGAGGCTGTCTTTCCTCCATCGTATGTTTTTGGCTTCTTTGTCAAAAATTATCTGTCCATATCTATGTGGTTTTATTTCTGGGTTCTCAATTCTATTCCATTGGTCTGTGTATCTATAAAATTGTTTTAATACTATATATACAAAAAAGCAGGTGTATCAAATTTAAAATGATAAATATTGAGTCATAGAAGCATGGGTGAATGCCACTCCTTTCTTTATACTTTTCTATAATTTTATAATTTACAAGAACAACAAAATAGTCTAGTTAGAAAGTATTATTTATCTTGATTATGGGTGACGTATGATTTAAATTGTTCAAGTTTGGTCTTAATATTTGAAATCAAAAGGTTGAAAGCACGAACATTGATTCTTTATGCACATCATCAATCAATTAAAACTCATGTATTTAAGTACCTAACGAGTAGGGATTGGGAAAGATTATTTAGACCCAATGTCGAATAATATGGATAGAAAATATAGACAGGCTTTTAAAAGAAGCCAACATGTGAATCAAAAGAGAAATACTGCTGTCATATACAGACCAACAGTAATGGTGTTTTTTGATTGGGTTTAACAATATTTCAGGCAGCCAATGCCTATTCCCTTCATGTTATTAAATATGGGAATGTTTCCTTCCTTCTAGTTTTTGTATTTTTCTCTGTTTGGGACCCCAAAACTCGAAAATCAAGCTTTTCCCTTATATACGAGGTATATATGTCTCAATGGAAGAATTTGAGCACCCAGGGCTGGGTTTGAGCACCTGGCAGATTGACAGGTTGAATATGGACTTGGTGTGCCCGAAGAAAGTAGATAGGAAGGTAGGTAGATAGATAAACAGACAGACACACGCATAATATGCACATGTATTGTGTGTACACTGTTTCCCCAAAAATAAGACCTAGCCAGATAATCAGCTCTAATGCATCTTTTGGAGCAAAAATTAATATAAGACCCAGTCTTATTTTACTATAAGACCTGGTCTTATATAGTATAATATGATATAATATAATATAATATAATATAATATAATATAATACCGGGTCTTATATTAATTTTTGCTCCAAAAGACGCATTAGAGTTGATTGTCCAGCTAGGTCTTATTTTCAGGGAAACACGTTATGTATGTGTGTATATATGTGTGTATATATGTGTATATATATGTGTGTGTATGTGTGTATATATGCGTGTATGTATGTGTGTGTGTATATATATATTTGCCAAAAAATGTATACACATTTTAAGAAAGGAAAAGCTATTAAAATTTAATACTCCACACATACTGATAATGAAAGATGAATACAAGTCACGTTTGACTTCTGCAATGACAAGAGATGCTCAAAGTGGTTACCATCAGCGTCCAGACACTTCTGATTAAGGCGAACTACTGCTTGAGCAACGTTGACCAAAGTGTCTACTTGTACACATCTTTTTGGTTCCCCCGGTACACACACACACACACACACACACACACACACATTTAAAAGTGATATTCGAAATAATGGAATGAAAGTAACCACAATTAGAAAAATCAGATTTGGACTTATGCTTACTTTATACTTTGATATTGATTTTATGTAGAACTACATGTGAGGAGGACGGGGGTGGGGGAGTGAGTACCACCATCCTTCCCATGCTTTGGACAGTTAAATATTTAAACCAGGTCTTACATCTCCTAGTGAGCAAAACAAAGAAAAAGGGGACTTTGTGCTAGACAGGTAATCCAGATACTCATAAAAGCTGAAAGCTGAAGCAGGCATGATGTGCACAAAGTAAAGACTGAGCGGGACATAACTAAGAAAGTATGTGTAAAATATGGATTTAATCATGAACAAGGTGAACAAATAATCAAATCCTCTCTGATTGAATATCAAATGGCTTCAAAGAAAAAACATTCTTCCCAAATGGTAACAGAGGACTACCCTCTGAAGCTGGACTCTGAGCATAGGGGATGTGGGGCTCCATGTTTGCTTCTCTGAAGAAGGACGTCTGGGCAGAGAGGAAGATGGGCAGCGGCAGGAAGAATAAGCTGGGTGGCATCCACTCTGAGTCTTTCTTACTTGACAACTACACTGATGTCCTTCCCTGAAATTCATGCTTCTAAAAACCTCATCCTTTATGATGTTTCCCATCTCCAGTCGCCATCCTGATATGATCAAAATAGGTTCAGAGGAGAGAGAGCTGCACGACTAGGTTCCAATGTAAATGTTAGATACAAGGATGATAGGCAAATAGCCTTTATTTTTATTCTGGATATGCACAGAGCTTGGAGGTATGTTTTTCACACTTTATCATACTGTTTGAGATTACAAGCAAAAAAGAAAGGAATTGAAAATTATTAAGCTTGAAGAATGTCAGGAAGAATGTTTTATTGAAACAGTGAGTCTGAAGATACTAAAGGTACAGATTCATCTCAAATTTTGCTCTCAGGATCATTACCGTACTAAACATCAATACAGTAGTATTTTTCAAATACCAGCAATGGTTACTTTATGTGGTTTCATAAAGCTTGACACATGAGCAAATCAGGTGTTAAAGGGTTAGGCTTTGGAGCCAGGTTTGAATATGAACTCCAGTGTATTCTAGCGGAGTGACCTTGGAAAGATTTCCTAGTCACACTGAGCCGCAGTTTCCTCATCTATAAAATGAGGCCATTTTACATCCCTCATAGGTTTCCTGCGAGCAATAAGTGATACAATAGAATAAAACTTACTATAGTGCCTTAAACAGTATAAAGTACTCAGGAAATGGTGGAGGTGGTGTACAGGTGGTGATTACTCAACTTTGAATTTATCGTAGTATGTTTTGTGTTTGTGTCATGATGGCATTGTGGTCAGTTGCATGTACAAGCACTCAACTTCAATGACTTAACCAAATTGTGTTGTAGTTTCCTCATCTGCAAAGAGGGACATTGCAGGGTTTGTATGGCCAGTGAAGTAAATCCTCAAACACTCCTCCCAACTTCCTGTTCTGCCACCCCTAACACATGACTCTAATCTTCACAGTTGCAAGATTCCCTGCCCCTTCAGGAGTCATGCCCATGCGCCCACAGAAAGAAGAGAAAAGGCAAATGGCAGAAGATGTGGGCCAGCTGAATCTCCCCCCCCCACCCCGCCCCAGCCTTTTTTCAAATCAGGAAAACAAAGCTTTTCTAGAGGCTCTATCCAGTGGACTTCCTCATGTACCTCATTGGTACGTTGTCTAGAATTCAGTCACATGGGTATCAATGGTACAAAGAAGCCTGGGAAACTGTCTTTTTTAGGTAGGAACATTTGCCGCCCCAAGCAAAGTTGTGGTTCTACTAATAAGGAAAAAAAGATAATGGATAATGAATAGGAGAGCAGCAGTGTCTGCAATAGTCTGGCATTAAGAATTACTGGCTGCCTTCCCCCCACCCCCATATGTTTATGGCCTTAGGGTCTTAGTAATGGTGGGGGGGAGGGGAGAGAGAGAGACAGAGAGAGAGAGAGAGAGACAGAGACAGAGACAGAGAGAGAGAGAACATATAGTATGGCCTGATAGAATAGAGGAGCTAAGTGTGGCATGGGAAAACCTAGGGTCTCTTTAGGAGAAAGCAAACGTTGAATGCTAGGCAAGAATTTTTAGCTCCTCCTAAAGCATTTCCTGTCAGAGAAGGCAGCATGATGTATTGGTTAAGAACAAGGCTCAGGAATCCAGCAGTCACGACTCAGAATTCTGGCCATGTCGCTACTCTAGTGTGTAACTTTTGGCAAGTCGTTTAATCTCTCTAGATTGTAAACTCTAGAGGGCAGGAGCTTTGTCAGTTTTGCCACTGCTATGTCCTGATCCCCTATGAGAGGGCTTTCCTACAGGAGGCACTCAGATACTTCTTGGATGGACGGATGGATGGATGGATGAACTCTAGATTCCTCAGCAATGAAGAGGATTGATAGAGACCACCTTTAGAGGTCATCATGAGGATTAAACAAGAGGATGTGTTTCATAGAACACTCCACCGACTCCATCGTTAGAGAAATATATTTTCACTTGGCGCTCCTCCTAGTCTCCCTGAACCTGAGAAGCTCTGTGGACTTTTTCTGAGCATCTGTCCAGCCAGTTGTTCATTTCCAAATTTGTTGGCGTCTTAGATAAACTGCACTATTATGGTGCCATTTAAGTTATGCACTAATGTATTTAAAGCAAATATCCATGTAGTGTATTTCTAAAACATACACTGCATACACTGTACACACCTGCATGCGTGGGTGTAGACATGCACGCAATGGTGGCTTTATTTTGGATCAAAATTTGCTGAGCTTTCAATATAAGCTATTTCAAATAAGGCTTGTTTGTCATACAGGGTTAGCCCACTAAATTAGCAGTGAATTAATCTTCATTCTGTGCTAGTACAATAGAGTGGCAGGAAAATTACCTAAATTAGATTCCGGTAATGATAGTCATCATGACCAAGAGTAATGGGGTCGAAAAGGATTTCCTGTGGAACACTGGGAATAGGGATACCCATAAACCCCAAAACTCTGCATCCTTTAGTGACTTGCAGTGGATGAGTCTTTAAAAACGGTGATTTAAAAGAACATTCCCCTCAGTGTCTTGTGCCAAGTTCACAACACCTAACATTGGCTGGCTTATTGGGTTTGTGGGAAAATTCAAAATGAAAGCTCAGAATGGGCTCATGCTGACAAAATGGACGTTGCCAAATTGGGTTGCAGTGCAAGCAAATCCTGTACCAGCCACCCATGAAAAGCCAAATCATTCTCTAACATTCCCAAGCCATTTCATGACTATTCACCATCATCAGCACCTCTCGTGACACAGCACGGTTTCAGCACAAAGACCAAAGTTGGAAGATCTTTTTTTGCAGTGAGCAGTCCTTGTACACACTTTCTAAATTGAATTGTTTATTGACTGAGGGTAACCACATTATCCACAGCCATTTAAAATGAGTCCTCCTATGACTAGGTAGGCAGTGCCGCCAAAATGCAAAAGTAACGGCAATAAGCTTGGCATCATATCTTTTCAGATAAGAACGATTCACTTCTGTATAGAAGTTCACACTTTACAGAGAGTGTTCACGTACATCGTATCATCGTGAAGAGACTTAGTGTCCAGCCCCATGGGACACAGACTGCAGAAAACCATTACATTGTACCTGCCCAGCTGCCTAAGCTCAGAGATTCCTGAGACTCTCTCTGGCCAACTCTGATGTCTGGGCTCATGGGCCCCATTGAGTATATGTCTGCTCTGTGTTTCTGTCCTAGCCATTCACCCTGCTCCAGCTTATAATGGGAATATTGACTGGCCATTGACTAGGCCTGGGCAGACAGACTTTGCAGTAATTATGCAAAAAAAGAAGTCAGTGGCGAAGCATCTCATTCCAGATATTTCTACACATAGTCAATATCGGCTTTCATAAGTGTGACTGAGTTCCAAATGGCTTGCAGTCATAAGGGAATGACCAACTGAATAGCTATCATTTCATCCAATTGATGCTGTGCTTTTTTGTGCAAAGGGAAACAGGAATGCAGAAACACGCACATTTCACACTAGTCTGATTCTTCCTTTCAATAGCTGCTGAAAAATATTAGCTATTTTCCCTAGGAAACCAGATCCTGGGGAAACTGTATGCTGCAAATGGAAAACCATGTTAATTTTCAGCAAATGTTATGAAAAAAAATAGCAGTTTCTACCCAAACTTAATCGTTAGTGTATTTACTCCCCACCGAAAGGATCTCTTGAATCCTGCTTTACCTAAAGTCAAATAAGGAGTGTAGCTAAGAAAATAGTCCAGATTAAAACGATATCTTCTTGAACTTGTGCAAGGTCCATGAGACCAGGCAAGGACAAAAATCAAGCCTTCCCACTGGTAACAGTCTCTAGGTACTCTGAGATTCGATCCGCTTTCCCATGAAGGAGGTCTCTCTCTCCTCACATTCTTACATGCCACTGCATGCCAGAGCCACTGTGTATTTTTATGATTAGTATCCAAATATTTACAGTTTGCCCACAATTATCTTAATTATAAAGACTTAATCATTTTAACAACTAGTGAAAGCAGTTACTTGGTATCTTTCAAAGCAACATTTCCCAATGACTGGAATGTCCAGAAAATGCCAGATTTGAGGGGTAAGATAGAGGGGTAGGAGAAGAAATTCACACTAGGCAGTTACATTTGCCCCAAGAGCACACAGCTAATAAGTGGCAAAACCAGGATCTGACTCCAGAGCTGACACTTTTCATCACTATGCCCTATAGCCTCTCCACTATAGGGCTTGAATAGCAGTAAGATGAGTTCATAGTCATGGCAGTGTAGAGGAAGTAATAATAGTAACAGTAGTATCAGCCATTGCTTATTGAGTTCTTACTATGAACCGGATATTGAGATACCATACTAAGCATTTTCATGGATTGCCATTTTTATTCTCGAAATGGTCCTATGAGATAAATGCTATTATCATCCCTATTTTTCAGAAGAGGAAAGTGAAGATCAGAGAAGTTAAGGGATTTGCTCATGTAAGAGTTATTAGGTGACTGAGCTGGATTTCAACCTAAGAGTCAGACTTATTGCTTGTGTTCTAACCATTAGCATGCCTTCCTAGAGGAAAAGAGAAAGGAGATGTCGGCTCTGTGAGCATCATAGAAGGACCAAATGTTGGATATGGGACCATTTGAAACTTGTAATGACACAGAAAAGCTAAGAGTTCAAGTCAAGTTTGGTTTGTCTTTTCCATATAGACAAGTACTGAGACCAGGAGTCATGTGGGCATGTTTGGAAAGAGCATAGCTTTTCTGGGCTCCTCAGACAGGACCTTGAACCACAGAAATAAAGACGGGATGATGGACTGAAGCACGTACTTCCTGCATATCACTCCGTCTGTAGCACACCTACCTCCAACAACCCTGTCATATAAGTGTTGAGACCCTTGTCCTACAGATGAAGAATCTAAAGCTCGGTGGTGCTTAGGTAGCTCTTGCACATTTCCCCACCATGCATGAGATACAAGGATAGGGTCATGCACAGGTCTGACTCCAGAGTCTGTGGCACTGGGGATCAGAACTCTGGGAAGGCAACTGCATGTTTGCGATCCTTGCTCAGGTGTCCTTACCTGAGCTGCCTCCTGCCTGTGTCATTCCAGTTACCTGTACTTGGACCCTTTCAGAAAGGATGACTTTGTTTTCTCCCAGAATGATGTGTTCATTTAGGATTCCTCAGAGGGGTTGTATTGCTCCCAAGAGGCCATGTTGGAAACCTGTGTGGTTGTTATTGGTTGTTGCACTGATGGAGGGTACAGTGAATTGCAGGTAGTAGGTGAGGATAAGAATGCTAAATCTCCTGAATGCCCTGGACAGTCTCATGCACTAAAAATTCCCAGTTCCTGTAAGACTTCCAGGTGTCCCTCAGAATTTCATGCATGTGCAAACACCATTCATATTTGCCCAAGCCTTGAATTTTAATTTACTTATAAAGTATAAAATATTTTCCCCAAGGTTTTAAAATACACTTTTCCAGGAATGCAGGTACGAGGTAAGTGCAAGAAAATTGTACTTCATTGTACATGAAAAGCCTTTTACCAGCACACTTTCAGGTTTTGCAAACCCACTGTAGGATCTGTATTAGTTTCCTACTGCTGCATAACAAATTACCACAAACTTACAAGAACACACATACATCACAGTTCTATAGGTCAGAAATCTGGCATAGCTTAGCTGGGGCTTCAGTGTCTCTCTCAGACTACAATTAAGGTGTCGGCCAGGGCTTGGTTCTCATCTGAAAGCTCAACTGGGGAAGGATCCACTTTCAAGCTCATTCAGGTTATTGACAGAATTCACACTCACTGTTTGACGATTGGGCTTAGTTCCTTGCTGACTTTCAGTCAGAGGCTGTCCTCTGATATGTGGCTCTCTCTATAGGACAGCTCACAGTTGGCAGCTTACTTTATCAATGAAAGCAACAATAGAGTCTTCTAGGAATACAGTAGTTACAATCTTAAGTGATGATTATGGAAGTGACATCCCATCGCCTTTGCTCTGGTCTATTGATTAGAAACAAGTCCTGTCCAGGACTCAGTGGGAAGGGAATCACACAAGTGCAGGAATACCAGTACGCAGGGATGAGTGAGACCATCTTAGATTCTGGGTTCTGCAGCCTCATCCCAATGCTTGGGAGTGAAACAGTGCACAGTACCTTCCATCAGAGGGAAGTTTTGTAATACACCTTGAGTGGCTGCTGTTGGAAGTGCTTCTACATTTATTTGGACCATAAATCCAGGCCCAGGGAGTCTAGTAGAATGCCATTGCCTTAATTAAACAGATTAACCATTAAACTGAATTGCATTCTGTAGCATGTGCTTTAAGTAATAAGACTAACTTAGTGTAATTCTTAAGGGGAAGTCTCATCTCCTCCTGTCTGCCATCTTCATTTGCTCTGCTATTGTCTTTCTATTCAGTGCCTCCTTGAATTTTTCATCTCATTTTTTTCTGCATCAAGAGGAGGAGGATGATGATGATGAGTGTGTGTGTGTGTGTGTGTGTGTGTAAAATATTTGTTTTTAATTATATAGTTTTGGTAAGAGGTGTGTAGTCCTGTTTGCCTCAGCCTCAGATACAAAAATCCTTACATTCAGCTGATTATATCTTGAAAGGATTTGCAGCCTTAGGCACCTGGAAATTGGAATGCATCATTGCTCACTAGGTGAGCATCAAGGGACAGAAATAAAGCATAAGGGGGAATGATGGCAGCCATGGCTCTTAAATAAGCCAAGATAATGACCTGGGATTGGAGGGGAAGAGTCGTGTACCCATCCTCTGGCCTCCTTGTGAATGCATATAGTAACAAGGTACCTATGCACATAGCCAAGGCACCATAGGTCCTTCCCACAGGAAAGGTTACACAGTAGGTCAAGCATAATGGATTGGTTCCTTATGTGATGCAGCAGGCAGGACCAGGCAGAGAAGGCAGAGCTTCTCAGGACAGTGATAAATTAGGGATGTACATCTCCAGGATCACAGAGGCCTGGGGCCTCTTTTTGAATCTTGACTCCTGCAATGAGAGAGGTCCTTGTCTTTGAAGCTGCAAAGGTAAAAACCCTGAGAATCAGATGCTTAGCTCACAAGGGTAGAGTAGGGGTCAGAAACGTTGTACCCTCGACCTGGAAGGAAATTTTAAGGCAATGGGCTTGCATAGGCTACAAGGTGTAGGCCAGACCTGGGTGTTTTATGTTGTTTTCACCCTTTCATTTGCCCTTCTGAAGCAAGCATCCCCAAATGCTGGCACCTAAAAAGCTTCACCAACTTGGAATGAGAGAAGGTAGTTTTTGTTTTGTTTTGTCTTGTTTTTGGTGTTGAGAATGGGTCTCTAGCCACTTCTCCTAGATGTCATGGTTTTGTGTAACTGTCCCATCATCTCTTCCAGTGACCATCCCAGTGAGTGACTTACACGTCTCTACCCTATTGCACTCCAGTAATCCATGTGACTTGTTTTGGCTAATGTGAGTAAAAGTGAAATGTGTCACTTAAGAGCCAGCTCAAGGTTTTCGCCATGTCTTTTTCTCTGCTGTGAGTTAGGCAATATTCCAGGCAAAGGATTCCATGCCATCCTGGATCTCAAAGCGAAGACGATGTGGGGCAGAGCCATAGCCATGTGGTGACACAGGCAATGTGAGTCACCTGGTTATTGGGGGTGTTCACGTTGTCACCACGGCATGATTTAGCCCATCCTGCCTGACTCAATATGGTGTTTGGGCTGCATACCTCATATACATGTGTGGCTCACCTCTCCCAGGTGCATGATGTTTCTCCAGGCCACCTTCTCTAGGTGTGTCGCCACCTCTGTGAGTGACAACTCCTCTCCCCCTTAAGGAGCCTGGGATCATCCTTGCTGCCCCTTCCTCCTCCTTCTTCCAACCAGTCACAAGTACTGGATTTCCATTTCCTAAGCCTAACATCTCCCCATCCCCAATACGCTGGCCCTTGTACAGGATGCTCATTGAGGCCCAGCTGCCAAGCTGGCTCCTTTGCCCTGCTCTTGGCCATGCTCCTCCAATCCGTTCTCCACAAGCAGCCAAAGGGAGCAAATCCCACTGGAAAGGTTGTTAAAAGGTTGTTGCAAGAGCAGATTTAATATTTCCTACAAAATCGTTTTAGAAATTGTCCCATTTATCTCTCACTGTGTTCCTACTAGGACCCTCCTCTTCACTCTTGTCCAATTTCTTTCTCTCTCACTCTCTTTTTATTTTTAATTAATTAATCAATTAATTAATTAATTAGTTTAAATTTACAAGACCATCTTTCTGTTTGGAAGCCCGACCTCCCACCTGCATCATGTAGCCATCATTCATCCTCATACCTCTCCTTTCTGTGACACCCCGCCCCCCCATTTACTTGACTAACTCCTATTCACGCTTTGAAACTTACCTTGGAGTCACCTCCTCTGAGAAGCCTTCCCTGATCAATGAAGCTTGAGTTGAGTGTGAGTCCTGTGGTTCACAGCACTCTGTACCTCCCTGGTCACTGCTTTTAATGACACCACATTTTAGTCATCTGACATGTGACTTTCCCTCAGTAGGCTATATTCACTGTCAGGTCCTCAACACTTTGCAAAGCAGTATCTGGCACATAGTAAAAACCCATTGAACATTAGCTACTGCATATTGGTTTTTCATCCTGAAAGCAAAGGAAAATAATTCCCAGGTCTTGGACTAAAAGACCTTATCTTGAAATAGGCTCTTTTGGGTATCAAGTATTTATATTTCATCTGGGGGAAAGATAACTGTGAAGAACTAGAACTTTCAAAAATATCTGGAATAAGCTACATATATTGTAAAATATGCGTCATAGCTCTGTCTGTTTTGATTGTGCAAAAAAAATCACAAAATTTTCAAGACATAAATATTTAAAAACAAACTAAACGTAACTGTGCATGCTAGGAGATTTTGGCTAGGAGTGCAGGATGGGGAAGAGACAGGGGATGAATGAGAACATGCTTGGTTCTGTGGGTCCAGGTAGATTCAATGGAGAGTTTTTGTGTATGAGAACTTGTTTTATTTTAAAATATACTTCCACAAGAGCTGTTCACCGGGGGTACAACCTTTCCCTCTTTGTTCTGTGTTGCAAACACAACCTGATTCAGGAAACTGACTTGGAAGAGATGTTAACAGGTAAGGATCAGCAGAGTTGGGAGGAGAGCTGGTGTGCTGGAGCTTCCTGCACCCCTTGGGGTTGATGAGTGCTTCCCGGTGGTTATGGTCGATTTGCTGGGCAGAGAAACTCATATTGGGTAATGGTCTTTATTTAGGTGATTCTAATGGAATCGTTCCCAGGGCACATCGATGTGTTTTTCGTTTGTGGGTCTATTCCTGCCCTGAGAGTGTCCCCACTTGTAGTATCCAGAATGTAAGGCAGCTTGGGAACACTGAGCCGGGATCCACCTACTTTCCTCAAGTAGGAGAACCATAAGAGGCAGTTTCCATCTCCTAACTCTGAGTGATCATAGGCCCTCACGTGTACTGATTATAGGAATCACTTAGGCACAGATACCAGACATAAAGAGTTCGTCAGTAGGTAGGTATGTAGGTAGACAACAGACTAATTGATTGACAGATAGACGGATGGATGGATGGATGGATGGAACTGTGTAGGGAGATATATGGATAGATAAAAAAAGACTTTATGAGGAGCACAACTGTGAAACATCTTCTTCATGACACTTATTTATGATTTATTAAAAGTCAACATAGTAAGCATAAATAAATATGAAGTTATACCAAAGATCTAATTTATTTAATCTAAACTTTAAAACATCTTCAATTGATTTGCATAATCAAAATGAGATCAATACATCATTTAGAATCAGGTATCACAAAGGGGACGTTGATAAACATACAACCCCTTAGTCCAGGCATAAAATAATTTCTCAGGAAACAAGACAACTCATTTCTTCTGTGATAACACAATTTATTTCCATTTATAAAAAGACGTAAGTAGCACAATGAGCAGATTAAGTACAGAATCACCTAAAGCTATTAGCCCCATGTGCTTTCTTCCTTGGAGAAGCAGACCCAGGTTACATACAGAATACAAGGGCAGCACCTCAGCTAACCAGAAAGCTTTGTTCACAACTTATCTGCAGTTTGGCTAATTTCAAAGAATGTGAGGGAAGGGGTGAATTGGATATGGTTCTTTCCCCAGAACCAGGTATCGTTCCTGTCCATCTGCAGTGGACATGCATGGTATGTCCACCCCACACACCTTGCCCTTCTTTGGAATCCAGCTCCTATTTCTCTTCAGGGAGCCATTTCAAGCATTGGAACCAACTATGTGTTTCTAATAAGGGCTGCTAATTACAGGACCCAGACTCAGGAGTGGGCACAAGACCCAGTTAAACCACACAGGCCAGGAGTCAAGCCAATCAGAATTCTTCCTTGGGATTTTTCTAAGGGGGTGGTCACCTTTCTTTTCTAGTTGTAAAGCTTTGAGGATCGCCCATTTGGGAGAAAAAGAGCAGCAAGCAGAAAGGAAAAGAAGAAAGAAACAGCAAGAAAAGGAGGGGGCCAGGGTTCAGAGGATATTTGAGTCCCTGAAATACCTTGGCCACCCTGCCCCCCGTCATTGTCATTTCCCTGATTCTTGCCTTTTTGAGACCTGGTTATTTAGGTGTGTGCAGAGCTGGAAGTTTCCTTTAGTGTCCTTTCAATAAATACTCATTTTCTTAAGCTATTTTGATCTAGGTTTGTGTCATTTGCAATAAAATGAGTCCTACAGCATTTTCCTTTCTTTCACACCCAATTACTGAATGCCGACACCATGGATGAATAATGCCAAAAGTTTGCCCTAAAGAACCTCATGCTCCATGGGGGAGAGAGAAAGAGGCAATGGTGACTCAATTTGCTTAGGAGGGTGGAAGGCGTTTCATGGAATGTGAAAACATTTGTAAAAATATGAAAAACCAGTTCAGGTTGTAAGTATTTTTCTTGTGCTCCACAGTGTGAATTGGTGTTTTAATTAAAATATTTCTAAAACAATTTTAAAGTATTCTTGGTCCAACAAGTATGGGGAACACCAACAAGTTACACACGAGAAGTCTGCCGCAGGACTGCTCAGTCATATGGCTACTGCACTTTGGAGTATCTAAGAGAGTAAGTGAGTATTCAGGGATTCCCAGAGTTCCTTAACCAAAGAATGTGTTTCTCTTGCAGTGTTTATTTACATTTCAGAGAATCAGTATTCCTTGGAACATAGTTGGAGCGCTCCCACACTGGATTATTAAGAACTTCTCAATTGGTTTAGGTTAAGATCCTGGCAGAGGTGGGTGAGGGAGAAGCGCCGGGTTAATTAAATCTTCATTAATAGGATCCCAAGGCATGTTCCTCTCTCTCTGCCACCATTGTGGGGTAAATGCCAGAGAAAATCCTCCTTTTTGGAATCAAGAAGCATGCTGAGCCCTCAGAAGGAGCTCCTATGTTACAAATTGAAAAGCTGTTTTATTTACTCTAAGCCCAAGGTGGCACTACAAAATGGACCATGAATGCCATCTATTCAGATGTTAGACGCAGGAACTGTCGGTGTGGATGGCAATAGTCCTCACTCTTCTTAGCCTCTTTAGAGCTTAAAAAACATTTTCCCGGAGCTTACATTTTGATTTTTCCCTTTTCTTCGTTAAATGACAATGGCAGGCGGAGAAACTTCCTGTTGGTTCCAAAGTTTACCGCTCTTGGTTCCACGCATACTTGACAATTGAAATTTGGAAAGCATAGCAATTTTTGTGATGCTCACCCTGATACTGTGGGGAAGAATATAGGAATACAGTCCACTTTTAAGGAAGCGGGAACCCAAGTTTTCCATTTATATTCTGGTTCAGTGTCTTAGTTTGGCATATTTTTATGCTTTTGCTATTTATTGATTTGCCCAATGTGAATCACCGTTCAGCAAGACGGGCTGCATTAATGCGTTAAAAGCTCATTATGAGGATAATGGACACGAAGTAAAAAGGAATCAAATGATGTGATTGTGAAAGGTTTTTCCCTAGACAGCTGAAAATAAATTGAAAACAAATTCAATTACAATAACATTCAACCTTTTTATTTCTTCCATGCTCTAAAGAAACTAAAGAAGGTGCCTGAAGCTAACACACTGCTTTGAAAGACCCCTCCCCTCCCCCCGCACCACACAGACCAAACCAGAACTCCTGCTGACAAGGCGCTGCTTTCCGAAGCTCTGCTTTTAAGCCACGTGCTCCTGCCTCCCCCAGTTATCACTACATTCCTTGGCCATATTCCCGGTTGCTTTCTGTTGGTTAACTCATGGAGAGCCTTTGCAGCAAGGCAAATTCCCCACTGTCTCATACGCTCCCTGCCTTCTTTGTCAACCTTATGCCCCAAACCGAAATCTTAGTCTATCCGCAGCCTACACTCATGCTCACCCTCACACCTCCACCTCCACACATGACACTATTTTCAAATAAGGTCGCATTCTAAAGGACTGGGGCTTAGGACTTCAACACACTTCAGGAGGGCAGAGGAGAGATGACTTCCACCATAGCATGAGGCTCTAGCTGACTGGCCTCCCCACCTTGTACCTCTCAGTTCCCTGAGGAGAATCTGAACGGCAGCCAGAAGGATTCTTCTAATTTGATCAGAACCTGGCACCCCTGAAAGGCTCTCACGGGGCCTAAGGTAAAAATCCAGGCTTCCTGAGGCAGACGAGAGCCTGTGTGGTCAGGGTCCCATCCAGCTCTGCTGTCTGAAGTCTTTACCTGTGGTCCCCCTTGCTGAAGGTTCTCCCTGTCCCATCCCACCCCATGCTCCGCCAGCCTCTGCCTGGGTTTTGCCTGCCTTCCTCACCAAATTATGCCTTACGTATTTCTTCTTCCAAGAGGCCTTCCTTTATCCCTCCAGAATCTCCCCCAAGGCAGCTTGTCTCTTTCCCTCTCCTCTGTGCTTTTCACATTTGTACTTACTGTGTTTCCCTGAAAATAAGACCTAGCCAGACAATGAGCTCTAATGCATCTTTTGGAGCAAAAATTAATATAAGACCAGGTATGATATGATATGATATGATATGATATATATGATATGATATGATATGATACTGGGTCTTACATTAATTTTTGTTCATAATTTTGACATATTAGAGCTGATTGTCTGGCTAGGTCTTATTTTCGGGGAAACAGGGTACTATCAAGGTTCTTATTTGTTTCATGTCTTACACAGGGGTTAATGAACTGTGGCCAATGGGCTAAATGTGGCCCCTGGCTTGCTTTGAAAGACAATTGAAATAAGAATAATTTTTACAGTTTTAAGGATTGGTAAAAATAGGCAAAGAAAAATATGCTACAGCGACCACATGTGGCCTGCCACGCCTCAGATGTTTACTCTCTGGCTCTTTGTAGAAAGTTCCTTGGCCCTTGGCCTTGCCCGCTGTCAGTTCCCTGAGAGCCAGAATCTTGCCTGTTTTAGTCACTATTGTATCTGGAAAACCTTATAAAGTGCCTGACACCCAGAAAGTCCCCAATGGATATATGGTGGTGAAATAAATGAATTATTCAAATAATGGTTGATTCCCAATGACTGTTGGCTGAACTAAGCGAAACCAATCTTTCAATAACTGCCAGAGGGAATTCTACTAGACACAGATTTCGATAATCTGATAATTCAGTCATTGAATAACTACTTAGTGAGGCCGGATGATGTGTTAGACAATGGCTTCGGAGCCTGGGAAGGAGATTGATACAGAGCTTCCTTTGGGAAACTCATCGAGGGGGAAGAGAGAGAATGTGAAGAAAGTTTTAACCAGAAAAACACTTGTTAACTTGAGAAATTGAACAGTGGGTTGCTGAAAGTTCAACTCCTCCTTTGTGTGAGGAAGGGGTGGTGAAGAAAGGACATATTTGCTCCAATTTTATTTTCTCAACACACAGAACACCTCCCTCTAGTGGCAGACGAGTCTCCCCCCAACATATGCCGGTTGTTGCTTTGGTCCAAACAGAACCACCTGTCCTGAGTCAATACTGTGTTCCTTGCCCTCAAGGTCCAGCTGTAACGGACCCACTAAAGCATTTAGCACACTCAGCCCCAGTCTCAGCGGGAGTCTATTGTCTCATGCTGTCCATGGAGACTCCTGAGGAAATCGCTGAGGGCAGCCGCCACCAATAGACACAGGACTCAGCCCTTGGTCAGCCACCAGGAATCTCTCACCACAAGGCGTGTCGTGCTCCTTGTCATTTGAAATTCTGCCTCGACTTGTATTTTTTTCCCCAGGTTGTTGCCATTTTAATGCCTATTTTCAGGCGCAGGGCGAATCTGAGGTGCACAATCTGCTAGTTGACCAAGCTTTTCATAATTCAGTGATTCATTTCAAAATTTCTCCTGGGGAGCCTCAAGGAACCAAGCTGAAGAGGAGCCTGAGCCATGTAGGAGGTCTTTGTTCTCCCCACTTTTGGCTAAATTAGAATCTATTTTTTGTGGGCTGAACTGGATACCTACGGGAAATTACCAGGATCTCTTATTTTGTAATGGCATTTAAATTTACTTTTTAATGTAAGTCCTGGAGAGATGCCTTTCCCTCCAAATGGGCAATAGCTTTATTATACAGCTGGCAGTCTCCTCCTTCCTTTACCTGAAGTCTCAGCCTCTGAGTCCTGCCCCCATCCCAGGGGCCTTTGTTCAGTACTACATGCTGGGCATGCTTGTTTTTGAGGCTCCCAGCTAACACTCACCCCCAAAGGAAACACTGAATCAAGTGCCCAGATTTCAGGACATTTAAAATACTTTCAATTGTATTATTTACACATAACAATGTAAAATACAACGAAACTGAAATTCACTTCCTCAAAAGATGATGGAGAATCTATTTAGTGAAAAGAACATGGCATAATGAGTCCTGTGGTTTGGCGGTGGGTCCTGGCGTCGGCACTCTGTTAGAATTGTACGATGAGATCACTGCTCAGTCCTGTGAGTTCCGCTCTGTGCCTTCCTGGGGATCCCCACCCAGACGTGCCATCAGCAGTGGACACGTGAGGCCCCTTGAAATGAGGGACCTGGACAAATGCCCCCTGATCTCCTTCCCTGGAGCCAACAGGTCTTTGTCTTCTTCAGTGTCCCTCAGCACAGGGCCCTGCTTATTTCCTGTGGAGCACGTTTTCCTTTTCGTAACTATCTTATTTAACGTACCTGTTTGCATTCTGCCTGTATCTCCCACTAAATGCAAACTCCACTGGTGTACATGTAGTGCTCGTCACCCCAGTCTCCCCGGAGCCCAGCCTCCAGCAGACCCTGTAAGTCAGCGAGTGACAGGGATGGATGTTGGTGAGCTGGCACAGGACCCGAGGGCGTGCAGGAGGGTGCATTACCACACCGTGTCGGCAGTGGTTCACCACCGACTGGACTGGCAGTTAAACCTGCATGCTTTTCCTCAGCAGTAGCACGCTCAGCTCCCTCTGTCCACTGCGGGCCGTGGTTGCACCAAGCTTATTCAGTTTTAAGATTTTTGCATGTGAAGAACTCTGTAAGTCTTTTGTCCCCTCATCTCTGTTTTCCTACTATTTTCTCTCTTTCCTGTCCTTTACTGCATCGAGTGGTCTCTCATTCTACCTGGGTTCTGCTCTCTTCCCATTCTCCAGAATCCCTCTTCTTTTACTTCCAGCCATCATTGATCTATGACCTCTCAAGTTGAGTCCCTATCAGTACAGGCAGACAGTTATCTGGGTCTTCTCCACGTGTGACCTCGGATTCCATCATGTCCATGACCTCTCCATGTGATCACATCGTTTGGTCTTTCAAGGTTAAATATTTAAATTAAACTTAGAGATTAGAAGTATGACTTCTGGAGCCAGGCAGCCTGGGTTTGAATCCCAGCTCCATCATTAACTAGCTGTAGGTCCTTGTGCAAGTTGCTTGACCTTTCTGTTCCTGTTTTCTCACCTGTAAAACAAGGATAGTAGTAATATCTTCTTCATAGAGTTGTGAGGACTGAATACAATAATACGTGCAAGCACTTATGACCGTTCCTGGCATACAGTAGGTGCTAAATACAGGTCAGTTTCTTTATCATTCATGTATTTGTGCATTTGGCTCAGGAACAGTCTCCCAAAGAGTCCTCTTGCCTGGTGCTGGGAGACTTCTGCTGTCTGCGAGGCTACCTGTGTAACTGCAGGGGTTTGTTTAAATGAGGAATTGGCACGAGCTGTTCCCTGTGGAGGAGAGCAGTGACCCGTGGGATGGTCAGCATCTGTCTCCACCCAGCTCGGTGGGGCAGAGCACTGGCCATGCCTTTCTTCCTGATGGCCCTGTTGCCTGACAGGTGTCCAAGGCCCTTGGGAGAGGAAAGAAAACATCAGAGAAAAACAGGGCCTGTGGTGGCTTGAGCCCAAGCCAAGGCCAGGAAGCAACAGGCTCTGAGGAACCGCCAGGCCAGGAATAGGACAGAATGCCAAGGAGCAGCATGAGGAGTACATCAGGCCTCCTCCCTGCTGAATCGTCATCTGCTTTGGGAATTGCAAAGGCAGGTGTTGTCCTGAGAGACGGGCCAGGACCGGATGCCACGTGGCCAGCAGAACAGCAGTGAGATTCAAATTGTGAACGTTCAGAGACACTCAGTGATGCCTGAACCCTACATGCCCCTTGGACCTCAAACCATTGGGCAGATGGCGCTCAGCCCCACTGCAGCTTTTCCACCCAGAGCAGTTCCCTGGCTGTAGGTAGCTTCCCCCACGTAGTTCTCAAAAGCAGCCAGCAGATGGCGCAGCTTCGCCTGTGTTCCAGTCAGAGATTCTCAACAGGCAGTTTTCACTGCTGAGGACTGGGCATAAAAAATACCAGTAACATTCTGAATATAAAATGTAGCAGGCAAAATACATTGGAAGTCGCGGGTTGGAATAGCTTTAATTACTTTTTTTAAAAAAAATTTACAGACACCAGATAAAATATACATTAGAATTTACAAGAGGAAATACACGTTAGAGTTTAGAAAACACTTTTACATTGATTATCTCACCAAAAAAACAAAAAAAGAAAAGAAAAAGATCAAAGTAGATTTTAACCCCCTTTTGTAAAATAGGAAGGAGGCGTCTGAGTCCTTTCTTCTTCTGCATTTGATTATAAGATTTTAAGTGGAATCATTCCACCCTAGATTATATGGCAATATTGTAGCTGTAATGATATTTATAATGAGAATAACAGATACAATGGCTACTATTTACTAAATGCCACTAGAATAAGCATGTTACATGCATTGTCTAGTTTAATCCATAAAACCACACCATGAGGCAGGAATCGCATGGTGATTGTACCGTCAGATCTTGATAATGTGTCAGTAGATTTGTGCTCATCGTTTCAGAAGTAACCAGAATCGCCAGACAAGAGTTAACTCGCAGCAAAGCTCAGCCTCTCACAAAGAAACATGGCAACGGGCCCCTTGGCTTAGGCAGCAATTCCCCATGTTTGGGTTAGTTGATAGAGGACAATGTAACACAGGGCAGATTATATAGTAATAATAATAACAACAACAGCTATCAGGTATTCAGTCCTTACTTGCACCATGCATGGCTTACTCTTAGGGAATCTTGAAAACCCAAAGACAACATTACCAGATAGGAACTCTTCTTAATCACCACTTCACTGATGAGACACATGAGGCCCAGAGAGGTTTAGTAATGCTTCTAAAGCCACACAGCTAACAAGTGACATTTAATTCCAGAAGAGGCACTTTTACATCAGCCCCTGAGTTACTGGCCCTCAGATCTCAATTGCTAAGGGAATTTGCCTGTTTTTTTTTTTCTTCTTGGTTTTACTGTAGCTTCTTCATTAGCCTGAGATGTCTCTTATAAGAGTAAAATTTCTTCAATGCTCTGTTCTCTGCTTCTGTCGAATTTTTCGAGGTGTGTTGTGCCTTTGCACTTACAAATGTGCAGCTAATAATCCACAAATACAGTCCCAGTTGATTAGTCCAGTTGGTGTTAGGGAGACACTCAACATTCCAGGATAACCCCGTACTTCCGAATTAAAGGGATTTGACTGTTTGGCAAAGCAAATGGCCAAGTAAGATGTTCGCCTCGGCACAGTCATTTTCTGTCTGTCTTGAGTGTCTCTCTTCTCAGTGTCCAAAGCAAAGAGCTCTCTGGTTTCAGTCAGCCCTGTGCTGAGAGAACAACGTTCTGCTGCCTTAACTTGGACTCTTGTTTTCTCTCCCTTCTCTCCTTTCTCTCCTTTTTTTCTGCTCCACGTTCCTTCATCACTTGTGCACTTCATTTCCAGACACACATTTGGGCACTGCATTTGGATGAGAAGAGACTGGGTAGGTGTGCATTTCAGCTCATGTGCCACTGAATGTTGTCTCATTAGCATGTGGATTTTGAAACATCTCATTGGTATAAAGGATGGATTTTTGTCAGAAGGGCTTATCAAAATAAGTCCTAGTGAAAATTTCTATTTGGAGAAGACAGCTGTCTCTTAATAATTCAATGAACGGTGCCTAATTCATGCTTAGAAATCCTGGTGCTCTTCAAATGAGACTGTTGCTGGCATCCCTTTTGCACCCCAGTCAGCCTTCATCAGTGGCTCCGATTCCTAAGGCGCAGGTTAACTAGTTCCTTCTACTCATCTGCTAGAGTAAGAATTCCTGTACCCAGAAACCCAGGAAGATGTTCTGTTTCAGGGTTGCCCTCCAAGTGGGAAGCAGCAGAGCATATTCTGGAACAAAGAGATGCCTGAGGAGGCAGGAAATGCAGGTGGCCTGCTTTTTAGTATTGCAAGAGGAACATTCTCCCGAGTTGTTTCATTTAATGTCATTGGATGTCACATGCCCACTTCTGTACACTTGTGCATGTTCTCTCTCCCTCTCCCCTCCCCCTCCATCTATCCTCCCCTCCTCTCTCCCCCTCCCTCTCCTTTTTCCCTCTTTTAATTCTAAAAAGGGGCCATAACTTGGAGGGCTTTCCACATTTTGTAGGCCAAGGCATCTCTTTGCCAGACTATTTCATGGGGCTAGTAGTCTGTGGACACACGCTGCAGTATTAAGGGGTTAAGGGGCATGAGTATTCAATCTGCACTAATATGTACGTACAAGAAATACATGTTAAAAATTGGTGAATCTGGGTGAAGATTATATGAGTTCTCCATATTTTTTGTTGCATTTTTCAGTAAGTGGGAAATTATTTCAAGATACTGTCTAAGAGGGTAATGTGAGATAAGATTCACCTCTGAGATGTAAAACAAACAAACATACACCACCCAGATCAAGAACCTGCAGAAACTGAGTTGCCTGTTTGCCTCTTGCCCCCCAGACCAGAAGTCCCAGTGCCACATGAGGCCACTCTCTGGGGCTGGACGATAAGCCTGGCGTCCTTGGCAGGATCATGATGGGAGGGCTTAGCGTGTTCTTCCTGGACAACTTTCGGAGGAGTGGAAGGCCAGATGGTTGGAATTGGGACTGAAAGTAGAGGAGAAAGAGAGCAAGGACGCACAGCACAACTGCTTCTTTCCTTTTACCTCACCTGGAGAGTTGTACATGCTAGTATGAATGCTAACCTTAGTACAAAGTATATGAATTCCATCCTAGCATTCATGGGTCTCCTGACTCTCTGATTATGACATCAAAGTGTAATTGATCAAATTCTGTGATCATTTGTGCCCCCATAATAAGAAATTATCCCACCCAGATAGTCCCCCCAAATCTGCCCCTAAACACATGTCTGAGCTGCTGTGCCCTGTCTGCCTCCCCAATTCCAGCTCTCCATATCAATTAGTGCCAAACCTCTGGGTGGCAATGTCCAGCCATCAGGTCCTACCATTAGAGAACCCCAGCAGGGCTGATGTCCTCCTAAGGCTGTCAGGGTTGCCACGGTGTGGCTGGCCCCATGCAATGGTTAAAAGAGCCTCTCTTTCCAAAACCTGTCGTATTCTGGCATTTGGACTTTAAGGCCACCTGGCTCATGCCTGGAGCCTTTCCATTTATCTCAGGAATTGTGATTCTGCTTTGAGGTAGAATTCTGCCAAGCCTCACAAGTAAAACAATGAGTACCCAAGTAAATACAAATAAAATACACACAAAAGACACAAGGGTGTTGTCCGTCACTCCTCTGACTAGACAATCTCAAAATCAGCCCATTATGCCAGCGTGGGAGAAACCCAGCACTTTCTACTTAATTCCCTCACGTTTTTCCCAGCCCAAACTCTTCTTTGCCTCTAGACAGAACACAAAAACTTGCTCTGTGTATTTAAACAGTGCTTTTAAACAGCTCCCGGGGGATTTTGGGAGAGTAGAGATAACACCAGAAGTTGCAGTCATGCCAACAAAGTGGCCCCCTTTTAGAATTTGGCTCAGTGCTGAGAGCTTTGTGTGACTGATCTCATCCAGTCCTTGCAACCATCTAGTTCTAGCCCCGTGTTTCAGATGAGGACACAGGGAGGATGGGACCCGAACAACTATCCAGGGGTGTCTGACCCCAAAGTCTGTGTCCTTAACCTTCTTTAGGATTTTGCTCCCCTCCGCTAAACTGCAGAATTGACAAGAGGGAGGAGGTGTCATCTTCCAGCTTCTGGGCTCTGGGGAAGGCTGCACCAAATGACCTATTCCCTAGCGTACTCACCAGGTCATGGGACCTGTCTGAGTTCATAATTACCTCTACTAGTGATGGCGTTGCAAATCTTAAGGATAAAGTTTTAAAAACTAGTCAACTCTTAAAAATCTAATAGAAGCCAGCAGAATACCTAATTCATTCATTTTATATTTGATCTAGAAATACATTGAGTATTTTGGGACCAGCAGCCTCTCTTCCTGCATTTTGTTGGCTTTAGCTAATATTAAACTGAGTTTGCCTTTCCTGGGTTCCACTGAGTCCAAGGAAACATGAGTGGCTCAAATGCATGTTTTGTCACCAAGAAAAGTTGGCTGGGGAGTGAACATCTCTAAGAGAAAACCCACCATTTGATTATTCAAAAGTGCATGATGTAGATTGCACGTGCTCCTTGCTAAATAGGTCTCAGATGAGAAACTTGTTGCTTTTTGTGCAGGTGAGTTCCCAGTCCATGCCTAAAAAATCAGGTAAAATTTCTGTTCTGATAGACCCTCATTTATCTTCTGTTTTGTGCCTGTAATCTACACTTGTCTTAATTTTGTCTTAATTATGCTCAGGCATTAACTAATACTAACTACTGACTGACTACAACTCCAAATAATTATTGCTCTCTGTTCCCTTTGTAAGTATAACTCCAGCAAGGAACTCGAAAAATGATGGCGTATTTACAGAAGGCAGCTCATTAAACTGAGCTCCAATTGCTTTCTCTTTGCCAGAAGGAGCCATTTTCACAGCAAAAATTGGGTGGATGCTTGCATGCTTACCAGAAAGAACTCAAGGTAGCATAATTCAGGGCTCCCAAGACAAAAACTCATCACAAGATAAATTTACACAAGCAATAAAAATCTCATTAAAGCAGACATGAAGATCTTTTTACTACAGCCCAACTGTGGAAAGGGGTATCGTTTTGGTGGGTTTATTTAAGGAATAGTCTATGTTTTATTGTTTCATAATGGAGGAAACTGCAAGGGACTCTTAGACAATCCTTGAAGAACACTTGAATTTTTGGATCTTTCTTTTCCAGTTTATGAAACTACTCCAACATTCTCAGCCTCAGAATTTCTAAGCTTTCTAACACCTGTACGTTGTTGAGACCAGTGTCAAAAATTGTGAAAGTCCTAATACCTACCCTTACCCCCCATTCCTTTCTGCTTCTCATTTATTCCAGGAATTTGATCTTCAACACCACTTGACCTTTCACGTAGAAGTATTGATGCTCCAGTTGTGTGGTTTCTGGAGTTTAGCTGAGATAATTAACAACAGTCACGTGAGTGGAATTCCTCAGACAAATCCGGATTTGAAAGCACATCTTAAATTTGCCTTCTTTTTTGTGTTTGTTCAAACTTAAACCAAACACAGACCACAGCTTCCCAAAATAACAACCAAAAAAGAAGCCACACCTGGCATTATGAGATGCTGGATTCCATCTCTGTAAGGGAGAGTGTGTTTTCCTTGTTCTAATTCCAGGAGGGATCTTGGGAGTACATTGGTGCGTTCCGGCTCGTACTACTTACAGAATCCTTTCAAGTGTATCGCTTCACAGTGTTTCTGGATGCCGCGATGGTTTTTCCTCCTGCCTGCACATAATTCCTGATTTCGTTTCTATCTCCTGGAAGTAGTGATTTGGCAGGCATCGGCACTTTTTCCATGTTTAATTAATTCCTCTAATTTTGTGGTAAATGAGAATAATGGGGCTTAATTTTGCTATTTATGTAAAATTGATTGGTAATTATGGAGAGCACAGGAGACCTGGCTTTACAAACAAAAATTAAGTGACCTCTCCATCATGGTTCCTTGGCGTGCCTCATTTACTTGTTGAGGGGAAAGAAGCGGAAATGGCAGCAAAGCAGATGTTGAGGGGAAGATGAATGTAGGTTTAGTGACTTTTGTGGAAGTTGAAATATGGTAGTTTTCGGGGTCTTGTTTAAATGTCTCAATGAGCTGAAATAGAATCATCTAGAGGATAACGTGCAGAAAGAAACCTGTTTGGCTAGATTTTATCATCTCATATTTGGTATGGTTTGGTAACTTTCATTCCAATACATTCCAATCTATTGTGCTCTAACCAAAGCAAGGTGCGTGAGAAAGGGTCGAGTTTCTCCAGTTCCTTCTAGGTGCTTTATGTTAAAAGGTTTCTCATAGGAGGTGGTCTTGAGAGAGATGATTTTAGAATTATTTTCTCTTTGAAAACTTTTGGTACAACTTCAGATGATGACTGATTCTCAGTAAATGACACACTGTAAGCTATGAGAAATAGTTTGCTGTAAGTAAAGGTTTAGGTATAGATGTCTACATCTACATGTCTGTCTGTCTCTTTCTATATACATGTATTATATATGTATGTATATATGTATGTGTGTGTGTTTTATGTGTATATATATATATATATGTGTGTATATATATATATATATACATATATATGCATATATTATGTATATCTTTGCTTTCTATCCAAGGGGGCTTAAGTACCCAACCATTACAATGGAAATTATTATCATCCCAAAGTATTAGGATTTAGTTATTATCATGATAGAATTTATTCTTTAAAGAAATTAGGCAGAATTTGGTTTTTCTTGTTTAGTACCATCAAACTCAGTTCCTTGACAATGTTGTAACTATCGATTTGTACTTTTTTATCCCTTCACATTTCACAGGGATGTAAAGTACAGCATAAGGAATGTAGTCAATAATATTGTAATAACTATGTGTGGTGTCAGATGGGTACTAGATTTATCAGGGTGATCACTTCATGAATTATACAAACATCTAATTACTATGTGGTACACCTGAAACTAATGTGATATTATATATCAACTGTAATTGAAAAATAATTATTAAAAAAATTAAAATTAAAATAAAATGAATTTATAATTATACATATATAATTATATGTATCAGTTCCCTGTTGGACAACATTCAAATCATGGCTAGGTAGTCAGGCAGGACTTGTAGTCATGCACATGCAAATGAGACAGACCATGTACCTTCACGTTCATAGTGGTATGGCATGGAAACTCTCAGGTGAAATGGAGAAGATGTTGAATCCTGGAAGCTGATGTCCAGCTTCAAAGATATGCTAGAATGAACTCATGTTATTTGGCCACATAGAGCTGTTGAAAAGTGACAGTATCTTCATTAGTTGATACTAGTTACTCTGGATATCGTAAATGTTTCATTTGGGAGCACTGAGTATAATAGCTTATATTTAAAAACTGTTACTTTCAAATAAGTAAGATGCTTTTATCTCAGTACTGCCCTTGACATGCTTGCCTGATGTTGCCCTCCAATAGAATGAACGGAAATATCTGTATAGAATTTTTCTCCTAAGTTAATCTTTTTCTCCGATAACGTAATTTACCCTATCTATGCTTTGTAAGTTAACGCAGAATTACAGAAAGATCTGTATTTCAGAAAGCCTCTGCTTCTAGTTGAACACATGAGCAGAGTGCCCAGAACACAAACACCACCAACAGGATATGCCCTGGGTTGGTAATTCCCTGGCTGTGGTCCATTTAGAATCAGATCATCAGGGATCAGGCTCAATATTCTAAGTGCATTAGAACATTCCATCCACTGAGGCTTAAGGTGGAAAAATAGAATAGAGACAACACAGAGGCCTAGGGGATCAATTGCAAATATCACTGCATAATGAAAAACATTTCCTTATTTTTTTTTATTGATTCCACACCTGTGGTTGCCAATATAGTTTTGATAACATTAAAACAGAGACTGGCGTTGTCTTCCTGAAAAATAAATGTAAAGTATGCAGAAAAAAAACCAAATTCACTCTTTCAGATTTGCTTTCTTCCTTTCAAAAACATAATTTATGGTAAATAAAATAATAAGTTCTGCTTATTAAAACTATTGAATCAGTAGATTTTGGGAAGATGGACATTAGCAGCCAAATGTGTGGATCTTTCCAAATCTTCACATAAAATCAGAGAAACTAGTTAGCAAATCAAAAAATATTTGAAAGAAGGAGGTGACAAGGTATATCACAATCCTCAGAAGACAAGCAGGTGTCAGCATCTGTGTGGGAAAAAAATGAAAGCAATGGGGGATCTGGCAAACATGAGAACAAAAGAAAAAGACCCCTAAAGAGCCAACATACACTAGTTGGAATGCATGGCAGGCCAATTGTAAAGTGGCAGCTAAAACTGGGAGTGGTTTAGTTATATCCCCTAACATGGGAGTACCTACCATGTATGAAGCAGTTGTGTAGCAGCCTTTTATGTATGCACTCTCAAAATGGATCCCCAGAGTCCTTATAGGTCAGGGCTCTGTACCAAGGAGAAACTTCTTGGAGTGGAATCAAAATTGAACAGGACAGAGTCCATAGATACAAAAGAAGGAGAAGGCCCAGATAAAAATGTGAGTGAGGAACAGAGACAGGAAATCTCAAAAAAATCAGGCCACTGCATTTTAATGCTATATTCAATAGTAGCTGAAAATACTTAATGCTATGTTAAGTAGTAGTGCAGTTGAACTTCACAGTTTAAATGTGAAGTTAATAAACAACAACAACAACAAAACCTTCCCTAAATCAAGCTTTCTTCTAAAAGTACAAGGAAACTAATTTTACAGAGAGATTAGCAAAATAAAAGTATCCAGGTTAAATCTTATGCAACGGTGTTATAAGTAAAAAAGAGAATAAGTAGTAGAATATGCCCTTATAGGGTATATTGCCAGAAATAGATGCTCAAAAACAGAGAAAAATTATGACATTCCATATCAAAACAATCTAAAAGACATTAAGAAAATTATACAAGACATGAAAAAAACAATAGTAAAAATCATAGAAATGCAAATTAGATGACAGAGCTCAAGGAAGAATTAGAAATAAAAAGAAAAATATGTTAGAAATAGTGGCCAAACTAAAGAAAACAACAGAGTAAATAAACATAATAAATAATGCCTTAAGATAATTTTAAAACTAAAAAAGAAATGAACAAATAAAAAGGATTTACATGAAATTGACAAATATTGATAATAGGAAAAGAAGATCCAATATGCGAATAATAGGAGTTCCTGAGAAAAGGAAACGTAAGCCAGGGAACAAAACAAATACTAAAAGTATAATTAAGAAAAATTTTCATATGATCTCACTTATATGCGGAATCTAAAGAAAAGAATAAGTGAATGAGCTAATCAGAAACAGTTTTAGGGACAAAGAGGAAAAACTGAGAGTTGTTAGATGGGTGGGGGGGGGGGGAAGTGTGGATAAGGGGGAAGGTGAAAGAATTAGGAAACAGTTGGTAACCACAAGAGGGCCTCAGGGTTTTTGAAAATTAATTAATTTACAATCAATAATTTGTAAAGATTTTGTAGGGTATCCGATAGACACGTGTCCTATTTGGGAGACCACCTCAGGGATACTGTAGATGCCTGATCATGGCACTGTACACCAGAAGCTAAAAAATAATGAATGCCAACTATAATTTTATATATATAATGTGATGGCTTGGTGCGAGGTAGGAGGGATAGTGGATGGGGGGAGGGAGGCCCACAGTGTGAGGGATATAACTGATGAACGTCTAAGTATTACCTTGTCTTGTACACCTGAAACTAATAAAAAAAAAAAAGAAAGAAAAAAGAAAATTTTTCCAGAGTTAAAAGAAATTGAAAGTACATATGTAAAAAGCACACTTTTCAATATCAACCAGCAGCAAACTACATTCCAGTAGAATGTTTGGAATTAAAAAAAAAACACAAAAAAAAACAGAAAAAAAAGAAAACTTTGGGCATCTAGGCAAAAGGAACACATGATTTACAAGGGAAAGGAAAAGAATATTAGATTTCATCAGGCTTTTTGACAGCAACAGTTTAATCCAGAAAAAAACAGAAGAAAAAAGACGTGAGGAAAGAGTTCATGTTTACCAAAATGGATCTTCCAGTATAAAGGGCAAAGACAATTATAACATGTAAATATGCAGGAAATATCATGCCATAAGCTTTTTTTTTTTTTTAAGAAATTTGCTAGAGAATCAGCTTCAGATGACCAAAATGACGAGAGATATAAGCATAAAACTAGCAGTTGACATTAAATGTATTATAACTTAGCTATCTATGACTAAAAACAGGAACATTATAATATGTGATTTGGTAATGCAGACATAATGCAATCAAAAGATGGGGAAAATTGGAGGACATGTGTAAAAGAAATGTTTTAATTATTTTCAGGAATAATAATTGGTATTAGTATTCTTATTCTGAAACTCATGTGTGTATACAGATATAATCTGGAAGAATGAAGTAAAATTCCTGTAGTCCCAAATTTGAATTAAAAATATCATTTTAAATTCATGAGATGTTTAGGCTTTGAGCATCAATGACTACTAATATCACAAAAAGAGCAAAAATAGAATATGATGTGTCTCCAGGTGAAACAACATACTATTCCAATTAGTCTTGGTAAGGGATCAAAGATGATTTGATCATACCTCTGGGTTTGGCTGTCAACTTGCGGAAATACCCAGGAGAGAGGAACATGTTGAATTTCCTGTGAGTGTGAAACCAACAAAACCCAGACAGTGGAAAACTCCGTAGGTCAAATGACACAGATAGATACTAAGGGAAAGAAATGCGTGGGGAAGGAGGGGGTGATCATCTCAACTAAGAGACCTTTACCATCCTGCTTGTATATTGGAAAAATAGTAGGAAAAAAAATAAGAATTACTTTAAAACTTCTGAAATTATTTGAAACCTTGGTTTCATGATAAGAAAATTCAGGAAAAATTTGAGGATTCAACTCATAACAATGATAGAAATAGCTATTGTTTAAGAAAAGACCATCATGTGCGGTAATAACAACCTTATGTGTATTATCTCTAATTTTCACAATGACTCTAAAATAGTGACTTTATCCCCATTTTAGAGTTGAGGAAATAGAGGCACTGACAGGTTAAATAAATAAATTGCACAAGATGCTTTACTAATATATAGCTGAGTATATGTGCTAACCCAGAACCATGAACCCCACAGCCCATAATTTTTGACTACATCATGTAAAAAATTTATGTGAAATGTCTATTAGGAAGCCTACATTGCATCCTTAGTGCTATTCATTTAGGAACTTATAAAGGCCATTGTGTTAGTAAGTCTTTTGTTGCTGTCCAGGCATAAAGCTAAAAACAATGGTGTGCGATTACTACTTTGGTATTAAGCAAGTGGTATTGGCATTAAATCATCAGCATATCAGAGAGAATTTACACCGAACATTAAGTTTTGACCCACTAGAAATGTCATAGTTTTTAACTCTTACTCTGCTTTGAGAATTGTCAACCACTGCTTCCAAACATTTTATCACTTTCAGTTCTAATTTTACGTCTCTCATTTTATGGAGAATTTAGTTTAGCTACTTACTTAGAATCTCGGTTCCTGATGGAATCAGAACGAGAAGATGTTGATGACACCCTGAAGTCAAAGTGAGAAATCATTAAACTGTTATCAGGATTCTATAAATGGTTCCCTGTACTATGGAGCTAAGCTTTTTGAAGAAAATAACTGCTGACATGCTGACCCAATGTTAGTGAGTTCTCTGCTTAGCATAGCCCACATATTTCAGGCATGGTAAACAGGGAGCAGTCTCTTCAATGGCACTGATTTTAGGGAATTTCTCCTTCCATTTAGGGGGCACGTAAATTTATAATGCATTTCACCCCATAATATCTTGATTAAGATGCCACCATGGGAAGCAGCATGATCTTAGAGCCTCATAGACCACCATAGAAATTTCTGGAGGAGATTACAATAATAATATTTCAATTTGCTAAAAGGCCAAGAGTTTCATCTGCAGAACCTTTCCCTTCCTTTCTATTTCCTTTTCTGTCCAACTCATTCTCACTCAGCTTAAAGCCCATCTTGAACTGGTGTTAAATCTAATACCACTCTCAGATTTCATCAATCTTTGAAGTTGGCTAGGGCTGCATAGAGTAAAAAGGCAAGCAAAAATGGGCCTCTATAGATTAGAAATTGAAAAGCACCTATTAGAACACCTAGATTCTGACAGAAATTTCCCCTCCAATCTACAGGGCTTGAAAATTGGACTGGTTTTCTGCTCTGAAATCCTTCAAAGAATTACGAAATCTCCTTTGTAGTGGTTTGTGGCTCCTTGGGCGTTCGTTGCACACACAACCTCAGTTTCTTTATTTTCGATTTAAAAATAAAGATGATAACGTTTGCTACATTACAGATTTACCAGAATTCCATGTTTCCCCATCATCTACATGTTGTTGATTTAGTCCCTGTCCTGGAGGCTGCAGGGTTCTAGAGCATTGGTATAAATGACCTCCACACCTGCCCAGAATGTGGAGGGCCACTAAGCAGCTTTTCACATTTTCACACTGAAGGCCAGTGCATGTTTAAGGATACAGAGAAAATAAGTTAGCCTTGGGTACATTTGTTTCAGGAAAGATGAAGCCAGGGAAAAACGTGCTCTCCCCCTTAGAAAACTTTGTGGAGGAAGGGGATTTTTAATGATGAATGGCAGACTACTAATTTCACAAGAATTGGTACTGGTGAATAAAATAGCTACAAACGTCTTAGGTATTTTGAGAAGAGTACTACAAAAATACACAGCCAAATCAAGTTAGAAGTTTAAATTTGATTACCCATTGACTCTGTAGCTAATCTAATCTCCTCCTCTGAATGTTGGTGTGTGCATTTGTGGTTTTATGTGTAGATTATCCAATTTTGGTTGATATGGGCAATAATGTTAAGGACCATATAAAGTAAGATCCATTGGATCAATGTAAAAGGTAATACATTTCACAGTGAAGCGTCTTTGGGATTGATTAGGGCTGGTTTGCATAACTTAGTAAAAGGGAAGTGTCATCTCTCTTCTCTTCAGACAAATGAGTTTAGTTATCTCAATGAAAGATTTTTATGGAAAATGATCATATTCTCTTCTACTATAAACTTCCAGACTATGATTTTATAGTGGTCAGGTCTCACTTATCACATTTTATTTGAAATTCTGACTTTTATTTCTCTTTCAGTTCTTAGAGAGGACTTAACCATTTGCTTAGTATTTTATCAAAATCGTATGATCTTCAGTCAATATTCATAATCTTACTGGTTCATTTATTTAGCAGCAATAAGTTAAAACAAACAAACAAACAAACAGGAACTCCTGAAATATCTAATCAGATATTTATTTTAATTTTAGACCAAACATTGGTTGAGTGACTTGGGTGAGTCACTTAAGATCCTCAGTCTTTAGCCTCCACATTGGTCCAAAATCCAACATATCTTCCACTGAAAAATGAGTCTCCCAAAGCCAAACAGATAGATAAACAAATAAGTGCGTGCATAAGCTGATGTATGGGTGGGAGCATGAACAGATGTGGACAGATGCAAATTTGGGTGTGTGGGTAGCTGCATGGATGGGTAGATAGATGGGAGCATGGATGAGTGCACAGATAAACACATGGTTGGGTGCATAGATGAATGTATGGTTGGGAGCATGGATGGATTGATGGATTAAAGGATGGCAGGAAGGATGGTTAGAAGGACACACGTAATAAAATGCTTTCATAAGAATAAAATGAATTCTGCAGCAGAGAAGTGTACTGAAATAAAACTGGAGGAACTGCTAAAAATTAATTGACATGTTCCTTCCCTCCCCAAAACACTATAGCACCTAAAATATTTTTAAAAATTTATTCATGCCAAGCCCCATGCTAGATGTTTCATATGTTTTCATGTGTAAGAATCCTCTGCAGTTAATATGACTGATACTTCAGATTGAGAGCCCTCCATCTTTATAATAAGACTTTTGCAACTAACAGCCTCTTACTGTTTATCTTCGGATCCAGTCCAGTTCGTTGCCTGACCTGTAAAGTGGTACAAAACACTATTTTGAAGGGTTCCTCAGTCCATCTAGAGTCCCGCAGTATCTGTAAAGCCAACCAGGAGAGCTATTGTTGTGTTAATTTGTGTTGTTAGATTAATGATTCTTCTGTTAATATTTAACCTTTTGTCAAATTGTGATGCATAAGGTTGTACATGTAGATCAATACAAATGAATAATGGGACAGGCATATTTTTTCATCTCATTTCCTTTCCCGCTAGTATACATCTCTTTATTTTATTGGCAGTGTGTTTTAAATGGTCCATAATTAATTAACAGAGAATGACGTATCCTTTCACCAGGTGAAAAGCAACACCAATGTGCAAACTACTAAGTCCTCATTCTTTCTATGAAGCAAACTGGGGCTGATTTATTTATTTTTTCTACATTTTATTCCTCTTTAATCTTTCCTCAGGATTTGGAATATTGAATGAGTCTCTTTGAGGTCTGGATGGAGGGGAGGGATGTGGTATGCTTCATGGAGTACTTGCAGATCAGGGGCTATGTACTGTGCCCAGAGAGGCAAATCTGGAAGCTTCTGTGTGTTTTGGTGATTAGCAACATATAGGATTTTATTGGCAATGGTGCTAAATAAAAAGTGAGTAGTACCTGGGAATTCGTTCTAATAGCATGGTCTAAAATTATAAGGCTTTCTCCCAGAATAGAGAAGAATGATAAAGTACTGGTTGATTCCTCATAATATTGCTTTTCCATTTCTTAATTTTAAAGGCATCTTTGTTTATCAATTCTCTCAACAAAAATCTGTCAGGGAAAATGTCCTCACTCAACATAGTACCTAGACTATACAGCTTTATACTTTGGCACATGGTACACTGAATGAATCTCCTGTGCTATATTCTTGCTGACCAGTTTCTCTTCTGTTTAAGAGGGGCATTACATTGCATTGCTGTAATTCATCGCTTCTTAGTGGTCCTATATGTGGTAGGTGCCTGAGGTTGGATGAATGAATAGAGAACTTTTAGAACAGCAGTGTTTTGCTTCAATTATCACTTATTCTAGGACAGGAAATCACAAGGCCACTGTCCAGTGCTGTTAATCCCCTCGAAGATGGTTTTGCACAATAAAGCATGCCTGTGACCATGAATTCTCATCCAGGATTTAGCTACGTAAACTCTGCCAGATTTGAGAACCTCAGCTTGGGAAGTGTCTCCCAAGACGGCCATTTCCTATGAACACCAGGCCCTTGTAGAACATATTTGTTTCCCTCCGACTTGGGACTGTAACCATAGGCTGCTCTTGTATAATCTCCAGGCTGAAGGTACACAGTTGCCCTTCCTTCCATGTTGCCAATCTCAACAATAGGAGCCATCAGGCCTGAAGTTGAAGGGTGTGCATGTCAAGCCCTGGGTGTTTCCACTGACGTGTGGATTCAGGCTTCCTGCCTGAAGGCTGACCTAGAATCCTAACACTGAATTCAAGTTGAACTTCCTTCTCCAGTTGATGCTTTGGCCATATGTTGACTTTCTGTACCTCACTCAAGAGTTTTTAGCACTGGCAGCATAGATTAAAGAGATGTGGTTGTATCTACCAAGTTTCCTGTATTTTTTGCACTTTTTCCTGTATTTTTTACTCTTTTCACTCCCCAAATTAGTGAGAGGCAAGTTAAGGCTGCATAAAACATCCACTATGCGCATACACAATACACTCGGCTATTTCTCCCTCCGACTTTAAGGCCATAATGATTTGGGTCTTGGGGTCTGCTCAGCAATGTTGGTGAAATAAATGAAGTGATAGATGAATGAATAAATGGAATTCAGATGAATTAAACATGGCTCTGCGCCCATGGTTAATTACAAAGGCAAAGATTTTAGCCAACATGGATGTACCTAACTGACCCTGTGGTCCGCTTTAACTTATTTGCTCTGAAGATTGTACCATGAGCTACATGAGTAGGACGAAGCTTTGGGTTCTTCCAATTGGTGGTAAGAGAGCCAATCAACACACAACCACTATTATAATAATTAGCATATGATTATTATAATACTTAACATGTGGATGGCTTCCTGGTCACTGTTGAGACCAATAGCACATTTGCATAATGGCCTCATCCTCAGCCCACCTCCCCTGAACAGCTCCTTGGTCCTCACCTCTGGCTACTCCCTTAAGGGAGGCATGTACACACCATTCTACGGGTACCGCAGTGACATTCTAGACACTGGGCTCTCCCTCCTTGCTCAGCCTTGTTTTGGACCTGTTCCAAGTGCTCACACAATATTCCCATACTTTACCTTGACAGCTTGTGTTGCTTTTCCATAACTGACCTTAGCATTATGGCTCTTCTGGTAAGAACAGGAAGGTGATTACCTCAGATAATGACTCCTCTAGCCCTTCAAGTCAGTATTCCAGAGCTTGGCCTGTCCCTTAAAGAGGAGTATCCAACAGGGTAAACCCAAGAAAATGGGTGAACTCTGTGGCTCAGGGAAAAAGCACATGGACTTGAACCAAAGACCAGAGAGTCCCAGTTACATGGAGCCATCAGGCAAACAGCATCATGAGCTCCTTAGCTATTTCTGTCATGACATTCCTGGAACTCCTCTTTAGTAAAGGGGATGTTTCCTAATACACTGTAAAATTTTGTACAATAATAACTCATTACAATTACTAAAAGCTAACATATTAAGCACTTTCTATGTCCCAAGTTCTCAATTAATTCTCATAAAACTTAGGTATGGTCAATTCTATTATATCAGTTTAAGAGATAGGAAAGTAAAGCTCAAAGAGATTATGTATCTTGATCAAGATCAGAGAGCTAGTGAATGAAGGAACTAAAATCTGGACCTAATGTGGTGTCCTTAAGCATTATTGGGACCAATTCGCCCCTCCCCCAAATAAAACAGTCTCTCTGGGCAACATTACCTCCTAACTTATCAAATAGAGAAATAACATTTCATGTTACCAGGAAAACAGCAAATATCCGGAAATGCAATTTGTTGTCAAGTACTTTTCATAAAGGAAATGCTAAATCAAGCTAAATTAAATTCAACAGAATTCTGGATAGTTAACAAGTCTTTATTAAATCCCTGCTGTGCTGGGCACCCAGCCGTGACTCAGGTTAAGCCTAATACTACTTAATTTATGAAAATGCTGTTATAATCATTCCATTTCTTAAATTTAGGTGCCATCAAGAAGAAAGTACAATTTACAATTAAATATAAATTATATATCCCAATTCACTGATTTTTATTCCATTCAATACGCCTTTAGGAGATACCTAACTGTAGCATACATCTTAGAAGATCTGCCTTGGTCATGATTACTGCCCCTTTCCCTTCTTGGACACTCGTTGAGGCATTACCTACAGCCACGTTTGAGCATCTGTTCCAAGTAGAGCCAATCAGGTTCTTTCTTCTGTGAATTTGGAATTGAAATTTAGAATCTGCTCATCAGTCTTTGCATGGGGCTGGCATGTGCCACAAGAAATTGGAGACAGTAGAGTATCTTTGTGCCATTTAGACAGAGGAAGAAGGGGCCAGACTACAGAGCGGGAGGAGAGAACAGCAAATTTTCAGGAGAGAAGCAAAGATGAGAAACTGTGCATCTAGGGAGAGAGATGGACAGACAGAATGACACACTGACACAAAGCAAGACAGCTCAGAGCCATGATGACAAATGTGGATTGAAAAGCAGCAATTTCCAGCAGGACTCCTTTGTGGTGGTGAAGCTGGCCACTCTTAATACTGCCCTTCATTTCACACCTGGGATTTTACACCATGGCCTCACCTGGATTGGTAACCCCTGGATACTTTACCTGTGCCTTCACCCATTTGAACTTCTGACCACCTGTTGCCTTTTGAAAATGTCCTCCCAAAATTTCTTAACCACTTTCTTGACATACCAATACTCTGAACTCAGCCATTTCTGGTCTTGACAGTCATTCTAGGACATGTGTGTAAGCCCTGGAGTAAGAGCTGGGATAGGTCTCTGCCTTTGTTGGGTTAATAGTCTTTGAAAGAGACAAAGAGGGAAACAAACAGCCCCACTACAGAGTGTGACAACTATAGAGCGTGACAGCCACACTGGGCTGTCTGGGCACATTGGAAGATGTCCCATCAGAGGCATAGAATGTCCAGAAATGCTTCCTAGAAGCAGCAGCTTCTATGCTGAGGCCTGAAAGCTGAGATGGATTGAGTTGGGTAAAAGGTAGGTGGATGGATGATGTTCAAGGATGATGGTGCCACCTGTACAAAGGCCCAAGGTTAGGAAGTGGGGCCTCAGTGCTACCAGAGATGGAGGCAGTAGAAAGACGGCTAAAGGGCTTTTAACCTGAAAGAGTTGGAGAGTGGCAGAAGCATTTGAACCAGGGAAAGTCACATTTTGATTTGAATTTTCCAAAGATCTAGGTCGTTGATTTGAGTTCACAACCACTGGTCAGTCAGACTAACTTGGTTTCACAAGTGTTTGCCTGTTTCAGGAACTTTTTTTTTTTTTTTTAACCCTGAGAGTCAAGAAACCCCAAGAAATTAAACATAAGAAGTATCTTCATTTTGGTATTACTACCTCAGCTCACCAGAAGAATCAGTAGCATTCTTTTTGACCTATGAATGCTACTGTAAATTTTCCTTTCCATGAGAATATCTGGAGAGGCAATGAGAAAGTTGAACAAGCAGGAGTCCTGGGACATGATCACTGGAACAACTTTATTTTTGTCATGTACAGTCCACCTAAAATTCATTCAGGGGGAGAAGTTCTTCCAGTGTTCCTAACTGAAAGCTCAGCCATTCAAAATTTTCTGATCATTCTAAGCTCTGGGATCACTTTAGAATTACACAAATTACCTGATTTATTTAATTGAAATGTTTCAGTCTTGAGTGGACAACTTACCACTCCATTTAAGGCAGTCTGGGCAAGGAGACAGAAGGATTTTCATTTCTTATCTTGTCTGACATGTTTCTCTTACCTTGATGTATTCTGAGAATGGAGGCCAATCCCACTGCAGCCATCTCTACTTAACTCCCACCTGCTCAATTTCTCAGGCAGGAGTCAGATACCAGTGTCCTGGGCCCTTAGCTGTGGAGGGTATGCACTGGGCTCCCCATTGAAGCCCTTCTTCTAGGCTTGAGCCTCATTCCTTCTCCACAGAGGGTGGAGTGGGTTGAGACTGCAAAGCACACCGATGGGTCTCTCTCAAAACACCCTCTCTATATTCCCTGACTATTCAGGACTTTTATAGTCTCATCAGAGGTAAGGGAATCAAAAGTCAGGAAGCTAGTGTACAAGTATCCTTTACACATTTTGCTTATAGCACCTCTTTGGGACCTGCCCTTTTCTCATGTGGTGGTGGCTCAATCAAAACTTTTAATGTAACATTCTGCTACGTAAACTTGTAAGCATATTGCTACATGTTAGGGAAAACCAGGCAAAAAAAGAAAAAAAGAAAAGGATGTTCTCTATGCCCCTTGCTTATGAAAACTGAATATTTGTGGAACAATAGGGCAGAAGTTAGAAAGAGCCTGAAGGAGGAAGAGAATTGAAATGGAGAAGGGAGAAGTCATCACAAAGTGGACATTCAGTGGAACATTTGAGAAACACTTGTTGAGAAGTTGGGTCATTGCTTTAGTTGGAAAGCAATGACCCAACTTCTCAATACGTGGGCCTATTCCGTGATTCATCAAAGGCATAGGCCCAGGAAGACTGCTGGTGTCCAGCCCAGAGTGACTAATGTGATTTCAGAGAAGCAGTCCGGTGGTTCTTGAGAACATACAGTGTATGGAAGAACCTTCAGGTTTGTGACAATACAACCTCACGTAACATGCCTTAGTGGTCAGACAGACAATTCACTCCCTCCATCCTGAAATGACTGTTTGTCATATATTTTAAACCGACTCATTAAAGAGCAGAAGCCTTATGCCAGGCCTGGCAATCAAATCTGCAACTAGGAAGCAATGCAGTTTTGCTTCTGGGTTTCTGGTTTTCCCATCACATCTGGGGGCCCCTAATCCCAAAGCATCTAGCCAAAGCTGAGGCATCTTGTGTTGGAAATAAGATGTCTCCCAGGATAAGTGCAATGTGTTCCCAGAGCAGGCCATGAAGCTCCCACTCTCACCCAGGGCGGTGGTGAGAAGCCATGGTCCACTGTCCAGGACTGGCCAAGCAGTCCCTGCTGTGCCTGGGCTGGAGAGCGTTGCAGAAGTTCACACTGTAACTCTTCAGGTTGGGCTGCTGAATACTTTCTTTATGAGTGTCAGCACCTCAGAGGAGAACATGTTGGCATTAAAATTGCCAACTGTGTTATCCCATTCATAATATAAGTGGTTTATATGGATAAAAACTGGAAGGCCAATTTTAATCCATATCCTAAAATACTCTAATTTTCTGGGACATTCTGTTTATCTTTTACTCAATGCCTACTCCCTGCCTGCCGCTGTATTAGCTCGTGATGTATTTTCTTACTCCGCTAGTGAATACTTTTGGGCACCTTCTCTGGTCACCGGTCCTCCTTTAACTGACCTCACTACTAAAGGCGATGGATCTCCTTCTCTAGCAGCGACCTATACAAAGTGAGCCTATGCCCCAACGGCGTCAGCTTAAACCAAGCTTGGGTACCAGCCGACCTAACCTGGACCAATCAGAACCCCTTCCTTCTAAGTTTGGAACAGAGCCAAAGAAACCAGGGAGACTGTCTTCATGTGGATACACATGTAGCAGCTATCCTCAGGAACTCCGGTGAAACTGTCTTCTGCCGTGAAACCCAGAGCAAAATGAGGCAGCCTATGGGGAGAGGGAGGAACGATGTAGATTCACAGAGAGAAACTGAGGCGAAAGATGGGGAGAGAGCACTGTGTGAGTTCCTGGCCGCATCCTGTGCCCAGTGCCAGCCTCTCCTGAGGCCTGGTTGCATTCCTGGTCTTGGTGTCCACGAAGGCTGACAAGACAATTTAGTTTATCCAGTCCAATTATAATTGGACTGTTATCCAATTATAATTGGACTGTTATCCAATTATAACAGTCCTCCCTTTCACGGGTTTAAACAACAAAGCACACAGACACCCTATTTCTAGGGTACTTCAATTTAATTCTTGTAAGAAAGCCGCCCTTTTGCCTAGGTTAACTCAAGTTAGTTTTTTTTTTTTTTTTCTTTTTTCATTTGTATTAGGACCAGTGCATAGAGCAGGACCAGTGCAGGACCACAAATATGCATTTGTCCTCATTGCAAGTTAAGAGAGTTACCTCCATTTTGCAAATAAGAAAACTGAGCCTCTGGAGAGTGAGGCAAATCATTCAAGATCTAACATCTAATAAGTGGTGGAGCTTGGATTTGAACCAGATCTGGCCACCTCTAAAGCCCATGATTTTTACATTGGGCTTCAGCATTTCTCAAGGACACAGATTTCGTTGTTTTTATAGTCAACAGCAATATTGCCTGTCTCGAAGCCTCCAAAGACAGATGGGGTGTCCAAGAACTGAATCCCAAACTTTTCTGATTAAATATCTGCTTTCCAATTGCTCTTTGAAATTGAGATAGAAAATGGCAATGCCGATGAAGATGAAATAAACTTGGGTGAAAGCCTGAGCTGAATTTTGGGAAGATGATTAGTGTTTGCCTTTTTCCTATTATCCGTGTATTACTGAAAAGGCAAACAAATCCCCACATGAGAACACTCTAATTAAACGGTCTTTTGGATAACAATCCGAATGCAACAGAGGGGCCATAAATTAAAGTATATGTTCTGATTTCATTAGCCACTGGACCACATCTTTTCCTATTATACACCAGGGATCATTACCGTAGAGAATACAGCCACTGGCTGAGCCTACAAGGTACCCGTTAGGTACTGATTCCTACACTTTTTTTCTCTCCAACAAAGTCAAGTCACATCTTTCAGCAATGAGAGTCATTATATGTATTTTCAATTAACCTTAACGGGTGCCAGCTTTCTTTCATGTAAGTCAGCTCTGACACAATGATTATGATGTGGCTAGATTTCCCCTTCAGAGATGACCTGGTACGAGTTAGAGTTTTTTGAACTAGACGTCTCTAACACAAACAAGGTCTTCTGTTCAGGGATGGGGCTCAAACTTCCAGGAGAGGGAACACTCAACCCTTCACCACCACCCACAAAATCCATCCACCTTTGCTGGTACATTCATTATTGGCACAAATTAGGGATCCTGGAAGCTGAAAAATCCCAAGCCCAGTAGGATGGTTCTGGCATGCTTTTCTGAGTAAAGTGCTTATATTTTCCCTTGTATTTCACCCTGCCCTTGTAATGGCAAAGGAAATGGTGCTAATTTTACTGGTAAGCAATTGAAAGAGATCAATAGAGAACAGCGGTGCCAATTTGTAGGGGAGATGTTGTTTTTAAACACCACGCCAAACTCCAGAATTACATTGAGATATTAAGAGCAAAGAATGGGCAAAAGAGATTTAATAACTTTATTCTTTCATGTTTCCAGTAAGTTGTCATTGTCCTGTTTACTAAGTGTGATTTGTTCTTGCTGCCTCCAGAGGGGACAGGTGATAGGAAGGAAGAAAACAAAACATGAAGTGGGAGGGAGGGAGAGAAGGACATAATTGGAAACACTCCATAAATGATAAGGGCCCAGAGTATGACATACCAACTAGTAACTTTAAATTGTCTGGCAGTGTCTGCTTTGCTGACAATCTTATTGGCTAGTCCCCACTGAGAAGAATTACTTAATGCAAGTTTGTCATTTCATTACAATTCTCTCACTAATATAGGTCACATTTTAACATTTGCTCAACATTGAGTCTAAAACCACAGACAGAGAGCAAATACGGTTCAATGCCTGAGGTAGTTTCTCCTCCATCGGGTTCCTTTCCCAGGACAAAGGTTGTCCAATTTTGCTATTCTTCTGGTTAGGTGTTAGGAAAGAGATTCCAGGTCCATTATGCTTCCTCTGTGTTATTCCTATGATGTGCCCTGAACATGCAATAAATGGTGGTGGCAGTGATGGTGTTTAATTATGAAGGAGAACATCTTAGAATAAACAAGATGGTTCTTGATGGGGCTCTGGGGCTAAAGGAGAAACATTCACCTTTTCAGAATGTTCTTTCACATCTTAGTTTGGAGGAAAACATATCCCTTTTGTGTTTTCACTACTAGATATTCCAGAAAAGGGGAGTAAGATTATTTTCGTAACAGTTGTCTACAATTTGAGTTGAGGGAGCAAATCATGCTTAGCCCAGATTTAAGGGGAAAGAGAAAATTAACAGACCATGCAGAGTAAGTCATCTCCAAGCAATTTTTTCCTTTCTGCTTAAGATATTTCTGTGAGGTGAGAGTCACACATTCTCAAATATATTTACACCCAAATTACTGTACCAACATTTAGATCATTTGCAAGTAACAGTGTGAAACCAGAAGCCTCAGAAGTATTTATAACTGAGATGCATGATTGGTGGCAAAGAAATTGTTTTATAAAATAGTACACCTATCATTTTCGATTGCTGACTTAAGGTGAATGATCTGTATAAAAATATGAATTATTTGTGTAAAGGAAATGGTGATTAAATATGAGCTTACTGTATTAGTCATTAATCTTTCCATTTAAATGCAAATTCTTCATTTCAACCACTACCTGAAGATACTCACATCTAATAAGAAACAACTTTGATCTTCTGATTTATTATTTCAGACAAGGCCTTTAAAATATGCATTTTCTTGTCATGGAGAAGGGTGAGTTCCATTTTTAAAGATGCTCTCTAAAAACACCAGCCAACCAAATACTAGTTGAAACTCAAATATAAATGTCCCTTGGCTAAAAGTGTATGTGTATGGGAGGTTGTTTAAGACAGGGGTGTGGTGGTGATACCCACTTTCCCGCAGCAATACCCAAGTCATGGAAGATCTGGGAGTTACTGGGGTTCCCAAATACTTGTGCCCACCAAGCATTATCTTAACAGTTAAAAAGTAAATATGCCTTGCTTACTGATTTTAATAGTAATTAATAGTATTAATTACTATTAATAGTAATAGTAATTAATATTAATATTAAACTATGACACAATATTAAACTATAATCAATCATTTAATACTCACAATAACCCAGAGCTCTGGGTGTTATTTTTATCCCCAGTTTACAGACCAAGAGAAATTGAGGAGCTGGTCTGAGATTACATGGATGTTAAATGCCACAGCCAGGATTCAAACCTAGGTCAGCTGACACCATAAGTCTGTGAATTCACCTCTGGCCCCGACTGCCTTCCTGGATGAAATTTTACTTAAAGGCATTTTTGATTAATTAGCATCCGGTTCTCAGCTACCTACGAGAGGGATGAACAAAAGTGTCATCACTGCTAATATGCCATTCTGTGACTCTAGCTCTCCTGTTCCCACCAGTCGGCCAGGGCAAGATGGCCTTAAAGGGAAAAAAATGAAGAAAAAAAAAAAAAGGTTAAGTACAGACCAAGTTAGAAAATGTCATTTCTGAGGGGTATTTCCTCCTCAAATAATACTGAAAAAAAAGAAAGAAAAAGAAAAAAGCTTGTGTAACCTGCCACATTGGGAAAAAAATGTTAGTAGTATCATCCTGCAATGTCCAGTTAGACTACTTACTGATACATTTACCTGAGGCATGCATAAAATGGACAGACTTCTTTTATCCAGAGATTGTAAAAGCAGGATAGAACAGAGGAAAGAAACTTATCCAGTGATTTGCAAAATTCTTAAAGCAACAAGCCTTGGCAGAATTAATTTGGTCTGCTTTTTTTTTTTTCCCCCAGAACCTGGGTGTTCCAAAATAGGCCACAGGCAATATGGGATCAGGTTCAAAGCCTTCTGTTTGGAGGGGTGGCATCTGACCTGTGGGGTCTCTCTCACCACCTCATTAGTGCTGAACCCTTTATGAAACCAGCAGGATAAAGGGAATTGATCCATTTATACTTAACAGAAAATCTGTTCCAGGAATCCCTGCGGCCCAGTGATGCCTGCCCTCTACCTGCTCCAACCGTCCTTGGGGTTGGCTTTGCCCTGACAGTGCTGAGCTGCAGCTTGCAATTGGCCATAATGGGAGTATTTATACTTCATAAATTGGCAAGTTTTATGAAGCAGGGCTGCTGCTGCTGCTGCTCCTTCCCTCCCCGTTCTCCCCAGCCAGCCAGTCAAACTTCAACCAGCACAGCCACTGACTGTTCTCTGCTACCACTTGGGTGATTTTGGGCACCTATCTTCAGTTTCCTTGCCTATAAAATGGGACTACTACTATCAGTGCCTAATCATATCCTTTGCAGAAGATGAAATGAGATAATATACGTAAACCATGCATCAAGGTGCTTGGCATTTCATAAATACCGGAGAAATTTTGACTGTGGTCGTTGACATCCTGATTACTATTCATTAGCCAGGCTCGATGTGGTCTCTCTAAGGTCGACTCCTTACTTGTTCTTTTCCTACTTAAGTCCTCCAGGGACCCCACCCAACCCCTCCCTGACCATGCTATCGGCATCTAGTCAAAGCTCTCTAGTGGAGAAAATGACACAACGGACCTGTTTGGGAAGCACCTTGGTGGCCTCACCTACCACTCCAGAGGAAGCTTTTCCTCTTTGCCGATAACGGCTGCAGAGGGTCTGGTGTTATTTTAAGGCTCTGCTCTTGCAGTTAATGGGAGATGATAAGGAAGGGTAAACAGGTATCCTGGCTCATTATTGCGGGCAGGAATCACTCCAGGTGTGTGGTTACATGAGGTCAGATACTAGCAAAGGTTTATTTCAGAGACTCTTGTTGGAGCCGTTGGTAGTAAGTAAACTCGTTCATTCCACCCCCAGAGTTTTGGTTAAGAAGACAAGCTATGGAGTCAGAAGGTCTTCAGTTTAGAGTCCACTTCACACTATGACTAAAGACAAGTCTCTTTAAGCTCTTTTGCGCCTCAGTTCCTCTTCTGTACAATGGGTATGCTAGTGCCAGCTTCATTCAGAGACTTCTGAGGTCTCAGTGAGATGACCTCTAGCAGGTCCTTTAGCGCAGTACCTGGTAGTTAGCTTTAGTCACAGATGTTGTTTGCATGTGAAAACAACATGGACAAAGTAGGAAACGCAGTGTCGGGAAAGGGGAAATTCACCTTTTTATTTTTCAAGCTCTAATGAGATCTCTGCTATAGGTACCTCTAAGATTTTAGAAACCTTTTGTTCTGTTTCAGCATGAGCTGACACCAGGCAGAAGCGTTTAGTAGCTGCAGTCAGTCATTAAAACAAGAGTACTTCAGGCAGGTTGTACTTCACCGTGCTCTAGAGATTACTCTGGTCTCTGACCTCTTCAGTCTTGCCCGGTTTTATTTGCTGGTCGGTCCATCCACTACCCTGCTCTGAGCCTCACTAACCTGTAAGTGAGAGCTGGGAGGGGGTCTGCCTCTGAAAAGACAAATAATTATAAAGGTTAAAGCAGTTCATGACATTAAATTAACTGCTGTATTAGGTATTTTACAATCTTGACACCACCATGGAAAGAAAATGTTTAATCAGAACTGAAGGCACCTCAGAGTTAATCCATTTTCATGGTGGAAATTGCAGTGAAGGTTTAAAATCAGGCGCAGGAAGAAGAGCCAGCCCGTTTTTCTCGCAGGTGGGTGCTAGTCACCGTCTTCCCTGCTGCTGGTTAGCACTACATTACTCGGAACCTTCTCTCCTGCAAAGTGACTTTTTGTAATGACAGCAAAATCTATGCATGAGCCGTTGTTGGGGTCAGGATTCTTAACCTGGTTCCCTGTCACAGTTCTGTATGCGGTGTCTTTCATATGAAAATAGCACAGTGTGTGGCGCAGGCAAGCCTCAGAGCCCTTATTCAGTACCTGCTCTGACTCGGACCTCTGCCCCTCCACTGACCAGGCGTGGGTGGTCACCTGTCCCCCTGCCCAAAGCCAGCACTGGCTGACAGAGAAAGCAGGAGTGAGAGTGCTCCAAAGATGGCAGAGCTCAGGTGTACAGTGATCCTTGCTCTGTCAGTCCGTACACACGACGGCCCTTAGCACCACCCCCGGCACAAGGCTGACCTTCTGTAAACAATTAGTCTTTTTTTGTACAGGCTGCACCACTCTGCTACCGGGCTGGGACAAGTCACTTAATAACTCAAACATATACTTTCTTCACTGTAAAAACGACTTTGTGGGACTCTTGTGGGAAACGGAACTAAGAGATACGAGTAAAAGAGGCTTAGGATCCAGTCTGTACCCCAAAGATGGAGGTCAGTAGGCTTGCCCTTGCTGCAATAATGAATGAATAGTGGTATGAAACAGAGAGTGCTTATTATATGTGCTGTTATTATTACAACTGCTGTTTTGATAAACTTTGTCCTAGAGATAATATAAAGACCATTCTATTTACCTAATAGCTCTATTAGTATTCCCAGACAACTGTAGTCGCTGAATCCAAAGCCGCTTAGCTTTTGCACAGGCAAAAATAAATACTTAAAATAAAAATTCAGAACCCTTATAATTTTTTTTAACTCACATTCTAGTCCTTATTTTAAGAATAGGATGTCTTGTCCTTGGTGGTGGCTAAATTGGAAGGAGCCCATTTGGACAGCATGTACCCATTCTACAAACAATAGATTTCTGCCTGTCACTACCCCGCTGATGAGCAATTTAAAAATGGTTCTAGCAACTGTGCAATGCAGAGCCCCCTATGCACACATCATACTGTCTCCGAATGGGAAGCAACTCAGCCTCTGATGCAGTTGGGTCTGGAGGGTGCCAGGTAATCTCTTTGTACAGCGTGTCTGTCCCTATCTGCAGAGGTGTTTATTTTTAGCTCCCCACACTGTTTCTAGCACCATCCCTCCTTGGAGGCTGACAGCTTGTTCCAGGGATCTTAAACAAGCTGTTAGAAGCAAGAAACTGCTGGAAGCAGGGAGGCAGCTGAGCAGCCGAGAAGGTGATTGCAGCAGAGTCCACCTTAGGAGTTAGACGCAGAAGGTCACTTTGGTGGAGTGTCAAGCCAGTTGGCCAAACAAACTTTTAAAAGATACCCTGGTGACACACGCCTGGAGCTTTAAAGAAAAAATACTTGAAAGAACCTGAGAGTGTGAAGGCAACTGGGTATAGAGGCTGACGCTGGATGTGTGACTTCTCACAAAGGGCAGGAAGCTGGACTCCTGAGCTTAGACTGCAAAGGCCATGGTCAGAAGCAGGAAAAGAAATCCAGGGTCTGTGACCTTCCCACAGGACTGGTTGGTGCCTGTTCAGGCCAATTGAGGGTGGTGGGAGGTCTGTGCTTGAGGTCATATCCATAATCACCATAGCGTCAGAAGTCTGATGCCACCCAGATAGTCCCTGGACACCTGCAGGGGACATAGCTCCAAGGTTAAGGAAATCAGCAAGGACAGAATCTCTGAATAAGGTAAGTCCCACAGGGTCATATTCTTTGTGGCATGAAAGGAAGGAGGAAAGGCAGGGGACGTTGACTGTCTGAGTGGTGCCAAGCGTGCCGAGTGCCCTTGATGAATATTAAATATCAGTGGTGACATCATGTCATATCAAGTGTGTCTTTAGGAGTCAGGTAACTCTGGTTGAACCAGCTCAGTGTGACGGTCACTAGAGGGCCTGACCCCAAGGATCTCTAATGCAAAAGGGACAAAAGACAGTAAATTCCAGAGGCTGTTTTAAGAGCAGCTGCACCTCTCAGACCCGCCAGGACATAAAAGAGTTCATTAGCACACCACTGGTCAACAGGCTGTGTGCCTGGCTCTTTTGATATGCAGCAGACACAAAGAACATGGGTGGCTTCATAGGGCACCCAAGGGAGATAAAGGAGATAGAATTCCTTCAGCACCAAGGTTTAGAACCCTGTGTGGATCTTTGAGAGAAGCTCAGAGTCCTAGGGACAGCTGAGAGGAGAGTGGCGTTTTGGCTCCTTCTGCTCAAGAACGTTACAGGGCAATGAATACCATGCTGGTGGATAGTGTAGAAAATGTTCTCCTCATCTAAGAACAGCTTCAGAAACAGAGCACTGACCTCTAAAAATATTAAAGAACACAAAGTTTATCCATCCAGTGCTAGCAGAGCCAAACACTAAACACTGAGGATTGCAGTGGAGAAAGATTAGCTATTTTATTATGAATGGCACCATCCAGGAGAACGGGAAGCTAATGATTAATAGCTCAACTCCCTGGTCCAGGGCTCCAGGCAGGTTTTTAAGGGTATAGGAAGAATGGGTATGTGGAAGTGCTGGCAGGGCGAGTTTTAATTGGAAGACTTTGGAGCTTGGCCGTTTCCGGTGAGGGGCATCAACACAGGGTCTTCCTGGACAGTGGACCTTTTGCTTCTGAAAGGGTTCAGTGTTCAACTTCCAGATATGTCCTCATCCTTCAGTTGCATTGTGGGCACAGGACTTTGGTTCCAGATACAACTAGAGGTCAAAGTTCTCTCCTCCGTGCATACTCAGCTGCTTGAGTTGTGTTTTTGGTCTGTTGTCTCTGAAAGGCTACTTCATGTCTTGTTAAACAGGTTAGGACCATTTTGAGCTGGTTCTGAGATTACAAAAACAGTGGGGTGTTTTCCTTGTAAGCCTCTTGTATTTTACATTCTATGACCATTTTTACGACAGTAAGATGCACATTGAAATTTGAGTGACTTGCCCAGTTCAGGCAGCCAATATGGCTGAACCCAGATGACTCTCTTGGCTGTTAGTGAAAGATGTTGAACTCTAATTCTAAATACATGACATAACTGAATGTCAAGGGACCTGAAAACTGGGAGGCAGCTGTGGGAAGAGCATGGCCTTTGGAATCAGAGTAAACCTGGACTCAAACCCCAGCTCCACCGTTTACTAAGTCTGTGTACTTGAAGTAGTTGCTCAGCCTCTGAGCCTCAGTTTCCACATCTGTAATGTATGGAGAACAATGCCATCTTTGTAAGGTTAAGAGAAGGTGTGTATAAAGCACTTGGTAAAATATCTGGCAGAGTTGCCATTCAGTTAACTCTATCTTTCAATCTATGTTACTAGTAATGAAAACCAACTAGAAGTTGGGATCATAATCCACTGATGAGCTGAAATAGGATAAGAACCTACAGTGATAGATTGTATCTTATGGCATTTAAAATTATGTCACAACTGCGTAAGTATGCACTGTGTAAAATTCTCTAGAGCAATGTGTTAGAAGCAAATGGCATTACGTGTCTCCCAACTATTTGCAAGTTGATCAGTTACATAAAAGGAAGAGAGAAAGTAAGATTTTCTGGGCCACCAAGGAGAGCTGGGTGTGGGCATGTGTTTTTCAGCCAAACTGGGAATATAGAAAGGAAAAAACAGTAAATCAACTAGACTGAGGAGACAGAATGGATACCTCCAACTATGGGAAATGGGAATTGAAGAGGAAGAAGGATTCCAATAGCCGGGTGGGGCAGAAGAAGAGCAGAGGAGAACAGAGACCACCATGTGGGGGCCATCTGAGAATCAGCAGCCACCATAAAGGTAGAAGCGAGTCTCTGCAGGTATCCAAGCATCCAGCATGTGCTTCAGAACATGATCCCCATGAAGTGGGAGTCGTGAGTGCTGGCGCCGTGGGCACCAGACATGGGCACCAAGCAGCATCCATCTGCTAATGCTGGAAACAGAAGACGTGGGGAACACACAGCCTATTAAATATAAATAACCCATACTATCATGAATATTGTATGTGGCTGTGTACAGAGACGGTGCCATATTTATACCTCACTGTAAATCTAAATACTTTATTGTTACTAATTTTGCCATTGCCTTCAGCAACAATGAGTCATTTTTTGAGATTGACAGTACAATTGACCCTTGAAAAACATGGGGGTTAGGGGCCAAAGCCCTCCCCACCCTGCACCATTGAAAATTTGCGTATAACTTTTAACTTGCCCTAATCTTAATTATGAATAGCCTGCTGTTGACTGGAAGCCTTACTGATAGCAGAAATAGTTGAGTAACACAAATTTTGTATGTTGTATGTTATATATCTACTGTATTCTTACAATAAAGTAAGCCACAGGGGAAACAAAGTTAAGAAATTATAAGGAACAGAAAATATGTTTACAGTATTTATTGAAAAAAGTCAGCATATGCGTGGACCTGTGCAGTTTAAACCTGTGATGTTGAGGGTCCAGCTATATTTAGTTTTATCAGCAGCGATCATTCCTGTCAGCAATTGGCCTGATCACCTTTCCCAGGAAAATCATTTCCATCCACTGGCCAACACTGGAGAATTATGGATGTGTCTACTCTTAAGTGACTCTGAAACATGTACAACTATGTGCATATATTAAGGGAAGGGCTTATCTTGTAGTGTGTAGAAACTTGAGGAAAATCATTATACAGGGAATCATTTTCTGAGTTTTAATTCAAATAGATAAAAAGGCAATATGGTTTTTAATGAAGGCCCTGATGTTATTTATATTTTGGTATAAAATTGTGAGTATGAATAGATGTACAAAATATGGTGCACCCATATAATGGAAGAGTGTCTCTTGTCAAAGGGGAACACAGTAGGCATACCCGCTACAACGTGGATAAATCTCAGAAGCATGCTACGTGAAAGAAGACAGACACAAAAGAACATATATTGTATGATCCCAGAATGTCCAGAATAGGCAAATCCAGAGCAACAGAAAGTAGAGAAGTGGTTGCCTAAGGTTGGGGGTGGGAACGAGGAGCGACCGCTAATGGATATTGAGGTTTCAATCTGGGGGAGAAATATTCCCAAATCAGATTATGGTGATGGCTGCACAACTCTGTGAATTTAATAAAACATTATTAAATTGTGCACTTAACATGGATGAATATTATGGTATGTACATCATATCTCAATAAAGCTATTAAAATGCAAAAAGCTAATAATAATATGACTTGCTATATGCTACTGCAAGGCCTTTTCGAAGACAAGGTAGGGGCAGAAGGTTTGAAGCCTCCCAGAAGGATGATAAACTTGGGCAGGGGGCTTGACAGAATGAACCATGGACTCTGTTCCTCTTGGTTTCAGCAGCGTCCCATGTCCCCATGGGATAGATGTGACCAGTTTTCAAGGTTGTCCAGCTGGTATTTAGACATGTGTCACTTTATGCACTGAGACAGATGCCTTAGCTCAAGGGAGGATGAACTAACTCAATCTGGATCAGACCAGTTCTCCCAGGGTGGGCAGGGGAGGCATTAATAGCACCAAGAAGAAAGAAAAACTGAATCAGGAGTGGCACAGTCCCAAGACAAGAAGGTCTCCGCAAGAGTTGAAAGCCCAAATTGAGTGCAAGCCAGAGGCTGTTGTATTACAAGCAGCACTGGAGTCCTGGTAGCAGCTCGGGGCAGAGGTGGCGGGGACTCATTGCACAGCACAAGGAGAGACGCCACAGGCCGCATCCTCCTGTCAGTGTGACATCCTCCCAGAAGCAGCAATCCAGCTGATTATTCATAAATGTGACTGGGAAACCACACCTGGATATTTTTTCCCCATCTGTCTAATTAAATGGTAAGTCCCAAAAGGCAGACAGACCAGCGTGAGCTCCAACTCATGTTCTCAGCATGGTTTGTGGTGCTGGATAAATATTAAACAATAGTCTGGTAATAAAAGACTAGCATCTTCCACAGGGCTTTTGTAGCTGGAGTGAAAAGAAACCTTTTGAATAGAGTTGCAGGAGTTCCTCCTGATTTTCATACTTCTCAGTGAGAGGCTCGCGCTCAATTGTCAATCACCAAGCAGACTGAGGATTATAAATGAAATAGTTTCATATTAGAGAATAACCATGTAAGACCTCAGGTGATTACTTGTTCTTTTTAGGAGTAGGAAGCACCTGAAGTCCGTTCATCATGTTAGTTCCTCTAGAAGAGGTTGACCCAACTCAACCCAATGCCTAGAGTGGCACTGTCTAATGGAACTTTCTGTGGTTGTGGAAATGCCCTATAATGTAGAAGATTTATGTCACAAGTGACTACCATATTGAACAACATATTGAATAGAGGCCCTTAAGTGGGGAAGATTCCACAGCCATTTGATAATCCACATTGAAGTGTATTTGTATACAACACAACAAGTGAAAGTTACCACTAGAAATAATCATCATGGTAATCTCTTCTGTCTATTCAACAAACATTTATTCTGGGCTTTCAGAGTACCGGGCCCTGCTGTAGACTCTGGAGATGCCTCAATAAATAGCAAACAAACAAACAAACAACAAAATATGCTGGCAAGGCCCCTGATCTTAAGGAGTTCATCATCTAATGGGTAGAAACAAAACAAAAAAGTAAGAAGTAAATAAATGAATGGCTACAAATAATAATCAGTGTTTTCAAGGAGCACACAAAATGGTGAGATAGATACTGAGCTGCTTTAGACAGAGAGATCAGGGCAGATCTTATTGAGAGATGGGGTGCAGGCTTTAATTAGAAGAAAAGTAGGAGGGAAAGATTTTTCCAGCCAGAGGGCGTACCCTACAAAGAAACCCAAAGGTTGGAGAAAGAGCTTGATGCATTTGAGGAACTAAATGAAGGCCAGTGTGGCTGGACATGGTGAGTGAAGAGGAGAGAGGGTTAAGATCAGGTTGGTGATATAGGGCAGGAATCAAAACATACGAGGCTCTATACACTGAAATACACAGGAACTTTTGGGAGAATTTCAAGCAGGAGAATGACATCAACTAAGTATGTATAATGTAAAAGTTTACTCTGACTGCAAAGTGGCGAGAGACATGGGAGGGCAGGAGAGGGAGAGTGGGGGAACCAATGAGGAGGCTATTATGGTAAAAAATGACAGGCGAGGGGTGATGTTGTAGTCTTGGACATGAGGATGGATGTGAAGGGAGGTGATGGATTTAAGAAATGGTTTAGGGAAACTGAGGAATCAAAGCTCATTCCTAGGTTTCTGGATTGAGACACTGGTAGACTTTGGCATCATCGGCAATATTGGGAATGAAACAGATATCTCTTTCCACTCTAACTCTGTATTGCTCTACATAGCCACACGTTTTTCCTGATCATGGAAGGTTGGGTGATAACAGTAGTGAATGTGACCATCTCATATAGCACTGATGCATTTCTGTTCCTGGACCTATCTCTTGAAAGTGCCTTTTATATCATGGCTGCATTTAATTCTAAAATGTATCATGTCATAGAACTAGAAGGAAAATTCCACATCATTTTCTCCATTGGCTCCTGACCTTTAAAAATGTGGAACCCCTCTATAACAGTAAATTATGGATCCCCGATTGATGTTAATAACGCTGTCGGCTTCCTTTCAGTGGGAGAAAGGCTGGTAGAAAAACGCCAAACACACAGTCTCTATAGACTAGATTAAACTTTCAATTTAACTGTCCAAGAATATGGAAACATGTTGAAACTCATGTGACCTACTTACAGGACAGACAGTCATAATTCTTAAAATTCCGTTAGGAAAAGAGTGGGATTTGTGTAATACCATTGCCCTCCAGCACTTATATAACCAACCTTCTAACTATGTCCCAGAACTATCCGAGCACTTAAACTTCAGAAAGTGTCTAAAGAAACCATACTCTTCTACTTCTTGGCTCACACTTAGCATTGTCATCCAGGGGGAAGGCTGAGTGCATGCCCAGGTTGAGTAACATCATCCTCATCCTGTATCCCGGAAAGCCCATCTTCTCCTCTGTGCCTTACAGAGCATTTCTGTGAGCCAGGCAGGCCCTGTACGAGTACTTGATCTTCACAAAAATCCTGTAAGACAGACTTCATTTTTTATTTTATTCTATTAACAGATGTGGAAATAACCATTTTATTTTGTGTATCTATTGATTAAGGAAATATAAAGTGACAAAACTGCTATAAATTCAACAGTTATTTTAGGTAAATTTGTATTTCATTCATTGCAACGACATGTTTACTTTGTAAAAATAGTTATTTTATTCATTTAACATTTAGACACTGCTTAAAGTGTCATGAATTCAAGGCCTTCTTGAAATTATCGTGCCCCTCCCAGAGGTGCTTGAGCCATGATTGACATCTGATCAAACCCAAACTACTCGTTCTAGATTAGGAAAACTGAAGTTTAAAGAGGGCAAATGCTTTGGCCAAGGGCAAAGGACTTGCTAGTGGCAGAGTGGAGACATCGATCTGGTCCTTCTATCTTGCTGTTCTAAGTGTTTACCATTGTATTTTGTACCCTTATAAGGTGAACAGGTCATCCACCTGAAGATTCTAGGAAAAGGTGATTAAATCAGGATCATCTGGAGAGTGGTAAATCCTATTGGTAGGAATTGCCGGGAGAGATCAATGGAGAAGGATCATGAGGCCCCATCTGTACTTCCTGGAGAACAGTGTAGTGGTTGATTAATAACGTCTGCCATGTGTATGTGCTTGGGAATTAAGTTACATGTGCCATGTGACCAGTCAAATCTTGGTGGCTTTCATGTGAAGTTAGGTTGGTTGTCCTCATGGTCTGAACTCTACTTTCTTCATGGCTGTCCCTCTCTGGTCAAATAAATACCTTTAGAGAAGAACAGTAGAACTGAAATAGCTCTGGGCACTGAAGGAAAATTTCCATCTCCTTTCTGCCACACTCACTAGCTTGTGATATTTTATTACAAGCAGACACCGGCAATAAAAAAAGTCCCAAGCACTGTGTACAAAAACCTTCCCAGAGATCACGCCGAACTGAGAGAAATTGGATCATGTAACTGGGGGTAGCCCTTGACATTTATTCAGAAATTAAAGTTGAAAAATGAAGGAGTAACATTTAAATTTTTCTCTGCTCCCATTTACCGCCAACCCAGCAATTTATTGCTTGTACATTCGAGCACACAGCTGAGTCTGGAAGTAGTATTAGGAAAGCAGAATTTTCAGTAGAAAGCCTGATTCCGCAGACAGGGGTATTGACCAGAAATGCAAGGGCAAACTAATTCAATTACTTTCAGTGGAGTTTAACCTATAATCTTCACCCAAGCATATGGGTACCTCAGACAAAGAGAGAGAACTTTAAAAAAATAAAAATTGATTATGTCACCCCATGAAAGAGCAAGCAGGAAGCTGGCCTTGTGTGTGTGAGGTTTCTTTGGAAGGCCAGAAATCTGTTTCTGTCAGCACAGGAAAAACCATCACGGAGCAAGGAAAGAAATGAAAATCAAAGTGAAAGTTAAATATTTTTTTCAGATGACCTGGTGTCATGATTAAAATGCTGAATTGCTTTTTAAAAAGGTTTTTCCACTAAAAGAATGTCAGAGCTACCCCCTCCCCAATCTTCTCTCTTCTTTCAAAATGGTTGTGAGAGAAAATAAAACGAAATATATGTTTATATACTTTTCTCTTATGAGGTGGTAAACAATTTGATTTCTTTTATCTGAAAGTTTTGCCAATGTTTTCATCAGTTCCTGCAGAGATGGCTGTGATCCCACTTTTACTTTGAACAAAGAATAAATTGGATTTCTTTGCAGTGAAAAATAGAAGGCTTGCTAAAAGTACCGACTTCAAAATCTTGCTTATTGTACATTTGGGGAGAGCATATTGAAAAAACAGTGTCTACTGCTGCCTGTGCCGAGAAGCCGCCTTGGGCTTGCATTAAGCTGATGGAATCTTCTGGAAAAAGCATGAGAGATGTGCTCTGCTAGAGACAGTGTTGGTATTTCCCTTTGACTCTCTTTCTGATTCATTCATTTGTGTTTCCATTAGCAATTTATTTTTAATTCACTGTTCTATGGAAAAGCATATTGCTGGAAAACAGGAGCATCTTATGTGCATATGCCTGACATTTAAAAACATGAATCTAACACACTCCGTACTCAAACAGGCTGTCTTTACATTTCCCCACCAAACAATATTTATGAACCCCCAGGATGAGATTGCTAATGTATTTTCCACCATCAGTACCCGAGGCATGGCTGTGTAACTGCTTAGTTCTGTCCATTTAAACTCTGGCCCCGCCCCTCAGAGTTCCACCCTGACCACCAGGGTGCAGGGGTCACTGGCCATCAGGAAGGTTGTCCTTCTCCAGGTGACCTGTTGGATTTAGGACAGCACTACTTCACACTTAACGCATGAAAGTTCTTCCAATTTACATGTTCCTAATGGACAGTCTTGCTTAGTTATTTAGTAGTCATAATCTACTTCCTCTGTGTTTTGCACATTGAATAATAGTCACACTCATAAAGCAGTTGGCATCAAGCGCATCTGAGATGAGTCCCAACTCTACTGTTCGCTGAGACCCTGGACAGGATAATCCTCTAAGTCTCAGTTTACTCACCTATAGTATTTAAACTCCTCATTTAAATATTATATATATGTATATATATAATATTATATATAATGTATAATTCATATTAAATTTATGTTTATATATGCACACACATACACCATATTAAAAAGTTATTGTGAGGGTTAAATAAGAAAATGCTTATATAGTGCTTAGCACATGCTGGGTATATTCATAAGTACCAGTTGCTAAAACAATGATTAGATAACATTATAGGCAGTTCAAACTAGCTTTGCATTTTACAAAGGTGCTATCTTGGACAGCATCTGAAAAGCAATTTAGTGTCCACATTAATATTTCTCTTTGAGTGTGGTTTTAATACTACCGATGCTTTATATGGACTTAACTTCGGAGCCCATTCCAAAATAGGTTGACTGCAACTGAGCCTGTTTCCTGTAGGGCCCTGATCTGCTGGTTCATCATAATGTTCTGAAGAAACATGGCTGCTGCTGCTACAGATACTGGCTTCGGCTTGAGTTTTAGGGACTCAACTGCAAAAAAAGATTTTCTCCTAATAATTGAAAAAAACAATCTGCTCAGCCAATTTTTTTTTTAAGTCCAGCTTGGACTTGAAGTACATTCTCAAATTGAATATTAGTGTCTCTCAATTCTAGAAAATTCTTAGCCATATCTCTTTGAAAATGGCTCTACTCTACATTCTTCTGGAGCGTCTGTGAAACTTCAATTTGGAATCTGTTTCTGTTTTCTTCTAGCTGCTTTATGCTATCTCTCTCTCTCTCTCTCTCTCTCTCTCTCTCTCTCTCTCTCCTGGAATCTTGGGAGTCCAAGATCAAGGTACTAATTTATGAGGTTCCTGGTGAGAGTCCTCTGCCTAGTTTGTAGGTGGTCGCCTTCTTGCTGTGCCCTCACATGGTTGAGAGCAGAGATGGAGGAAGCAAGCTCTCTCCTGTCTCTTTTTAGAAGGGCACTAACCTCAATATGAGAGCCCCACCCTTTTGATTTAATTACCTCCCACAGGCCCCATGACCAAATACCATCTCACTGGGGCATAGGGTTTCAACATATGAATTGTAGGGGAACACAAACATGCAGTCCACAACATATACCTTTGATATAATGCTTTTGTTGGAAAAAAGGAAGCACAACACTGGACCGATGGTGGCTATCAGCAGTGTAGTATTGTTTAAGAGCTCTGGTCTTGGAGTCAGATGCTAGGAAAGTGTTTTTTTCTAAACATCAGTTTTCTGTCAATTGGAGATAATATGGGACTCTCCTCACATGACTGTTAGGAAGACTAGATAGTATAAGGAAGGCATAGAAACCATTTAGCATTGTGCCAGACACAAAGGAAGTACTCAATAAATTGTAGTTATTCTAATAAGATACTAGTTTTAATACATATTATTCTTATGATATAATGAAAATTTTGCTTAGAGGGGGAATATTGCTTAGGAGAGAAGACAACAAAGTGAGATAGTAGAAATAAAAATGAGCAGAAATAAAATTAGTAAATTCAAGATATGCTATCTCTTTACCTGTGCTGTATTCTGAGTGGTTTCCTCAACTCGTTCACCAATTCCTTTTACATGCGTCTCTAATATGTTGTTCAACCAGCTGAGTGGTCTTAAATGTATGACTGTATGTTCTGTTGCCAATATTTTATTTAGTTCTCTTGAAAATCTTCATGATCTTTTAAAGATAATGTTCTTTCACTAGATTTTCTATGCCTTCTCTATTTTTGATGATTTTGAACTCATTCATTCTAAAGTTTCTATCAATTGCTATCTTCAGTTCCTAAGATGCTAATTCTCCTATTTGCTGTATCAACTGATTCTCACTAATGGTACATAGTTTTCCTGTGCAGATCATCTTATTATTTTTTCAATCATTGGACTTATTGCTGTTGGGGATGAGACGGAGTAGGGACTTCTTTGAAAGTCCTTTATGTCCTGAATTCTAGAAATGTCCCCATGGAACAATTCAACATTTGATTTTCCTATACTTGTTTTTATGTTCATTTCTCAACTGGGGGTTTTCTTGCCACATGTCAGTTTGACCTTCTACCTGATCATCATGCGATGTAGGCTATGGGTGTTGATGTCTGTGTGTATAACTACTTCTCTCACCTGTAACTCCAGGTAGATTGCAGTTTTATATGCTGAAACTCTAGGGAAACAAAAGAATTTTTCTAGTCCTCCTCTCATAGAAAGAAAAATGTTTAAAGGCTCCAGTATTTTTGTTGTGGGATCCAGTCCAGCTGCCAACCTCATATTGTCTAAAAAGTCACCGTGGATTGGGTTCATTCAGATTTTGTAGCCCTCTTTGTTTCTGAACACCTGGAGATTATGTCTTGCTTGCAAACTCTAATACGTACGTACTTACTTGTTTTGTTCTTCTTATGTTTTGTCTTCCTATGCTTTGTGTGTTTAAAAGTAACATCCCCTTCTGTCCGTTTGGTGCTCTGTGTGTCCCAGCATGTTTTCCTGAGAGCACAGCTCAGGCCTGCCTGGCTTGAACTCATGAAAAGTAACCACTCAAAGCATCGAGCCCAGAACTAATTCAATGCTTTATTACAACTCTGGACCTTTTGGTTAAGCTACAACAGAGTTATGCCATCCATTTTATTTAATTAGTTGTCTTGAATTCGTGTGTGTGTGTGTGTGTGTGTGTGTGTGTGTGTGTGTGTGTGTGTAAAAGCCCTGGGTATTTAGTCACTTAAAAATACAAAGAGCGATTTCTCATGAGGATGCCTCCTTACCTAAAGAATAAACTAGAAAACATTCCTTTCTCCAAACCAGCTCCAGATTATCTCAAAATCTAAAAGATTAAATGAAGGCATTTTGTTATTTGCCTTGCATTTCAAGCCAGTGTTTGTATGTTTAGCAATAAATAGATCACTCCACTGCTAGGCTAATGTTTTCAAAAAGTGTCCAAGTGGTACATAAGTTATAAAATTCTCATGAAAACTTTGGCTGAAAAGGCTAACTCCTTTTCTTATTGACATGGTGATACCCAGGCATTGCAGTAGTTCTTACAGACTTATCTTCTTTCTTCTAAAAAATATCTATGGCCTGAAATAACCACAGTTCCCTATGGTAAAATCAGCAGGAAGGTCAACAACTTAAGAGAAGGACTTAAGAGAACAGAGGGTGGGAGGGGGTAGGAGTGAGGGAGGAAAGAGAGGGTTTTTCGTTCAACTGACGGGACCACAGGGCCAGGACTAAGCAAAGCAAGTGAGGTCTTGCCTCACGCACACAGTTTAGTGGTGACTCCCAGAAACTCAGTAACTAAGATAAATGGTATTTTAATGCAGTGTTTACAACAATCAAATTGGCAAACTGTGAGCCCTGGGCCATCACCTGCTTCAGTAAATATGGTTTGATGGCAATCAAGGCCAGGATTGGTGTGAGGTGATTAAGAAAGAATTGCCTAAGTGTCTGAGTCAAATAGTCTCCATATTTAAAATGTTGATACTTTGATCATCATGGGATTTTTGCATTAATTTTGATTTTTTATAATATTGTCTTAAAATATTTACCTTCCTCATCCCCTGAAATTGTAGGCCCAAGGGGACTGCCTCAATTATGTCACCCTGGTCTTAGCCCTTACATGGAAAGATACCCCAGAGAAATGGTGATGTTGGAGCTGTTACATTTGCATGGCTAGTGACAGGGGCATCAAACCAACAGTCTGGGAGGGGATTTTCTTCAAGGTGTTTAACCTTCAGTTTTCTCATCTGCAAAATGGCGACAATAACAGTACTGACTTTATAGGGTTATGTTGAGGATTCATGTAGGCTGCTCACCACAGTGCCACACATGGGATCAGGGAGCCTAAGCTGGTAGCCGTAATAATAGAAATGAAGGATACGTTTACTAAGCTCTAGACAAAGGAGATTGTTTGGGGCCTTGGTTGTTTTTCTGAGGACTTCCCCTCCCCATTGTGGCAAACCATATGTAACATAAAATTTACAATTTTAGCTATTATTTAAGTGTACAGTTCTATGACATTAAGTGCAATCACTATGTTCTCCAGCCATCTCCAGAACTCCTAAAGGGTTTGAACTCTCCCCTGCAAGCTTGAAAGGACCATTGAAAGTTTTGGAGCAGGAAACTGGCCTAAAGGGGTCTGTGGAGAAATTGCATCTGGGAAGAGCCTCTAGAATGATGCAGAGGCAGGAAACTGGAGGGTTCTGCACTGGTCCCAATGTGAAGTGGCAAAGGCATGGACTAGGGAGGTGACAACCGGAGTCAAGAGAGAGGACAGAGATGGGGGCTGGGGAACTTCATTGAACAATGAGAGCACAGAGGGTGGGAGGAATCAAATGTGTGAGGTGAGATTTTGAAAGAGGATACAACCAATTTGAAAGCTCCTTCAGGTATAGAAGCAGGAGGTCTGGGGGACGAACAGATGCTCTCTCTGGGTAGTGTCCAGTAATCAGCGCGTACTGGGAGAACCAACACTTAACTTTCCAGAATTTTAAGAGCCAGGTGTTAAATACACCATCATTTAAAATTAAATAAAAGCATACAATTAAATAAATTGCATTAAAAACAAAGCTTCTAAAGACTTAATACATATCACTTCCTAATTATTTTTACTGTATTTAACATTATCTCTGCCTTTGAGGTTATTTAAATCTATGGCGCATGGTTAGTAAAATACTATATAACAGTACATCACTGCACAACTCAACTCTATATCCATTGGCATCCTATTAGTAGCTAGAGACTGGCCATGGATATGCAGTTGGATATGCACAAGAAAATTGGCTAAGGCTACGAATTGGGGCTGGATTTATTGTCATGTTGATTGTCTAGATTTAAGGTGATGGAAAAAATGTTAATAATGCAGATTACACTTATAAGTGAGTTACATCAGTAGCTATTATACTAGAACTATATGTTAAATCTAGGTTGAATGGCTATACATACAAGAGGGCAGCAAAAATCAAAGCAGCCTTCTCTGACAATCAGTTGGAATCTGACATAAAGAATGTTGTCTGTTTTATTATTATTTGTAAATTGTCTGCTACATATTCTTTGTGCCTATAAAATTTATAATAAATTTGTATTTTTATATATGCATAGTTTTGGAGAATCAGCTGAAGGACATTTACCAGCAGGTAGCTGACCATAATCTTCTCTGATAGAATAACACATGTTTATTATGATATCCACCCTACACCTGTGTTTTTGAAAGACCAATGCCTTGGTCTCCAGTGAAAACGGGAAACGGGACACTTCCTCTACCTAACACTGACATGTTTTCTTTCCAGGCAAACCATAGCAATTGCTACATCTAACTTCTTTCTTCCTGTATCACCAGCAACAGCTAGCTTATTTTGAACACTGTTATGTACCAGGCACAGTGCAGTGTGCTTTATTCACATTTCAATCCTCACTCACCTCTGCAAGGTAGGTCCTAGAGGTATCCCCATTTTATACACAGGAAGACCAAAGAGGCCTTATTCTCCTAAGGTCGTATAATTAGTAAGTAGTTAGGGAGAGGATTGAATGCAGACCTTTCTGATTCTTTCCAACCTCTTGATTCTGATACCTTCTCTACTATGTCGCCTCCAAACATTTATATGAAGATGAAAGCTTCTACTTCAAAAAGATTATAATATTTTTGGCAATAGTTACAGATCACCTACTGTGTCCCTCGTGCTGTGCTGAGTCCCAGGAAATCCACATGAGAAGTGGCCTCTGACGCCCAGGTGCTCATTCTGGTCACAAGCACTTATGTGCTCAAGTGTCCGAGGTTCCTCACTGGCTCCTCCAGATTTACAATCTGAGGATTCACTTCCCAAAACAAACTATTCTCTCTTCACAGCTAATTCCCGTTTGGGTTCATTTGCTCCAGGGACAAAATACTTCTTACGAAGTCTCTTGTACTCGTCTCCTAAATCTTCCTTGAAGAATTCACTTGCTTCTCCTCCCTCCCAGAGCTTTTTAAGGCAGTTGGATGATGCTGTAGAAATTGGGCAGTAGGTACCTCCGGCCAGGAGGTCTTCATGGTGGTACAATTATCTTTAGCCTCTAAGAAGAGGCTCCAATCAGAATGGCGTGCTCTCAGCTGCTCCACCTGAGGTGTGTCCAAAATGAGAATTTCAAGAGCAGCAGAGCACTCTCCGTTCCCGAGTGGATCAGTACGAGAGCATTTGACAATTGGAGGCTGGGAATCTGAGGTACACTGGATAGAACTTTCAGCACCGGATGGTTCTAAAAGTCCCCTCTCTCCAACTTTTCAAGGTGAGCCCAAGTGTACAAATACCTCATGCACAGTCGGCGGGAATGGTGGTCTGAGGATTCGCCTTCTTTCCTGTTTCCTCTTTCTCCCTATCTCCAGTTACCAAGATATTTTTCTTGCCTTCTGCTTTCAAACTAGGCCGCTAATTGGGAGAGAAGTCAGAAATAATGTTGATAAGCATCTGTGATGCAAACAGAAGCTCCGATGAAACAAGACGGAAACGAGGTCTGCTAAAGATAGAAAAGAGATCTTTCTGTTCCCCAATGATTAAAAATAAAGACTGTAAAAACATTAAGAATAGTATAAATAAACCAAGTATAAATAAGCATCTATATTGATATTTATATAAATGTTGAAGCATGTCCACATATGATGGCATTTATTCTTTTTTTCTCAAGAGAAAAAGAGAGGGAGGGGCATTTGCAGACAGGAGAACCCACTGTCTAAATGTCCACATTGGTGGGCCCTGTGTGTGGAATCCTGTAAATATAGAGCTGATCCTTCTCCTTGAGTGGTCTACGGCCTATATATCCAAAATTGGAAAAGGCATGCTGCTTTGCCCAAGTCCTCTCAATACCACCAGTAGCTATTGTTTTGCTATCACCAAGTCTTCTCTGTGGCAGCCACAGAGTGAGTGCTTCCAGTGCTTCTAGAGTGAGTGCTTCCTTTCCCATCAGCACCCCGAGGAGCGGGGTGATTATCAAGGAGCCAGAGGCTGAGAGGGCTTAAGCTATTTGTTCGCTATTTTAGGGAGAGGCTAGGTTTTGAGCCTGGGCAATTAGCCTCTGTGCTGGGGCTGGGGACAGAACCTGGGCCTCACAGAGCTGGATTCAAAGCCCACCTCTGCCACTTCCTATCTGAATAGAAGGTTGGTGGTAGGAGATGGGACTTCCTTTCCTTTCCTGAGCCTCAGTTTCCTCCACTGCAAATGGAAACAACCTTACAGGGTATTGTGGCAATGGGGAAGAATGTCGGTGGAGTGATTAAAATAGGACCTGACAGGTAGCTGACACTCAGTCATTGGGGACTATGATGGGTGTGATTAATTCTGTAGTGAAATGATGCCTAGCTTCAACAAGTAAATGTTGGAGATGAGGAAAGAGAAAATTAATCATGAAACCCAAGTTCTCTGACATTCATTCATTTGTTCATCAATCAACAAATGTTTATTAGGCATTGACTCTTTTTTTGTGTGAAATGACATGAATAAGTTTATTTTCGTTTCCTTGACATCTGTTGAACTGGAGAGCCAGGCTCCATTGGTAGGGCTGTGTGAGGCCTTGTATCTGTCTGCCTCCTGAAGTTCTGTTTACCGTCTCCAGAAGGCTCATCTTCTCGAGAAGCAGAAGTTATGTTAGAAGGGTATGTTCCCTGGATGAGGGAGATTTGGAGCCCAGGCTGATGACATCAAATACACTGAATTTCTCTCTTGGTCCATCCTGTTCTGGCTTCAGATGAATAAGACAGTTGATAGTGAGATTGATGCCATTTGGTGTAGTTTCTGTACACCAGAAACTACAGTCCCTCGTCTCAGAGATCTCATTCCTGGTCTTGTTTCTGTTCTAAGGGCTTGTCAAGTTCTCTTGTCCTCTGCACATGGAATCTACTGTGTTTCCCCAAAAATAAGACCTCGCCTGACTATCAGCTCTACTGCATCATTTGAAGCAAAAATTAATATAAGACCCAGTATTATATTATATTATATTATATTATATTATATTATATTATATTATATTATATTATATTATATTATATTATATTATATTACACATGGTCATATATAAGACCCGATCTTATATTAAAATAACACCGGGTCTTATAGTAAAATAAGACCGGCTCATATATTAATTTTTGCTGCAAAAGGCACATTAGAGCTGATGGTCCGGCTAGGTATTATTTTTGGGGAAACACAGTAGAGCTTCAATTTTGAAACCAAATTTGGACTCTTGACTCTGGAACCCCAATTTCCTTTTTAAATGACATGAATAAGTTGATTTTCATTTTCCTTGACATCTGCTGAACTGTGGAGCTAGGCTCTGTTGGTAGGGCTGTTTTATTCTGCCCAAGTTGCTCTCTGGAATCAATCCCAGGATAAGCGTTGTTTGGAAATGCAGTGATGACGGTGTGTCACTGGGAGGAAGTGTAGCTCGTACGACACAGTCTGTCGTCTCTACCGTGAATCTTCTCTTCAGGAGATCTTGGTCTTTGCTTCTTCTAAGTCCTCCTCAGGTTCTGACCTTTTCTGAACTCGGTGCCTAGCGCTTTGATTCTACCCAAATCTGGATTCTAGACTCTTCAGTTTTGATTTCTAAAGCGAGCTTTTGTTTGGTAGCATAACCTGGGCAAAGTTTTTGATTACATGCTTTGCTGAGGATTTTCAACTAGTCTTGTGTGAATTTGGTGTGGCTCCATCAATGATTCCTTGCTGTCTTGTTTGGAGAGTTGTCTTGGGCCTTGCTGGAATAGAGTCCTGAAGCCTTCAACCAGGAGACTATTTATTAGTCATCCACTCTTGTGAGACATTTTCTTCGGTCGTACACACACACACACACACACACACACACACACACACACACGCACACCCTGAAAGCCACACTATGCTGTAAGACATGGTTTCTGAGGAATCTTTTTGGTATTCACCAATCCGTCTTTTCACACTACCTGCTCTGCCGCCAGAACCGCGTTAGGCTCAGTGCACTCCCTGTCACGCTTGCATAAGGGGCTCATGGTCTAGCCCCAGAGTCAGCATACAGCATGCAAGGGTGCGAACAGTGTTCTGAGTGCGTAGGAAAGGGAGGGATTCAGTGTATGGAAGACTTCACCTCAGAGACAGCTTTTGAGTGTGATATGGGGATGGGAGGGGTCATGGCAAGCCTGGGGAGCAGTGAGAAACCCAGCGTAGTTGAAGCATCAGGTGCAAGACAGCTTGGGCGGGGAGTGTCCATTTACTCTTTGGAATACAGGCTTCCTGTTGGCATGGCAACTGCTGCAAAATAAATTCAAGGTGGTACTTCAAATGATGCCTGCGAGATTGTCCAGGAGTCATTGAAATTGCTTGTTTGTTATGTATAAGAATTTGCCTAACCTCCAACCTGCAATTGCTGCTTGGCAATCTCTTGTTTATTGTGCTGATACCATTTCTTGGGTCATTATCTTTCTTAAACCTTTTTTTTTTTTTTTTTTGCCTTTTATTCTGCCCATGTAGAAAACATGCCCAGGCATTGTGTGGATTTTCCCAGTCTCCCTTGAGATCCCTTAGGCCTTCCCTAACTGACTCTGATGGAAATGCTGCCAGAGAAGCGTTTGCAATCTCATTTCTCACCGCTGACCCCTGCACTGAGCTGCAGTGGATGTCACAGTGCCCTAAGCCCAGCAGGCTCCTCCCCCCCTGGGGTTTTTGGAATGGCCTGGAATTTGGGCTCCTCATAGGAGCACAGAAGTTGCTCCTTCTAGGTTGAGAAATGAGAGAAGGTGCTGACACCATGAAAGTCGCCTGGATACAAAGCTGCCCCATAAACCAGTGCCACATGCTGGCTGTCCCTGACTGCCGAAAGACAGAATAAAAACTAATTCATGACGACCAAATAAATGAGTTAGGGTGCCTTTTCCCACGTGGTTTCTAAAGCCAACAAAAATCTTTGGCTTCTTAGATCAACGGCAGATTTGACGAAGAGAAATAAATGTCTAAATCTTCCTTTTCTGCTTCTCCTGAGTGTGTGTGTGTGTGTGTGTGTGTATGTGTGTGTGTGTGTGTAAGTAACACACACAGAGGCAGAGAGAGGAAGACAGAGACACAGAGGGAAACAGAAAGTCAGACAGGGAAGGGAGAGAGAGAGAGAGAGAGAGAGAGAGAGAGAGACCACAGGGGGCGGGGACTGGAAGGAGCCAGTGTGGCTTCAGCTTGTGCTGTGAGAGCTGATCTGTCCACCTTTCCAGGAGAAACTGAATATAAAATCCTTAGGTACAAAAGAACCTCTCACATATGGACTCTGGAGATTCAATTCACACTCTTCTCTACTTTCTTTCTCACTGTTTCTTTTGAACTTGAGGGGAAATAATTTCCTATGCCTTTCACTTTCCTATCTCTCAGATAATAAAAAGAAAGAACTAAGGGGTTTAAATGTCAAGATTTGTAAAATTTGGCAAACTAGCCCCACAAGGTTTGCAGTTTGAGTGATGGGTCTGCATCAAACTTGGTGACAATGATAGGAAAGGGGTCTGAGCAGGTAATACTCAGAGCAGACACCGCTTAGCTCTCATTCTGTGCCAGGCACTGTTCTGAGAGCATGCATTACTTCATCTAATCCTCCGAATGACCTTGGGAGATAATAGCAGTATTATTATTATTACCATGTGTTTCCCCGAAAATAAGACCTAGCCCGACACTCAGTTCTAATGTATCTTTTGGAGCAAAAATTAATAAGGTCTTATAATAAAGACCGGGTCTTATAGTAAAATAAGACCGAGTCTTATATTAATTTTTGCTCCAAAAGCTGCATTAGAGCTGATTGTCCAGCTAGGTCTTATTTTCAGGGAAACACGGTACTATGACATCGTTTTCGCAGATGGGAAAACTGATGTCCAAGAGCTAAATAACATACCCAAGTCCTCACAGCTAGTACGTGTGAGAGCTGGGATTTGAATCCCTGCATTCCGATAGAGACCAGTGGTTCTTAACCAGGGGCAATTCTGCCTGCCTGGGACATGCAGCCATGTCTGGAAACACTTTTAATTGTCACAACTTGAGGTGGGGGACTGCCACTCGCATCTAATGGCTCGAGGTGAGGGATGATGCTAAACATCCTGCCCCCCACAACAAATAATTACCAATTCCCAAAGTCCCCAGGGCCAAGGCTGAGAAACCCTGCTCTGTATATATTACTTCTTACAGTTCTTGTGCCGAGCAGGATGATGGGGGCTGAAAACCAGATATAAAACTTGCATTCAAATGTTTAAGCTGCATATAGTTGGATTCCCCATTAGCCACCTACCCACCCCATTTCTGTGTTCTCTGGTGCAGAGAGCCAAGTTCTCCCGAATGACCTCGTGCTTGGCTTTGGCTGAGTTTGGCAGGGTTCTCCTGGTTGTTTGTTTTTTAGATGGAGATCCAGTTTTAGAAACCTCATTTCAGGGTCCTAAAACGCTTGCCTCTACCCCTCTGAGCGTGACACTGTCTTTCAGCAAGCTTTCCAGTGAGTTCTGAAGGTGCAGAAGAGTGATCCTTATTATGTCAGGTGATGTGCAAAATGCAAAGAGGGAAAGTCCATCCCAGCATGCTAGAATCTGCTGGAGAAAATAAGGTTATTACACGGGAACAATTAGTTTAAAAACCAGCATGATTAGGAAGGAGTGAAGAAGGGGCTCAGGTCTGGGGATTACTAGATCGATTGCCTTAAGCACTAGGCAATGGCCATTTTCTCCAGAGTTTTGAAGGAGACCAGCTCTGTAACTGGGAAGCACCTCACAGGGACCAGTCTTGTGCTGATTGAATTTTCAAGGTCAAGGTTAAAAGCTCAGATGCAAGTGATATGAAGGAGTAAAGCAGGCCAGTGTGAGAGGAGATGGGGAGTGGAGTAGGCTGCAGTAAATTGGAATGTACATGGTTCCACTAGAGTGGGCAACGGATTCTCTGGAAAACAAACAGAAAAAAAATAGTAACTGGAGACCAAGACTAGGCACGTTAAACAAAATACAGCTGTGCACTGTTAATGTGCAACTACTTCGAGAGGCTCTAATTTTCTTAGGGATTCGGAGGTAGAGACCTGAGTCTGCTCCTGACTTTCCTGCTATTTGAACAGGGCACCTCTATCTTGCAGGTTCTGAGAATCTTCACAGTGGTAGAGGTGGCCCAGGCGCAGAAAAGCTCAAGCATTTCTGTTCTTTCTGTCCTGAGAATCTGGGCAATTGTGTTAGTTAGTGGCCCTTAAACAGCTTTGGCCAGTGAACAGAGCACCAATAACAACAGCAGAGTAGTGATCAATATTCAGGAAGTTGCCATGGTTGTGAGACATTGGCTGAGTGACTTTCCTACTAGGACAGGAAAGAAGAGGAAGAGGGGGGGGACAGGGGGCAAGAGCAAGTGTGGTGTGCGCAGAGAAAGAAGAGAACAGGATTTCTCATTAGCTCATGCTCACTTAGGACAAGTCAATTTTTTTCTAATGATTATTCAGTCTCACAGTTAAAGGGCCAAAGCTACTCATTCATTCATTCATTCCTTTAACATATATTGATTGAGTACTTGTTATGTGCCAGTGATAGGTAAGCGTTGGCTTGTCAAGGGCCAGTCCTCACAGGTGGCCTCTCCAAAGACTCCTTCAGTACTCTGCTGAAGCTAGCCACTTCCAAGCCCGTTAGGAATTAATTCGGTTGAGTCCCAAGTCTCAGACTCCAACCCTCACCGCCACCTCATTTTGCCAGCTAAAAGCCACTTCTTCCTCAACGAAGAGCTCCAAAGCACCAAATTGTCGAGCTTTTCTCATTTCAGAGCTACAACGATAGAACTTGGAGTTCAGCCTCGTATCACGGGTCCACAGCCATGACCAGTGAGCTGCTAGGATAGACCTGACCTGAGATTCTGCCATGCTACAGTGCTACTGTATCCTGGCTCCTGGTCCTGCTAGGAGAGGGGCTGGTGCTTCCCTGACTGCGGCCTAAGAGACCACACAGCAGGAAGGTCATGGCCCTTCTCCTAGAATCTGACCTCTCACCTTCCTGTTGCTCGTGTGCTGCTCAGAATGCCAGGGCCACTGGGGATCCACAGACCCGCTGCAGCTGCCCTCTCCATCATTTCTTTCCACTAAGTCCTGCTCCATCCAGTTCTGTGTAGCCTGCTTGGCCATCTACCCTTCTCTGCATGACTGTCAGGGGCTAGGAATGTATTAGGTTGGTGCAAAAGTAATTGCGGTTTTTGCAATTATGTTTAACGTTTTAAACTGCCTTTTAAATTACTTTTGCACCGACCTAATACCAGAGAAAAAGTTAGTCAGAGTCTCTGCCCTCATGAAGCTTTCATCTCAGTGGAGGGGACTGAAAATACACAAGTGAGCAAATAAACACAGAGTATGACTGCAATGGGTGACGAGTGTGGGGTGGAGCGTGGGGTGAGCAGAGAGAAACTGACCAAGGGTGGCAGGAGGACATGGTTTCCATACTTGGATGCTCAGGAGATGTCTCCCTGCGGAGGTGATAAGTGAAAGCAGAATGAATTGAGGAATCACCCGGGGAAGAGCTTAAGGAGGAGGGCAACAGCACCTGGGAAGGTCTGAGACGCTTTCTGTGAGCAGCATGTTGTGTACTGGTTTCCAGCTGGTTATGAGGACGAAGCGTTATGCTTGCTTTCCACAAATCCTTTGAGCACCTATCATGTGCAAGATAGAGCTGTGATAACCAGAGTGCCCGCCATCTGGGAGGTTAGGAGTTGGGCTGCTGGTGGGAGGTGGGGGAGTGAGACAGGGAAGTAAATAGGCAGTAACATTACAAGGTAACCTGTGCTGGGACGGCGTTGGGGGGCTATGGGAGAAGGGAATGCAAGGGAGAGAACACCCAGGAGGTGGACCCCTTCCAGACAGACTAATTCATCGAGCTCATAAGTCCGTATGGCTTTAACAAACAGCAATATGTTTAGTTTGTTTTTTGTTTTTATAAAGCTGAATATTTATTATTTCAAAGTTTATGTCCGTTCTTCATTTCAGGCTTTAAAATATGCTTTATTTTATAGAATAAAGATGACATATACAAAATATGCTTTATTTTATAGAATAAGATGACAACTTATAGAATAAGTTGATCATTTTAATACCTATATGCAAAATAAAAATTGAAAATAAGGGAGAAGGAATGTTTTAATTTTATGAGACTATGAAATTGAAACATCCACGGACCGACATCCCTAGTCAAATGTTCTGTCAATGGTATCCTAAATGATAAGAGAAGCATGTATTTGTTGAGCACTTGCTACATGTGAGGCATTCCTCTAAGTGCTTACATGCATTATCTTATTAAATCTTGAAACTAATCCTGTAAAGAAAGGTATTATACTGTCATCTCCTCTTCACAGATGAGGAAACGGAAGCACAGAGAGGGGAGGAAGTTTGCCCAAGGTTATACTGCTAGTGTCACAGACAGGATTTGAACCCTGGAATGCAAATCCCAGAGCTCATGCTCTTATCACCTTTACCTCCTCAGGCCGGCTAGGCACAGTTGCACTATTATAATAAGCCCAAAGCTCTGGCATCCATTCACATGTACAGCTCCTCTCCTCTCTCCCCTCCCCAGTACTGGTTTTGGAAACAAAAATTACCCTAGAACCAAGGAGAAGAAAGGACCCCCAGGTAGGCAGACAGTCCCCTGAGAAATGAAAGTGCTTTGCCTGTGAGCTCACTGTGCATATTTGCTGCTCTCTGGATGTGTCCCAATTGGGCCAACTTCTGTTTTTGGCTGTTTGAAAATATCCTGGCAGCTCGGAGGTGTAATTTTTCCAAATGCCGCATTCCCGCTGAGCCCGCGGGATGAATTGTGCAATTTCAGGTGAGCGTGTCTTTAAACCCCAGCTAGGCTTGTAGTTTCTTCCCTCCTGCTTTCGCTGCAGGCCCTGCTTGGAAGATTGAGGGCCTGAGAGGATGCCAGGATGGGAGTGCAGAAGGTGAGGTGTGGGGTAGAGACTGAGGAGGACGGGGGAGGGACGAGGACTGCGCTGGCTGCCTGGGCCAATGCCAGGACCCCACCTGGAGAATTAGGATCGTCTTTAATTTTCCTGAGTTCTCATTCATTCATAACATTCATTCGTTATAAAAATATATTCTGAGTACTACCTGCTATGGGCCAAATGCTGCTAGGTCTAGGGGACTGTGAACTGTGAGGAAGGCAAGTTCACTGTATTAGGAGCATATATCATGGGTGGGGGGCACTGACCCAGTCAAGGAGGCCAGGGACAGCTTCTGGGGCGTGTGCGATTGCGCGGCGATGTGAAGGTAAGAAAGGGCTGATTCAATGAGGAGAAAAGGGAAGAGAGTCTGAAGCGGAGGTTTCTGGGGCACACAGAAGGTATATAAGGAACCAAAAGAAGGCCAGCCTCCTCCCTGCTGGATTCCTGACAGCTGACCTTGCGCCTGAGCGAGGCTACGAGATTTCCAACCCCAACCCCGCCGGGCTGCCCACCAGCACCCCACAGAACTGAAACACCTAGGAACACCTCGCCACTTACAGAGACCCACACACATAAAATATAATGGGACTAGACTCATTTTTTATACAATAAAAGGAAAGTAAAGATAGCAGAAAAACAAACGGTGTCTCACACATACACACACACACACACACACATGCACACACATGCACGCACATGCATGCACACGCACACATACAGATATTATTAAGCTTTAAAAAGAAAGGCTGAATTTCCTGGAGGTGTTTTTCATTCAGAAACCATCCCAGAGTTATCGTTTGAGGCACTCACTTGGCAATGGCACAGAGGGACCCATCTCGGCTTTTTTAAAGGGGTCTTTTTGTTCCACAGAGACCCAGACACTTCTAGAGTTTGGGACTTAAAGGACTTGAGAGAGAAGTACTTTTCAGAAGTTCACACATTTAGCCAATGGGCACACTGAGATACAGAGAGGAGCTTCACCAAGGATAGGTGGTAGTTAGCTTGGATTTAAACTCCATTTTTCACCCCCGTCCTCCCTAGCATTTCGTTCCTCTTTACATGTTAGTCAGTGTGCTAAGTCCTTTCCTGCATTATCTCCGTGAATCCTGCCAACTACCCATTAGGTAGGTTTTCTTTTCAGTTCCTTTTTACGGGTAAGGAATGTGAAGCTCAGAGAAACTAAATGACTTGTCCAAGGTCTCCCAACCAATAAGTCATGGGACCGTTTCTTCTCTCTCTCTTGAAGCTATACAGCTTGGATGGCAAGTGGCACATTCTCATTCTCACAGAGAATCCCAAGGAAACACAGGCAGGTCTCATGCAAGCAAAGCCAGCAGTCAGCCTGGGCAGAGCAGCACCAGGTCCGGGGCATGAGTCCTGCCCTGTGGGCATCAGCCAGCTGTGGGCCGACCAGCCTGGCTGCTCACACACCATAGCCCCTCTGGCAACCTCAGCCAGAAGTGTCACGTGGACCCATTGTGTCCTCATGCGAGTCTATGGATCAGGGGACAGAGCGTTGGATTGAGGCTCAGAGCTCTGGAATCAAATCAAATGCCAGCTGGGCCTCTCAGAAGCAACATCTTGGCTCATGTTTCTTCACCTCTCTGATTTTCATTTTAGTCATCTCTAAAATGGGAATCATAGCAAAACTTAGCTCATACGTTCATGGGAAGATTTAAACAAGGCGATCTATATAAAATAGCCTATATGGTGCCTGGCACTTAGCAGGGACTCTACAAATGGAGGTTTCTTCAAACAGTACCGTCACCACCTTTATCATCAAAGACTGCATGGGAATGGGCCCCTGAGATCCCCTTAGGAAGTGGCTGCAGGCCGGTAGGAGGAGGGGGCAATGCAAGATGGCACCTCCGTGGTGCCGGCTCAGAGACAGCAGAGCAGAGCTCAGGTGAAGCTCCTAAGGTGTACATTATACCAGGAAAATGAACCTAAGGTAAAGAATAAACACAGCAAGGGAATGGACGATTCTAGGGTTTTCCCCAAGAGCTTACTTGTTTAGTATCTGCCTCTACCACCAAAAGGCAAGCTCTATCAGAAAAGGAAGTTTGTCTTATGTACTCCTTTATCCTTTGCAGTTAGAACAGTTTCTGTATAGCTAATGAAAAATATTTCCTGATGGAGTAAGTGAACGAATAAGTGGATCCCTCTCTGGCATGATTCAATGTCATTTGGCTAGAAGGTCAGGAAATGAAAACTGCCCAAGAGCAGCCTGAACTTCACATCTGAAAAACCCAAATACTTAAGTAATACTACTTAATAAGTGGTAATTATTGCAACTTATTGCGAGCTATGACTCGGTACCGATGGTGCACTAAATGCTTAATGTGAATGATCCCACAATGCTCAATACGTGTGAGGTGGGCACTATTGTTAGCCCCATTTACAGATGGGCAAAGTGAGGTTTGGAGATGTTAAGCAGCCTACCCGAGATCATATGGCCAAGAAACCCTCTGATCCCAGATTGGTCCCTGGGCCGTCTGACAGCAGGGCCCGGGCTTTTAAACCCTACCGTCTCCAACCTTTCTATTTCCCATTGAGGGTCACAGAAAACCCTATGCCCAGCCTCACTCTTCTCAGAGCACAAGGATATATTTTGGGCAAGATAGACTGTGTAATATTGAGTGTCCATGGCTGAACTGAGAGTAAAAGTTAACTGTTTAGTCTTCTAACCTGTATAGCACCCCTGCAGTGACCACGTGCTCCCCGCATTGGACCTGGCAACCCCACCACATGTCTCTATTACCTGCACCAGCTCACCTATCAAAATGTGTCTGCTCAGTGGCCCATTTCCTCCAGTTCCTCTATGCTCTAGTTCTCTGCACCACTAATTTGAACCAAGACATTAAAGTGTTTTTTCAGACAATTCCTCCAATCTTTAGTGTGCATCGTCAGTCAGAAGGAATTGAGAGCTTAGGCCCAGAGCTCCCAGCTTCCCATCCCTACCTCAAATACAAGAGCTCAGCTTCCAACTCACCTCAGTCTACCTGTTTGGTTTCTGCATTTCAACGAAGATTTTCTAAAGCACATAAGTAAAATGAATGAGTCTGAAAACTATTGACTTAATTTAATCCTCAATGCAGTCATTTAAAAATACGTTTGGGTGCCCGCTCTGTGCTCGGCACTGTTTTCAATATCAGGGGTTAAAGGCAGGCTAGTCCCTCGTCTCGTGGTGCTTATGTTCTGGCCAAGAGACAGGAATTAAACTAACAGAGAAATGATATAGAGGTAAACAAGGACAGTAACAGTAAGTGTGAAACAGAGAGTTAAAATCAGGCAATGTGCCTTGCATGGTATAGCTGAATGGTGGGCTCCAAAACTATAAGTCTGAGTTCTCATTCCTGGAACCTGTGAATATTACTTTATATGACAGAAGATGCAATTAAGTTAAGAATCTTGAGAGAAGGAGCTTATCTAGGATGATCTAGGGATCTCTAAATGCAGTCACGTGTGTCCTTATAGCAGAAAAGCAGAGGGAGTTTTGATTCAGAAGAGGATACAGTGGGACCACAGAGGCAGAGAATGACGCCTCCAGTCCAGGAACCAAGGACAACTGGACCCGCCTGATGCTGAGAGAAGGATTCTTCCCTAAAATCCTTACAGAGAACATCGCCCTGCTGATATCTTGATATTTGAGTTCTGGCCTTCAGAACTTTGAGAGAATCAATTACTGTTGTTTTAAGCCGCCCACTTTGTGGCAATCTGTTCCATCAGCACCAGGAAACTAATACACATGGCTACTTTACGTTGAGTGGTCAGGAAATCTTCTCAGAAGAGGAAACACATAAGCTGATATGTGAATGACAAAAAGGATCCTTCCTAGGAAGATCTGGGAGAAAACACTTTAGGTGGAGGGACCAGCCAATGCAAAGGCCCCGAGGCAGGAACAGCTGGGCTTTTCCAAGAGATAGAATGAACTGTAATGTGAAAGGGGGACACATACAAGAGGTAAAGCTGGAGGTGTGGGAAGTAAACCAATCATATGAAGTTTCAAAAAGCCAGGGCAAGGAGGTTAGATTTTATTTTAAGTGCAAATGAGCTCCATTGAAGATGTTATAGAAGAGGTTGGTGTGCCCATATTACATTTTTAAAAGATCGCTCTGACTGCTGTATGGAGATGAGACTGACGGGGCAAGAGTTCTAGCAGGGAGGCTAGTTAGGATGCTATTTCAGGGGCTAGGTAGAAGGTGTTTCTGTCTTGGACTAAAGTAGTGGTTGAGAAGATAGAAAAAAAGTCATGGATTTGGAATAGGTCATGGAATAAAATCAATGGGAATTGTTTCTGGATTAGACATGGTGGTGAGGGAAAATGAGAGACAATTTGGCTTGAACCACTGGAAAGATAATGATGCTTTTTGCTGAGATGGAGACAGAGCAAGTTGGAAAGGAAATCAAGAGGCCTTCCCTTGACAATATTAATTGCGAGACATCTATGGAATTCTAAATCTAGGATTGGGGAGAAATCTGGATGGGAGATCTAGATTTGGGACCCACCGACACTTCAGTATCTAAAGTATGGGACTTGGTGATTGCATGGGGAGAGTGTGTAGCTAGAGAGGTATGGGGAGCCCAAAGCAGGACCTTGAGGTACTAACATAGAGAGGTTAGGATGATGAGGAGATGCTGATGAGAGGAACTGAGGCAAAATGGCAAACACAGTGAGAGGGAAACAAGGAGAGTATGATGTCTCAGGAGCCAAGAGAAGAAAAACTTTTTCTAAAGAGGGAGCCATCAACTGTATCAAAATAAGTTCTTGACAGGTAACTTCGATGTGTTTTCACTGGTGAGTGGGTATCTTAGTTCCAGGCTGATAGCTTTCCTCACACCTGCCATCTCATACAGTTTGTATTATCTCCCTAGAGTCCTTTGATGAGATGCATTCTGGTGCGTCCAATTGTCAGGAAAGCTGCTACCATCAGTTGGAGAGACCCATGTGAGAAGCTGGGGCCAGAGTTCTGTGTATTTTGTGGCTCTGACTCATCCAAAGGAAAGACACGAGTTATGGCAATTTCAGGGGCTTTGGTAAGTCACAAGGAGATAAACTGTGACTGGGGCAAGTCATCCAATTATATGCCATAAACCAAATCCATCTGTATGTAAGGGTCACCTTGAAGTGGGTATAGAGCTAGATGCAGGCCTCTCTGGAAGGAGGACAGACAGAGAGACAGAGACAAGACATAGAGGCTAGAATTTAAACACCAGTGAGGTGTCAAAGGCTTTGCAATCTGACCTGTAGATTTAACTCTCAACTTTGCCACTTGCTAAGGATATGGGTAAATTCACTACCCTTCCTGGGCCTCATTTCCTTACCTGCTGAGTGTTAGTAATGGAATCGTGGGCCATAGCAACATGTAAGGCCAAGTCTCCTGGGAACCCTAAAGGAGTATCTATTTTTGAGGGGCCATGTTAACCCCTTTAATTTAGATTTTCAATGACATAGCGAGAGGTCTGTGCCTCGAAGACTGTAACATCAGTCGTACAGAGATAGATTCTCAACCAGTGATCAAGCCGACTCAGATCGCAACGTCACTGACTTTGTGCTATTGTGACATATGTCATCAGAGTTTGGTAGAGAACAATCTTGTATGAAAAGTATAACGGAGAAACAATAAGAAGAATGTGACTACAATTTTTTCATGCTTCCGGCTTTTAAGAATATCATGTTGGCACTACTGAGATGTTGGATCTTTGCTGGTCACATCAGGCTAATGGTTAGAGAGGCTGAGCTGAAGAAGCTAAAAGAAAGAGAAGTAGATTTCTATATACAAGTAAACATGCGGAGTAATCTATTGGGGTGAGAATTATCTAGAAAACTGAAGGAAGGGGTTAGAGAGAAGGGGAAAGTAGCAGATGTAGTCAGTTTGGGATGAACTGTTTTAAGACAGGAGAGATAATTAAGTAGGTACAATGGAGAAACGGATGTTGGGAAAAGAGAGAGACGTCCAAGGAGCTCTTTATGAGGATTTTGCCATATTGTGTGGCATAAATCCTCCTTGCCATCTCTTTAACGGTCATTCAATACAAATACACATCGCTTTTCAAGATTATTTGTGTGTATGTGGTGTGTGTGTGTGTGTGTGTGTGTGTGTGTGTGTGTATGTGTGTGTGGTGTGTTTAATAACTTTGTCCTGAGACTGGCCGCAAGGTGGCCCAGTTTTATCTGGGCTATGTTGGTGGTTAAGTGCCTTCATACTCATCTTTCAATGTGACCTTCATATCACACATCTGTGATAAAAACTCATCCGGTTTTAGTTTTAAATTGTTTCCCACCCAAACAAGGAGAGAATAAGTCTTGCCCCCGTGTCATTGAGTTAATAATTGGCAAACTGTAAGTAAAACCTGTTTCCTGACTCTCAGGCCAGTGTGCTTTTTTCTTCCCTCTTTCTATCCTTGCCATTATTTCTTTCCTTCCTTCTTTCTCTTTTCTCCCTTTCATCCTCCCCTCTCTCTTTCCAATTCTCGCTCTCAGTGCATTAATGTTAGCAGTACAGCACAAGCATGAGGCATTCCCTAACCTTCCTACAAGCTTTTAGTTGAAAGTTTTTGTCCCAAAGGTCCAAAGCAATCTCTTCTGGGACACGAGAAATCTTGTGCATGGTGTTTAAAAATGTGAAGACTCAAGAGGACTTACACTTTCAGTTTTCAGTGGAAAGGCTGCAGGATAGCAGTCCAGATGGTGGTGCAAGCATCTGGGCACATTACCTCCCACAGGCAAAGCTCCAGACCACATAGGGACTCAGTCACGCGCCTGGGCCAAGCAGGTTTTTAATAACCCATCCTGTGAGATGACTTGGAGGCCATCTCACAGGTTTCTGTGCTGCCACTTCACTTTGGATCGTCACACCAGGCCTGGACAGTGGCCGCTGCCATCCTCTGGGGCCCACATTCTTTCTCTTTTCCTCCTTCCTTGGGCTGCTGAAAGAGCCCATTTGTGTGTAGTTTGGCTAAGAAAAATCCCGTTGCTTTCCAAGTGGATGCTTTGTTGTTTCTGTTATACAAACATCTGAAAAATCAGCATTTCCCACTCAGCATCGAGCCAAAATTGACTGCTGTCTCCATATAATAAAGCAGCATGTTTTGCACCTCTCTTCTAATTGGAAGACAGAAAGTCTCAACAGACAGAAAGAGTGTGTTTATTGACCGAGCTCCATCCCAGAAACTGGACTGCACCACGGGAGATGAGCAGAGAGAAAGGGAGCGCTGGCCAATTTTAAATACTCTGTAAATGCTCCTAGCACTATTAATAAGCAGTAGTCTGTGAGGCACGTTAAGACCTCACGTGATGGAGTAAATGAAGGCAGAGCAGACTGTTTTGTAATGCCCCGAAAATCCACTGGTACATGGAGGGGGAAAGAGCTACTCATTTCCTGAGTTGCCCAACCTCCTTTGCTGACTCAGAATGGCACTCGTTCCCACAATGCAGAGATCATAAAGCTCTTATGAATGCAGGAACAAGCTTTGTATGATTGCAGGGGAAAACAGGAGTGCTTCAACTCAGTCTCCAAAGCAGCAGCAGAGAAATGGAACCCAGAGCGGCGCAGCTGGGCAGAAGCCAAGGGAGGGCTCGCCCCAGCCCGTGGCAGGAGTCTGAATTGCCTCCACGTTGCTTTATCCTGCCTGCTCCCTGCTGTGTTTGCTCTACCTGCTCATTGTAGCAAAGTATGATTGGCTGGGCCCAGCCGCTAGGGCCCCTCTTGTGGCCCCTTGATCATTTTCTAGCCCAGAAAGAGCTTGCAGAGACTCAGGAATGCGCTACTAACAAAACACATGGAGATCAACCTTTGGCAGAATCCACCCTTGTCCCTGCCTGGCGACCTGTGGAAAGCAGAGGGCACACTTGCTGTTTGCCTGGATCCTGGCCTTGGGGGCCTGCTGGCTTGCCTCACCTGTAACAGCTGTGTTTTTATTTGCTGCGCCTGGCACCGTCAAGTTGCCATACTTGCAGACAGACCCCTGGGGTAGCCCTTCTTCCAGCTGTAGAGCAGTTACTGGAAAATCTGATCCTTGCTTTCGCCTGGAACGTGAGCAATCTTGAAGGACCCTGGATTTAGAGCCACTGTTAAGGGGCTTTGCTTCGCTTTCAAAAGCTACCCCTGATTCCTGAGAACAATGGGGAGAGCCAAGAATCCAGTGGAAATTTGGAGACAGTAAAAGTGAGGCTAAGTGGGAGTGAGAGAAGGGGTGAAAGAGAGAGAGACAGACAGAAAACGAATGAATGAATGTGAATGAAAACAAACGGCATGAAGCATGGAGAACTTGGAATCTGGTAGGTCTAGGTTCCAATCCCAATCTGGCTACTTGCGGCTGGGAAGGTCACCTGAGCTTCGTTGGCCTTATGTCCTCAGCCACAGAATAAGGATGCTGCTGATTCAGGACATGGACGGGAGGATTAACCGGGACCCACACACCAGGCCTCCAAGCATACACCCTGACAGCCCACATGCTGAAATCTGTTTTTTCCATCAGCCCCTCACCACCAGGTTTTGATCACCAAGCACTCCCCAGGCATGCTATCAATATCTAAAGGGTAGAAAGATGATTTGAATGAATCAGTGAATGTGTAATTTGGAGACGCTGAGAAATCAGACTCAGTGTTGTAATGGGTTAAGCCCTGCCTGCACCGAAAGTTCGAAGATCTGGTTCCTACTTCTGACTCAGAGTGAGCCAAGAGAACTGCAGAAGAAATTTGATTGTAAAAATATTTATTTAGCTTTGTTGTGTTCTTTTGGTTTTTTTTTCTCATGATTTGTTTATTGTGACAAAATATACGTAACATAAAATTTGTCATTTTAGGCATTTTTAAGTATATAAAATGCCTAAGTACATTCACAGTGTTGTACAACTTTCACCACTATCTGTTTCTGAAATTTTTTCATCACCCCAAAAAGAATCTCTATGTCTGTTAGAAAATAACTCTACAATCTCCCCTCTCCCTAGTCCCTGATAACCCCTGTTCTACTTTCTGTCTCTGTGACTATATCTATTCTACGTATTTCATCTAAATGGAATCATATCCTATTCCTCCCTTTGTATTTGCCCCTTACTATACTTACCCCATGAATTTGGCTTATTTTATTTTGCATCATGTTTTCAAGTTTCATCCATGTTGTAGCATGTTGCAGAACTTCATTGCTTTCTTTGCTGAATGATATTGCATTTTATGAATAGACCACATTTTGTTCATCTAGTCGTCTGTGAACGGGCACTCTTGTGTGTACCCTTTGGCTATTGTGAATAATACTGCAATGAACACTGGCAGCGTACAAGTATCTGTTTGAATCCCTGCTTTCAGTTATTTTGGATACATCTTAAGGGTAAATTCCTGGATCACATGGTTATTCTATGTTCAGCTGTTTGAGAAATTGCCGGTTTACTATCGTGGCTGCACCATTTCACGTTCTCACCAACAATCTACACTGTAGGGGTGAGGGGTTTCAATTTCCCCACATGCTAGTCAAAGCTACTTACCGTCTGCTTTTAATTTTTTGCCGTCCTAGTGGCTATGAAATGATATCTCACTATGGTTTTGATTTGCATTTCCCTAATGTTGAGCATCTTTTCATGTGGTTTTTGGCCATTTGTACGTCCTCTTTGGAGAAATGTCTATTCAAGTCTTTTCTGCCCATTTTTAAGTTGGGTTGTCTTTTTGGTTGTTGAGTTGTAGGAGTTCTTTATATATTGTGATTTTTAAACTCTTAGCAGACATATGACTTGCAAATATTTTCTCCCATTCTTTGGGTTGTCTTTTCACTTGACGTAGCCTCATTTTTAATTAAAAGTTATAAGTCAGGTGGATACTAAACTTATCAGGGGGATCACTTCATAAATTATATAAATGTCTAATCACTATGCTATACACCTGAAACTAATGTAATATTTAATGTCAACTGTAAATGAAAAAAAATATTAATTTACAAAGATATATATATATATGTGTACATATATATGTATATATGTATATATATGTATATATACATGAGTGTGACTTAAAATTATGAGTGTAATTCTACAGTTCAACTGCTAAAATCAGCCTCATAATGGTTTATCTGTACGCTCCAATGTAATGTCTGTCTCATATGGTTAAATGACAGGAAATTTCCCTGAACAAGAAGTATATGGCTTGATGGGACACACTTCTGCACTCAGCTAGCTTCCCGGGAGCAAGAAGCATTCGAATTATTTTGATACACTAAGTATCAGCCTGAAGTTCTGATTAGGCACAGCAGCAAATAGTACCACAGACCCATAAAATGTCTTCTGAGCTCTGCTCAACACCCTTGGTTCAGCACCAAAGAAAGGGGGTGAAATGACCTAAGTTATTTTGACAAGGATGAAATCCAAATAACTGGACTACACGGGTAGGCGCTTTATCCTGACCCAAAAGATGGACTGCATTTGGACAGAGCTTGATGTTTAATTGAATACATACTTCACAATCCTAAGGGAGCATCTCCTATGACTTTTATAATCTATGAGTTAATTATAAAGGAGGAGTTCTCCCCCATTTACTCTGGTCAGATGCAAGGGGCTCACCTTCTCTGGGACATTTCTGAGGGAGCACAGCAGGGGCTCAGGCGGCTGGGAGGGAAGGGGGGCAAGGGCAGGAGAGGCTCTGTGCCTGTCTGCCTCCCTCATCCCCACTCTTAACCCTTTTGTATCTAGAGAGGAAATAGCCAAACCTGGGAGGAGGAAGAGGAAGAGGATGAGGAAGATTAGAAGGAGGAGAAAGAGGAGGAGGAGGAGGAGGAAGAGAAAAACAAGTAAGGAATAAAAAAAAAAAATTCACTCTATCAGCTTTGAGATGGGGCAGTCTTCTTGGCAAAGTAGAGAGCAAAACACTTCTGTGTATGATCAGTCACGTGAGCAGGAGAAGCGTGAAGCTGAGTCTTCGGGCTCCCCAGTAACAGCTCTTGTGAGAGGAAGGGCAGGATCTCCTGCTCTAACATGTAGCAGGGAGAAAGGCTGTGACTAGACACTGTTTTAGACAGGCAGGGTCCGGTGATGCAAAGGAAAAGACAAACATCTCACCGTGGAGCTTCCTAGCACCACACCAAGGGCAGCTGGACAGCCAAAGTCCTAGAGGCAAAATCAAAGCTTTCTCCACTAAGTGCTAAGAAGGAGGCTCAGCTTAGCATGGGATCCTGGACTGGTGTTTGGAGGTGTCTGTAGCTGGAGAAAGCTTCCTGCCAGAAAAGGCTAGAGGCCACTTGCAGGAGAAAAATTTATCTGGTATCTGCAGAAACAAAAGAAGAAATTTAAGCATTAGCCTGAGAGTCCATTTGGTGGTCTACTGGTAGAGGGAGAGAGGGAAGGGCGTGTGTGTGTGTGGGGAGGGAGAGAGAGAGAGAGAGAGAGAGAGAGAGAGAGAGAGAGAGAGGAGATGAGATGGTAATGAAGCTTGGTTGGTGGGATGCCAGTCTCTCTGCCCAAATGTGATGCCAGGTTGTATGGTGAGCTCCGAGCGCCAGGCAGCAGCAGGATCTACAGTGTTTTTTTTAACCTCTCTACCTTGCCAGATAACCATGAAGGTAGCTCTTCCTTAGTTCATGAACAACCAAGACTAATAGAATATCTCTGAGAAGGTGGTTGGCAGAAATCACTGCCATCTCAGGGGTCGGGGCTGTAAGTAGGGACCTGGTTCCCTTGTTACACAAGCAGTGTTGGCAGACCACAGAGGAAAAACAGACATTGCAAGAATGTATACTCTGGGGAGACAAAAATCTCAAGCTGAGTCATATTGTTTTTATTGTCTCTGGGAAAATCTTTCTGTTCTGTGGGTTTCTAATTGGAAGACATTTGTGCTGCTGCTCTTCCTACTGGAAAAACTGGGATAATAAAAACCATTCCATGCACCAGGGGAAACATGCTGAGGCCCAGGGAAAGAAGCAGTCCCTCTGCTCGGACCTGATCTTCCTCCAGCATCGCTGTGTGTTGGGGTCAGAGGGTGGGTGGGACATATAAAGACCTCTGAAGTCAGTCTTTCTCCAGGCCTTGTCAATAGGCCTTGTCAATAGGCCTTGTCAATAGCCCTGGTGAAGGCCGTGTTTGTTTAACAAAGTTGGTACATCCCTGTGCCCTGTGAAGAGCACAGGTCCTTAGAGCTGACATCTAAAATTAGCCACAGGGGGCCGGCCGGGTGGCACAGGCGGTTGGAGCTCCATGCTCCTAACTCCAAAGGCTGCCGGTTCGATTCCCACGTGGGCCAGTGGGCTCTCAACAAAAAAAGGAAAAAAAATAAAATAAAATAAAATTAGCCACAGGCAGCACAGGACCATGGGTAGCGGTCCAAGCTCCAGATATGGACTGCCTAGGTTTGCCTGGCTCTACTATTGTGTTGCAGTGTGACTTTGGGAAAGTTACTTAACTTCTCTGAGCCTTGATTTCCTTATGTCATGGCAGTGTAGCCAAATAATTAGTAGTGAAGATACACAGCCAGGGTGTCTGAGTTTGGATCCACCATTGACTGGTTGTGTGACCATGGGCAAAATCTACTTTTCTTGACCTCGCCCCCTGCACTCTGCCTTCCTTCAGTCTTGGAACGGGTTGTACTTTCTCCTGACTGATGGACTTTTCTTGACTGTTCCCTCTGCCAGCAGCACCTGTCCCCTAACTCTCAGCTCTACCTTTGCCTTCAGCTCTCAGCTTCCATGTCACCCTCAGGGAGCTTTTCCATAAGTCCCCCGGACAAGATTCAGGAACCCCTACATACCATGCATTTCCTTTTATCCCACTTATCACAATTTAATATTTTAATTTATCAGTGGATTAGCACATGTTAGATGTTAGAACGTAAAGTTGCTTCTTACTATTACATCTTCGGCTTTTAGCATATTACACACATTTGTGGAATGGGTGCGTCAGTGATAAATGAATGGAGAAATGCACAATTCCCTTGAACTGGCCTCCCACCTTCCTGTCTAAGAATAAAAATTACATTATCACAGGACTAAGCTTGAATCCATTTGGATTTTTGGAGAAGACGGGTATTAACAATGGTGTTGCTTTGGCATGAAGAAGCAGGCCCTGGCGACAAAGTAGGATACGCAGCTGCTTGTCAACCTGCAGGTGACAAAAGGGTGTCTAGGACTTGAGGAGGCAGTGGGGGCAAGTAACTAAGAGCCTGTGCTACAGTCAGCTCGAGCACTAGCTGTGTGATTTGGGGTAAAACCTGTGCCTGGACTGTGTCTTCCTTGATCAGACACTTTCTGGGGTCATCGTGAAGCTAAAACAAGATCATGTACCCTAAACGCCTGATGCATGATAAGTCCTCCATAAATGCCAGAAATTATTTCTTTTGATTCAGATATTATTTTTCAGACACTATAACCAACTCCTAGGGACAAAAAACTATGTTACCCTTCTGAGTCCTGGTCTCCTCTAATGTGTCAGGTTCTAAGTGGAAATGTAATCAACAGAGCCAGTGACATTTCTATGTGCTCAGGATGTCTTGGCTGATGCTGATCCAAACATGCGTGATCCCTTAAGGTATGTTTACATTGCGACTGAAAAAAGGTAGAAGGTGCACAGTACCTTAGAGAGGCAGGCTGGGGTGTCTGCAGGCACATGGGGCACACAGAGGAAAACCCAGCCACGCACGGACATGTGCATGCTACCTCCAAGGCATCATTGACTTCCAGACATACCGTATCGTGTTTTCCCGAAAATAAGACCTAGCTGGACAATCAGCTCTAATGCGTCTTTTGGAGCAAAAATTAATACAAGACCCGGTATTATATTATATTATTATATTACATTATATTATATTATATTATATTATATTATATTATATTATATTATAATATTATACCTGGTTTTATAGTAAAATAAGACTGGGTCTTATATTAATTTTTGCTCCAAAAGATGCATTAGAGCTGATTGTCTGGCTAGGTCTTATTTTCAGAGAAACATGATATGTTTTCATATGACTCTTTTCCCTCTATTGTTCCACAGCTAAGTCCGTTTAATTATGATCTGCCTGAACATTTGGCTAGAGACTGGATATTTCAAACTCTGGCCACAATGAAAAGGCGTTGTTTTCCTTCTGCCAACATCAACAGTTCAGCCAATTATCGGTGGAACTATTTTCTACTGTTCTTTACCACCATCTCTGTTTTCCACAAGAACAGCCTAATTTACCCAATCTCCTAATGACCTCTGCGCAGCCCAGAGAGGAGGGGCACCGCCAGCCTCTGACCTCCCAGGAACCGCGCCAGCACTGCCCTTGTCCAGGATTAGAGACTGCAGAGTAGCTGGTGGTATTCTCGCTGACTAATTGCACCTCAGAATCACCTGGGCCAAAAGAGTGTCTGGCTGGTGCATCGGAAGACTAATGTTCATTAGTGTTCTGAGTGTTCCATATTGACCTGCCATTGGTGGTACCTGATAAGCAAAGTTCATGATTAATTGCTCCATAAGCTGCATTTATGTATGGATTAAATGCTGCGGCATAGGAAGGCATTTTGATGGAGAAATTACTCAGCTTTTCCAAACTCACTTATTACAGAAATATGTGTGAAGTGTGAGCTACGTTATGTCACAGGGACTATTCTAGGCTCTGATTACTCAGTGATGACCAAGACCAGCCAGATCTCTGCTCTCAAGGGGAGCTTACACTTTAAGGGGGGGGAGGGAGATAATAAATTAACTGAAATAAATAAACCAAAAGATAATTTCAGTTGTGGTATGTGCCAAGCATTTAAAGAAACTGGACAACACAATAGGGAATTACTGAGGCTAAGAGCAACTACATCGGGTGGTGAGATCTACATGGCAGAAAAGAGCCAGGAATAGAAGGATCTCAGAAAAGAGGGTTCTGAGCAGGGGGAGAGCAAGTTCAAAGGCACCAAACACAAAAATGAGCTACTTGGCCCTGTGAGAGACACCAGGAGACTACCTCTGTGGCCGATGTGTAGTGACGTAGGGATCACGTGACCCTGTTCAAGAGCTGGGACTTAATCCTGCAGGCAGGGGAAGTACTGTGGGCTTTGAATCGAGGTGAGGTACAGCCGCATTGAAATCTTTAACGGATCAGTCTGTCTGCTGTACTATCCTGACAACAGGGCTTCATACACACACTCAAGCCAATTTTTTAACCAGTGATCCTCTTCTAAAGAATTACATAACATGAACTATTTTTCCTCTTTGGAATAATGATTTGGTGCCTCAATATTACCCAGTCACTGTAAAGACCATGTGCTTATGCTTTCAAAGCTCCTGGGTTTTCCTAGCTTAACTTTAGAAATATATTTGGCTTTCTTTATTATTTGAGTGCCCCACCCCCCACCCCCTGAAGATGGGGTAAGCCCTTTAATTCTAATGGGACTTTGAGGAGTTTTGTGCAAAGTCTCAAGTATAGAAAACTTATGTAAGCAGAGAAAGAAAGGCACACTAAAGTTGATGGTATCTGCAAAGATATTTCTCAGCTAGTTCATCCCAGTGGAAAGGAATCAAACAAATGCAGAATCATAATAGGATGGGCTATGATACTCCTCTCTCTCTGGAACCTGGAGAAACTGGGCAGAAAGCAAGTGTATTTAACTCACAAACAAGAATTTTTCTTATGAATGAGTGTTTTCAGAGATGACCTCCAGATAATAGACATCTGAATGTTTGGTCACACACAGATTGGAGCTCCAGCAGCTCTGCCCATCTGGTCTACCACTATGCCTGACATTTTGTAGTGCTCAATAAATGCCTACTAAGAATGGATGGATTTCTACTGTGTACCTACTATATTAAGTAGTTTGGCAGGAAATGGCAGCAATTTGCTCTGGAGTTGTTGAGAGGCAGAATATATACCTTTTTTTGCTCACAGGGTCCATGGTATGACCTGTAAGTAAGTGACAGATAAATGGAAAATAGAAGGAGATGAGAATGTTAGAACCTGAGAGGTGGGGGTGTGGATGAGTCGCCACATCAAAGGTGTTGGGATGGAGTGGAAGTCTGTGAGTCAGATACCCAAATCTCTGACGGATGAGAAGGAACGACCAGAAGACAAATAACAGTGGCAAGGTGGGGGTACTGTAGGAGGGTATTATAATTCAATGGCACAAGTCTCAAAGGATCACAGCTTTTTGCTGCTCCTATTGGATAGAAGTGTAGCAGCCTGTTTGCTCGCCGTTCTGTCCACTAGATTATAAGCTCCTGAAAGACAGGGACTTCTGTTGTATTCCCTGTGCCTGGAATACGGTAAGCATTCTATGTCTTTGCTTCTGCTGAGGAAGAACCCCTTCCTGGTATGCTCGTCTGGAAAACGCCTGCACGACTCTCCAGGTCTTGGTCAGCCCTAGCAGTGAGGTGTTCATAGCCCTCTTACCACAGTTGTAGGTATCATCCTCTCTAAACATCACTTTCCTCAGCACTTGCAGTTGTTTATTTTTGTGATTCTCCTATAAAGCAGCAGACCCTGGAAGCAGGGATACTGGCTTTGGCATCTCTATAGCCCAATAACAGGTACTTAGTTGTCGCTAAGTAGCTTCTGTTAAAAATAAAATGAAGGATTTTGATGACACCCAGCATGAGTCTCACCCTCTAAATCTGGAAGATTAGGTTGACTTCAGAGTTGTTCTCCAAGAGAAAATGTGGTATAGTCATATGAGGAAAGTGCAATGAACCAAATAGACATTTGCTAAGTCATAAGGCACAATACGAATGCACACTGTTGTTACTTATTGGAGTCACTCTTATATACAGTGTGGCCTGACCGGTGTGTATACATGTCTTGACTATTAGGAGAGAGGAAGATCTGCGGGAATGTATGTACTGATGAATGCAATGACTAGATCGTGGTGACAGTCTTGAGCTGGCTTTGACGAGGACAAGTAGAGAAAGATGACAGGAGTGTGCGTGAGGATGCGCTGTCCTCAGTGTTCATTGAGAATTAATTGGAGGATGTGCTTCGACAGCAGTTGAAAGCCAGGGTTCATCTTGAGTAAATAAGGCTTCGCAAGGTGCCATCAGATGAAAGAGCCACTGAGATCAAATCTGACAGGTGTCAGTCTCAATAAACTCACCTGCTTGCCACGGAAAGGGCACACTCACTCTTTCTCTACTAGAGTAAACTCTGTTACATAAACATCCGACTAAATACATCAGGCAACTGGATGTATTGCCAAGAAATTGTGAAATGCCCAGGGAGGAAGGGCCTCTTGTCTTCGGAACTAGTCAGATTTCACACTAAAATGACCCTTGTCTGATTTCCATCCCTATATTGGGATAGGCAGGTCTAGTTAGGTCAGAGCTTAACCTAGTTTCCATTGGCCACCTCTAAAATTGTCCACGAAGACCCAGCTGAGAGCACCATGAGCCCATCCTCACTGTAGGAAACATGCCACACTTAATAAACACGCACTAAGCCCCTAGTACCAGCCAAGTGTTAGAACTACAGGGATACTGTTTGCCCTCAAGATGGCAGTAGGGAAGATGGGGACGCTGGCAAACCTAATGAAGTGTGATGTGGCAGCACTATGATGGTTTTGCATTTAGCTCCATGCCGAGGTTAGGCCTGGGGTTCAAATCTCACCTCCCACCACTTTCTAGCTGGGTGATTCCAAGTAATTTTAAATAGCCTCTCAATGCCTCAGGCTCATCATCCATAAAGTAATAATAACTGCCCTTGTAAGGATTCAATAAAATGAGTACGAAGGAAGAATCGCAGTGTCTATAAATAGTAAATGCTCAATACATCTATCTTCTTCTCTTCCTTCCCGTTTTATTACTCCTATTACAGCTCCCATCCACCCTGTAATTGTTCTCCTGATGTGCAGAGGTGGAAACCAAGGAGAGGAAAGATCCTGGAGGATGGGAAGAGGATTCCTAGAAGGCATTGGGATAGGGAACTATTAATTTCGGATCTCAAAGAAAGAATAGAGATTCACTAGAAAGGAAAGGAATCTGGAGATCACTCTGGGCAGGAGAATCAGCAGGAGTTACCCATCTGTGCATCTGACCATCCACTTGTTTTCTTCATTCATTCAACATGTATTTAGCAAATATTTACTGAGTGTACAATACAACATCCTCAAACTCCTTCAGTGACACACTCCAAACAGACAAAACTCATTTGAAAAAATTCAGGAGGCACCATTTCTGAGGTCCAATCTCGTATGCAATAAATATATTCCCCAAAAGTTACCTGTCAATTGATTTTTCATAAATTGGATCATATTTCAAATGGTCCAGGAAACCTCACTACAGGAATGCGATGACGGATCTTCTGGTGAAGTAGAAAATCCTTACATAATGTGAAACACCATCGGTCTTACATTTATTTACTGATAAATCTAAATATTGGATCCAGTTCTCTCTTCTCACCCTAGGTGTGCTGAGACACACATTTAGCCAGATGGTTAGCTATACTATGCCAAGCATAGGAAAACATATTTCTACAAGGAAAAAATCGTTCAGAATGGGGTTTTGACATTTATGTCATGCCTCTTTAACTTGGTCGGCAACAGTGGTATTAGTTTCTTAGAGGAAGCCAGTAAAGGAAATGGATATGGTTCATTGTAGTTTGATAAATGCTGACGCCAAAGGCTAGGGGATGTAATTTGGTGTCACCAACAGCAGGAGCTTACAACTTCCAAATACCAGCAGCAGCCAGGATGGTGTGTCCGTGCTTCTGGGACTAAACATTGGCGTTTGTACAAGTGAACTGCCTCTGCTTGTAAGGAGGGCAGTGTGTGTGTGTGTGTGTGTGTGTGTGTGTGTGTGTGTTGCTAATTATAACTCAGGTGTTAAAAGTTTAATACTGAAGCATTCGACTAGCAGGGAAAAAGGTCAATTAAGAGATTTTGAGACATGGAGGAGATTTCTCAAATATTTATTTTGGGTTCATAGGTCAGACCATCACATATACAAAATATAAATATAGTGCAAAGATAAATGCTGTACTGTACTTATTTTAGATTTCTCAACATTGATATATAATACAATGTAATCAGGATTTCTATACGGGGATATTTAGGAAAGAAACCTCTTTGCTATGTTTCCATTCAGGCCGGCAGAAAAACCGTGAGAAGCACAAGGTGATAAAGTCCCCATTGGAGTCACTGGAGGATTTACTAGTAGTTATAAAATGGTGTTGATTATTACTTGGACAATAATAGCACATGGCATATGGATTTCAAAGTGTTATGTTTATGTATTAAAATACTATACTGCAGTTTTCTGCCTGGTGGGGATAGAGAGCAATCCTGCCTTTCAGGGGAGTGACCTCTTTAATAATCCAGATACATCACAATTACGTGGTCCATCATGGTTTATACAAGATGTAGAACCATATTATTTTATTTCACCCTCATAGCAACCTGTGGCTGTTATTACTCTTCATCCCATAAGTGAATCTGAAGCTCACAGTGTGAAATAATCCAAACAAAGTAGCAGAGTAAGTGCAGTGCCGCCAGACGAGCTGTCCCCTTTTCCAATATCTAAATAGGAAGCTAATTCCGGGGGGAAAACCATGCTGTCTTGTAAAGGCAGCCACATTCATTACAGCCCTCCAACTCCAGTGCAACCTGGAATATTGTTTCCTCTTAGAACCACTTAGATCTGGTACGCCTCAGAAGCTATACTTCATTTAGACTCAACTTTTCCATCAAATTAAAAGTCTTTTGAAAAGATCAAAACTATGGAGCTGACAAACCCGAAAAGGTGTTGTTACTGTGTTACTTCCCTCGGCACTGAAGCTGGTGATGGAGCCCTGGGCTGTATCCCCCTGGGCCATTAGCTCACTGTCCGTCACTTTACTTCATTTGTGCTTGTTTATTAGGGAAGATTGGAGTCAGCGACAGACGTCTATTTTTAAATGAGCATGGAGTGAGGTTGGGTTTTCATTTTTATTTGAAGCCCAAGCCAAATTTATTGAAAATAATTAGGTCTTTGGAATAGTGAAATTACCATTGACACAGGCCTCTTGCCAACTTAGGTGGGTGCATTTTTCCAATTTCAGAGAGGCATTAACTATCTGAAAGGAGCAGGATGTCTTCAGCCACACAGGCCTCCTCCCTGTTTCCTAAGGCATTTTCCTAAGTTCATTCCTAGTCAGGGCTTTTGCACCAGCTGTTCCCTCTGCCTGGAGCATTCTTATCCTGGAATTTAAAACTGGCTTCTCCTTGTCTACCCATACAGGACTGAAATGTCACCTGAAAGAGACTTTCACTATCCAAGTGAAGCAGTCAGTCAGCCATTTTTATATATCATATCATGATTTTTTAGCATTTGTTGGTTATTTTCATTGTGTATTTCTTGACTTCTTGTCTTCCCTTGACTAGATAAAGATCCTTAAGAGCAGGGCCCAGGTCTGTCTTGTTCTTCACTGTTTCCTGCATCCTCAGAACCTTGCTTAGTGTCTGGTATGTGGTGGGTACTTAAAAAATAGTTGTTGCATGAAGGGAGGACCTTGAGGACTTTGGCCAGATCGGTCCTCTTTGATTCCCCAGTGTGTTAATTATTAAGCTATTTTTATGCAACAAACCACCTGAAAACTCAGTGGCTTAAAATAACGATCGTTTATCATTATTCATGCAGTCTGCAGGTTGAGTGAGAGTTGGCTGATGGAGATGGGGCTTTGCCAGCGCAGCTATGCCGGTCTTGGCTGGCCTAGCTCACACTCCTGCTGGTCAGCTGGGGTTGGCTGACTGAGGCTGGGCTCAGATGGTGTGGCTCTGCTTGGTGCTGTAAGTCTGAGGGTCTAGGTCTGCTACACAAGCCTCCCATCCTCTGTGGACCAGCAGGCTACTTGGGACATGTTTTTCTCAATGCAATGACAGAGGCACAGGACAGCCAGCAGAAACATGCACGATTTCTTAAAGCCAGGCTCAGATGGGCCCACTGGCACATCTGCAAATATGCCATTAGCTAAAGCATGGCCATATCCAAAGTCAAGGGATGGGAAAGTAAACTCTGACCATGATGAAATTGTGGCAAACATATGGATGATGGAAAGCCAGAGAATTAGCACCAATAATGCAATCCACCACACCCAAGGATAAAATAGCACCAATGCATTATCAAAAAAGGGCACAAAATGGGAGTGTGCTTGTAGAAAAGCCCCATCTCCTCCATTTTCGCTGGGTCTCTGACATTCTCTTCCTCTCTGTGCCGGTCTCATTGTGTGTCATCTTTCTGTGTGTCTTTCCTTTTTCTCTGTCCTTCTTTCACTGCAGGTGCTTTTTCTGAATTTGCTAGCTTTTTCTTCTCTTCATTCTTAACAATTTTACATCTTCCCTGAAATAAAAAGGTATTTATTTTTAATGGTATGTACAGTATAATTTTAAATCCCTTGTTTTAAAATTTAAGAAATGACTGAAACAGTTACTCTAAATTCAGCTGCTTTTTTATTTAATGTAGCCTTGCATTGATTTTTCTATATGTTATTTATACTCTATATAAAACTACCTCTTTATCTGACACAGATACATTACACCTTAAATAAAATTCCTTTATTCTTACATACACTGTTGGTGAGAATATAAATTGTAAGCCCTCTCAGGTGGGCAATTTGGGAGTATATGTCAAAATTTAAAACACACGTACCATTTACTTCAAAGTTCCCATTCCAGAAATTTCTCTAATGTATTTGTACATGTACTCAAGTGTGTTCATTGCAGTGCTATTTATATAGAAAAAAGTCTGTAAAGAACTTAAACATCTATTAATAGGGAGCTGATTAAATAAAGTATAATATATCCATCCAGTGAAAGCTCATGTAGCCATATAAAAGAGTGAGGTAGCTTTTTACATCACAATATGGAAAGTTCTCCAGGGCATATTATTATTAAGTGAGTAATTTAAGATATATGCTATTGTGTAGAGTATACCATGGTGACTAAAATGGGCATATGAATATGTACACAGGCACTTGTAAATGTGTATGTATGTGTATTTCCATATATATATATATATATATATATATATATATATATATATATATATATATTTATATGAAACTGTTTGCAATGATTATCTTTAATGACTGGCTGGAGAGGAAGAAAGATAATTTTTTTTTTAATGTAATTGTTCTGTTTCTTAAAGAGAAGTTGGCAAGTTCCATCCGATTGGCCAAATCCAGTCTCCCTCTCATTTCCGTAAATAAACTTCTATCAGAAAACAGCCATGCCCACTTATTTAAGTCTTGTCTGTGGCTGCTTTCATACTCTGCCACAGTTAAGTAGTTGTGACAGAGACCAGTGAAGCAAGAAAATATGTATTTTCTGGCCCTTTACAGAAACAGCTTGCCAAAAAGTTGGCAAAACAGAGTTCTTCTCTAAAGAGCTGAAAAGTAGACTCTGGCAAGTGTGGGAGGAAGGCTAGTTTTTAGAAGGATGAGCATAGAATAATCTGTCTTTGGGGGAATTATTTTTCAGTGCAACAAGCAATGAACATTTATTGAGTAGCTAACAGGTGTTGTTGGAGTAGTTTTGGAGTACGTGGGGGAAAGACAGAAAATGAGTAAAATGTGCTATCTTCCCTTGAGGAGCTCACAATCTGGAGAGGAAGAAAGACACACACACAGGATTCCATAAACTTGGAAATGAGTAAGACTACATCAGGCCATCAAGGCCCTTTAACATGTAAAAACAAAGGTTTCCCAACTCTGTAGCCACTGTAAATAACTTTCAGGTAAGGTGTAGAAGATAGGCACAAAGGAAAGACTGTGGGAATATAAGCATGTTAATCAGCTCCTGTGCTCAGGGCCTCCTTGAGAAGGATGCAGCTTCTCAAATGCCCTTGAGGGCTGTGCTTCCTGACCAAGGATTATAGAGTGAATCAAGGACAGTGTAACTTATCAGTGCCAAGTTGTACAAGTCACCCCTTGTGAGTGATGTGTGGCTCATGTCCCTTCATCTGAGCCCTTCTGCTTTGGGAAGTCACCGTCTTCTGGGAGGACGGACAGCTGATGTTGGAACATCCACCTACATGCCCCTCACTCTGAGAATCGGCCTGAACATCGTGAGTAGCTTCCTCATATTCTACGCACATATGTACAAAATCCAGTGCTCATTCCCAGTCCTGCCTACCTTGCTTAAGACTCTAGTTTGAAAGCACTTCGGAATAATGTAGGCAAAAAGTGCCACTTAACCTAAGAAAACAGGATATCTCTGTGGGAACCTAAGGACTCAGTTAGGTATCACACAGGATTAGATTTAAGGTCTGGGACGGACTCTGGAGTCAAGGCTGACCTCTCCTTCTGTAAGACCATATGCACTCTCATCTCTGTTTATTCCCTGTGGCTTCCTTTGCTCTCCCTCCAATCTTGAGTTTGCTTCCCCCCCTGCAAATAGGTCAGGTTGAGGTAATGATCTATTGATCCAATGCTAAATATTTTACAAGAGATCATCTGATTGGTTCAGCTCATGTTAATCCAGAAGAGCAGTCATAGAATAAACCTGGCTTTCAGGGACCCAAGCTGGTGTGTGTGTGTGTGTGTGTGTGTGTGTGTGTGTGTGTGTGTGTGTGTGAGAGAGAGAGAGAGAGAGAGAGAGAGAGAGAGAGAGAGAGAGAGAGATTATCCTACTTCAGCCTTTAGCTAGAAAGGGGCATAAATTGGGTACCACACTTTTCAAAACTTGTCAGCCTTTAGCAAGTCAGATTAATGTCTCTAGACCTTCATGAATGCATGCTTGAATTGTATTTAATTACACACAGTCTTTGGTATGGACTTGGTGAAGTGAGAGATTATTGGGCCAACCTGCCTTTAGCCCTATATAACTCACATATCAATAAAAGGGGATTTCTTCATCTCTTACAAAAAAAAGTCATGAAAATATAATTTTAAAATAATGTTTTGTGACTTCATTATAATTTTTATTTGAGGGGTTATAAATTCCACAGTAATCCTGGGTATGTTTTAGATCACACATAGACACTTGTAGTCTCAATCTGAAGTTAGGGTATCTTTCTACCTAGAAGAGGTTTTTAGACATTTGAATTATTGTGTTTCTTTTGAGATTTGGGGATAGTGGAAAAGGCTGGCATTTTTAATTAATCATATGCATGACATCCTAATCCATCTCCTTTACTGTGAACTCCTTGGGGTCAAGAGCCAATCCACAGGGCACTGCATCCTGAATATATTAAATAAACAATTGATCAAATGTTAAATTAAATAGTGCCTATAAAAGCCCAACTTTTACTGAAAACTGCAAAGTTATAGTTAGGTTCTGAGAATAGATAGATTTCCCCTTAAGAAAACTGACTTGAAAAAAATTGAAGGTTATAAAACTATTTAGACCAATGCTGTCCAACAGTGGTGCAACTCACATATCAAACTAAGTATTCTATTAGCCGAATTAGAAAAAGTAAAAGGGAACAGGGAACGTTTATTTTAATATATTTTATTTAACTTAGTATATAGTTTGGCAATTATAGAGCACTGCCAATAAACCCCTTGCTGATGGTGCAAGAGCATTTTTAAGAACAAAGGCTGAGAGGTGTGGGGAGAACTCAGGGTCTTTGCAGCACACCCAGAAATAGTGTTTCACCAGATATCTGGGCGTCCATAGCCTCGTCAAATTGACACACAAGATTGACCATCACAGGTGCCTTCGCTCTAAAACAAGAGAATTACAGGAGATCACCTCCAAGGTCTCTGGGGTTTCTAACATTCTGTGACTCTGCAATTCCCAGTGAATCGTGTTGGTGGGTGTGGGCATCTGAATGTGTGTGTAACAAAATATGTGGAGTTTTAGCTCCTGATATGAGTAAAGGAACAGCTAAACAAAACACAAAAACTCAGTTCAGGGATGACATAGGTTCAGGATGCTCATTCTTTTGAACAGTTTCCTTAGAATTAATGTACCATAATTTATTTAAATATTCTCCTAAATGATGAGTATTTAGCTTGCTTCAATTTTTCACTGTTACGATGTTGCTGTGTATACCGCTGGGATCACATTTTCATGCACACATGTAAGAATTTCTATAGATAGTCCGAAAAATGGAATTGGTGAATATAAAGGTCTGTCCATTTTTAATGTTGATGATTATTGCTAAATTACCTTCTATGAAAGCTTCACCCATGTATACTCTCACCAACAGTATGTTAAAAAGGCCTATTTCTCCAGATGATAACCAACATGCTAGTATCGATCTTTTAAAAAAAATTGCTAATCTTATTGTTTTAATTTACAACTCCCAACTCCTGGAGAGCTTGGGATCTCTTCAAAAATTTGTTGTTGTTTTTTTTTTTTTTTGGGGGGGGAGGATGTCCGCTCATATTCTCATGTTTCTAAAAAGGTATATGTCCATTCCTCATTGATGCACTCGAGCACTATACATATTTAAATATTAATGCTGTCCTTGTACAAATTTTTACTAGTCTGTTTTCTGTTTTTTTATATTGATGGTATATTTTCCCATATAGAAATCCTTAACCTTTATATTTATATATTTCTTTTATGAAATATCTTTTTTAGAACAAGATTAGTTTGCAATGATTCTCCCAAACTTTTATTCTTTAATACTAAAAGATAATGCATATATTGACATATGTTATGCTGGTGTCAAAATAGTTTTCGAAAATAGGCTTTAATATATGCATTATTATTGATGTTTCTGACTATCAGTATAAGTATACTGTTTTTGCATCCCCGACCCTCATTCCTTCATGGGATGTTCCTGATGGCTTACCTTCTCTGGCACAGAACAAGCCCATGCACAGGATGAACCAACCTGTCAATTGTTAAAAACTGCCCCTCTTGTCCAATGATGACAGCTGCCTCCACTCCAATGGGCTTTGAGGGAAGGACATTCTCCAGTCTTTTCATGCCCAACTAGATTGATGAGGAAACTGCAAACCTGGAATGCAGGAGCAAGCAGAATCCGGAGAGATCTGTCATTTCCCCTCTAATCTTCCCCTTGGTAGCCAGACAGCCCTTGTAAGAGTTCTTGCTGCACTAATGACATGGAGCATAATTAAAGAATAATTAAAATAAATACTGTGAGTCAGTTTTGCTCCTCTGCCTGTTACTTTCACTAAGCAGTGCTGGAGTTTGAACAGCATTGGGGAGAGCAAGGTTGGGGAGATGGTGAGGTCAGCTGGGTGAACAGAGTTTGTCCAGTGATAACACATCCTCCTTTATTCAGACCCTCACAGGCCCTCATGGTTTGCTGGGAGGTGACAGGCATCAGAGAAAGAAATTGCATCTCATGCCAGGCCAGTCTCCTCAAATGAACCTATCTTTTAACTCGGATCAATTCATTTCTCCATGCACTTATATAAACCTAGTTACTGCACAAAATAGGCCTATCAAATATTTGCTTAGAAATCAACAATGAGCACAGCTCACATTTCCATTGAGAAGATTTCTAAGATTTGAAACAATCTTTGTTCCAAATCTGTCTTCAGCCCTCCATTTAATGCTTTTCCTGTATGTTTCTCCTACCATCACTTCTTTTTGCTGTGTTTGAGCTTTCTCATTCTTAATCAAGGGGTGTCTTCCAGAATATAGCCAAAAAAGCTCAGTGTATGAACTGGGGCTATTTCTGTGTGCCTTTGTACAAGTTTGGAAAATGTGTCCCTGCCTCTAGGTATAGGAAGCCCTGTGCCAAGATGCATAGCTTGGGGAACAGAGGAAGGGTGGCACTTCAGCCCCTAACCTCCTTTCAGCGGGTGTCCTGTCCAGTGGCGGCTTTCCCTGAGCCCATCAGTGGCCCAATAGAACTGTATGAGGACAGGGCCTGAGGGCTCACATTCTCCAGTGAGAACAAACCTCTTTCTCAAACCTCTTTCTCTTGAATAGTGCAATGGTTTTCAAACTGGCCTTTGAGGCTCCCTTCACATTGCAAAGAGGAGCCTCAGGGGTCAGGACAGCTCAAACTTTACATCCAGCACAACATTGAGCTCCAGCATGAAAGTGTGGAAGGAGGTGACCCTGAGGCTCAAACAGTAGATTGAAGAAAATTAGTCTTTGCTTCAGATCAAGTTGTCAAGTCAATGGGAACCTTCTCCCTGTGAATTATTTGTGTTTGGGGAAGGCTTATCTGTCTTTATAGCTTACACTGAATACAGGTACAGAGCAGGAGACTGTTTACTCTTACTTCCTGGTCATGATAGACCTTCTGAAGTTTACAGGTGTTTCTAGATGTTTCCAGATGGGGAGGAAGGGAAGACTTTCTGGATGCACCAGAGTTTTATGCATTCTAAAGTGGTTTGGGGGCTTGGGTTTCATATGGCAGCTGCTCCCCCATTTGTATCCATCCAGTGGACTTTATCGTGAGCAAGGAGGAGTCATGCCGCAATCGTCCATACTCTGAATCAGAGCTGGACCAACTCCACTGCTTGCTCCTGCCCATGTGAGATGTACTGCCCGTGCCACCTAATAAAATTTAAGCAATGTTAACCATCCCAAGTGCTGGGAAATGAAACTAAATACATATTTGCTAGTCTCAGATAGCAAGTGTCCCAGAGAAAAGGGGATGATCCAAGAAGACTAAAGATAAAGTGGGGGTTCTGGGTCACTCCTCCTGGGATGATGAAGCTTTTCTTGGAGTCAAGAGAAAACTCAGTTGGGTTCTGTGTTCTCAGACAATTTAATTGCACTTCTAATTCTGAGCACCCAATCCAATTGCCCATGACATGTGACTGTCCCTGAAAAGGAACCGAGCCTCTGATAGGCAGCACTCCCTATGCTGCTCAGCTCTGGGACATCCATCTTGGCCTTCCTCACTCAGTCAACAAACAGCCCCATGGGGAAAAGTCTGATGAGAGACTGAGAGAAGAAGGCTAGTTTGGGGCTCCAAATGTCCTAGTATGTAGAGCTGCCTTTGGAACTTAACCCTGGTGTAGCTGGAGATATCTCAGTTGCACCTGGAGAAATGCACAAGTGTCTCATTGTATTTAATAGCTCCTTGAGTTTCTATGAGACTTTTAGATTTACTATCTTACAAAATTTGAATACAGAGAAGCTTGTTTTATTTACCTTGAGGCTATTGTAGACAAAAATGAAAAAATGTGAAGAGGACAAAGGATAAAGAGACAAGGAAAGAAATTAATCAGTGTACAGGAATTTGTAATCCCTGAGCATGTGTCTCCCTGTCTCCACTATAAATAATAATGATAGTGAAATAATATTACAACCACCATTTATTGAGTGTTTATGGTGACATTTTGCGGGGTTCCTCACGAACATTCTCCTAATTAATCTAATCATCTGTTTATTCAACAAGCTTTGAGTCTATTATATCTCAAGCACTGTACTAATGGCTGGGGTTTAATATTGTGCAAAAATAGCTGCAGTTCCACTTTCATGGAAGTTGCATTCCTGTGTGGGGAAAGTGACAATCACATGATTCCTCAAATAGAGATAAAATTGCAAATGAAGAAGGTGTTAGGAGAAAAGGGGAACAAGATAGGACTGGAGCTTCAAAGAGGCATTTAGCCCAAGCCTCGAGGTCATAGGAAGCTTCCCCAAGGAATATAGTTGAGCTGAGATCCAGAAGATGAAATAGGCATTAACCAAGGATGGTAATTAGGAAAGCATCTAGTGGTTTGTGGGCACTTAGCTAGTAAGCAGCAGCTGAGCAGATACAGATGTACTGAAAGCAACATGGGGTAGAAAATGCTGAATGCTCCGGGATTCAGAAGAGGGAGCATTCTCTTCCAGCTGGATGCGCCTGTGAAATTCCCCTGCAGAAGGGGACATTGACAGGGGCCTTGATTGCGCAAAAGAGAAACTCTGCCCACATGTAAGACTACTACATGAGACTCGGGTATATTGACCCTAGTATATTGGATTTTGATACACTGAACAATTCCACTGTCCATAAAGCAGGAGTTCTCAATGAGGACAATTTTCTCCCCGGAGATATTTTGGGAAGATCAGAAGACTATTTTAGTTGTCACAACAGAGGGTGGGGTCAGGTATTTCTACTGGCAGCTAGTGGGTAGAAGCCAGGGACGCTGCTAAGCGTTCAACAATGCACAGGACATCACCATGCAACAGAATTATTGGACCCAATGTCAATATTGCCAAGGGAAACTCTGTCCAATGACTTTAGTAGATGTTGTTGCGGAAAAGCAGCGAGGACGGAGAGACTCAAGCGGCCACAGAGATCAGGGAGAAAGCAGCTTTATTACGCCTGCGGTCTCAGCGGGATTGTTCCCAAAGACTGAGCACTTACTGGGGTCCGGCACTATGTTTTATAGGGTTAGGCCTCCGGGTTGTGGGGGAAATCTGGCCGAGGTGCCGGGGATGTCGGTCCTTAGCGGCTGTGATCGCTCAACCTTGTTTTGACAGGGAGGTCTCTAACCATAGTGCCCGTGGAAGACTGCTCTGATTAGTATCAGAGGAGGAGGGGGATGGAGCTCCTAGCCGTGACCGCAGGAAAAGACCGTCTCGACAATGTTAAGATGAATCCTTAGATACCAGCGTTCCTGGTCTCTGAAGTACTTCTCAGAGACTTAGTCACTTTCAGTGTCTGTTCCGCTAGATGTCATTTTTCTTTATCGACAGCTTTATGTTGATATTTGTTAAAATACTTGTTACTAAAACTTAGCTTATTTATCTTCCTAATCCCTGCCATAGGCTCTTGTATGAAGCAAGAAGGGAACGGCAGAGTAAATGAACGGGCGGATGAATAAATGGGCCACTTTTCCTTGTGCCCTTAGAATGGACCTCTTTGGATTCTCCAAAGACCAATAGTAGCATGAAAATCCTGGATGGAATTCTTCCTTAGCATGGAGAAATCTCACGTCAACTCAGACTGTTTTAGGATTATTTTACACACCTCTCTTTCTCTTACTCCCTACATCCAATGGATCCCCAAATCCTGTGGGTTCTATTTAAAATGATACTTCAAATCTGAGCACTCAGTACCTCTACCCCCTCTACCCCACCATCTAGTCAGAGCCAACATCAGTTCTCACCTGTACCGGGGGTGCCAAAAAAAAAATGTATACACATGGCTTGTATGCATCTTTTGTTATTGGTATATATATTACAATTTTAATACAGTTTTTTTCCTTTCTTAAAATGTGTACACATTTTTTTTGTTCCTCTGTATTTCCTGTTTAATCTCTTGCGTCCATCCCCACAATGACTCCGTCTGCCCACTAGCTAACTCTCTGAACCCCTTATTTAACCTCAGCTCCAGACCACCAGCTTCCATTTTGCTTCTTGACCATACATAACTCTTCCTGCTTCAGGGTTTTTACATGTATTCTGGCCTCTACCTGGGACACACTTTCCCCAGGCATTTTCATGGCTCATTTCCACACTTCTTTCTGGTTTCTGCTCATGTAATCTCATCACAGAAGTCTTTCTTGACTTCCTTATATAAACTAGTAGATCTCACATTTTTATGCTCCCTTACTGTATTTTTCTTCATATCATTCAACTCTAACTGACTTTGTATTCTACATTTCTTTCTTTGTTCCTTCTCTTTCTCATCCACTAGAATGTACCTCACATGACGACCAGGACTTTTAACAAAACAGATGTATCCCCAGTACCTACAACAGAGTTTGACCCATCATTGGCGATCTATCAATTATTTAATAAATGAATGGTAAAACTATGGTTCAGAGGAACAAATGAAGCCCTGGGAGGTGAGATAGGAAGCACAGGAAGTATAACAAGAAGGAGGACATCAATTCAGGTCTGACACTGGGCAATACATGGGATTATGGCCCAGAAAGTCTCTGTAGACATGGCAGGGGGCTGTGAGAACACCGACTTTTGGATGAGGGCAGATGTGGTTGCCCTTCCTCCACAGCACGGGTACCACAGCAATCTGTGCGCACTTGGCAGTCTTAGCACATGTTACCCACAGGCTCTGTCCCCATCCGAAATGTCAGTCTGCTCAAGTTGGCCTTACCTTCTGCCAGGGAGCAGGGCCAGCTTCTGTTTGACTTTAGCCTAGAACACTATCATTATTAATTTAGTTAGCATTTGTATAATCCTAACTTTATCATTTCCAAGTCTGATTAATTTTAATTTCATGTGTGCTGACTTGGTGATCAAAGGGTTTTATGATGCTTTTTATTTTTCCGTTCAAAGCATGGCATATTTGTCATCCATTTAAAGCTATTATTCCCACCCCTCTCCAGCAAGACCTCCTTGGAGTGTAAAGAGATATGGCATATTGGGATGGATGGTTCGTCTCATTTAAAATTTCTCTCTTTCCTCACCCTCTTTCTCTCTCTCTCTTTCTTTTTTTTTCTATAAGCCATCAAAGGGAATCCATTTACAGTGAGAAGATTGTAAAAATGTATGAGTTTGCTGTGAGCTTTTTCTACCATACTCAGTTTGAAGTGCCTTTCAGAATAGATTCCAGATTTTTTAAATTAATTTTTATTAAATTTATTGGGGTGATATTGGTTAGTAAACTTATATAGGTTTCAAGTGCACATTTCTATAATACATCATCCCTGTATTGCAACGTGTCTTAAGGTTTCGGTCTCCTCATAGAGCGGATAATGTCCTGATTAAGAGCACAGTCTTTTGGACTCAGGCAGACCCAAGTACAAATATTTGTTCCTTATTGGTGTGACCTTGGGAAAGTGGTATAATCTAGCTGAGTACCTATTTTTTCATCCATTGTTTCTCTATCATAAAATGGGGCCAATAATAAGAACTTATGGGTTTGTTTGGCATTTACTTATTTGTTATGCTTTGAATGTTCTATGGAAAGAAATAAAATAGAGGTAAAGAAATATTCAGTGAATATTTACTCAACATTTATTAAAAGCTATATCATCTTTCTGTTCAGTTTTATACACCCTTACTTTGCAGTTCATCTGTGGCTGGCATGAAGCCAGGTGGGAGGGATATGGTAATAAGTAGGGCGTAGATATTGCCCTCACTCTCAGACCAGTGGGAAGACTGATGCGCACACTCATAGCAGCAATACAGCGAGCTGAGGGCAATACAGTGACTGAGCTCAAGGTACTGAATTCTAAAAAGAAGTTGTAGTACTGTGGAGATTGTACTAGGGGAGATTGAGAAAGGCTCCACAGAAGAGGCTGCATTTAGGTTAGACATTGGAGGACAAGTAGGAATTGGCAGAGGAGAAAGCAAGTGCCAAGGCTAATCCAGCACAGGTGTGCTTCCAGAAAGGCAAGTGTTCTGAAACCTTGGGCCTTCCTGATACCTAGCTACTGCCAAAGGGCAGGCCACACCAAATGAGGTTAATGGACACCATGGTTGTTGGGGTTGCTGGTTAAGAGAGTTGGTTCAAGATCCTCCGTGGCAACATGTATCACACTCAGTTCATAGAGTCCTTGCCCTTACTGATTTCCCATCCTTCTGGAAGGCAAGTACGCTCAAGTTTTCAGTGGCCAACAGTGACAGTCTGGGAAAGCTTCCCATAGGAACTGGACCGAATTAAAATGTCCCCTGTCCATTCATTTGCAAGAGGACCATTTCTTTGAGACATCTTTGAAGGACCTCAGGATTCATCAGAATATTAGTATTAGATAAATTAAAAACTTTGGATCATCTTCATGGTTTTGACTATCTGTTTCATTGGTAATCTGTGTATATGTAGTAGAGGGTTCAGTCACATCGAGACTGAAAGACAGAGAAGTCCACGTGGGCTGGACTCTTTCATCCTCCACTATGTACACTGTGTCCCCTCTCTTCTGGTTCTTCCTACCCCAACTTTTCTACTTCCCATGATTTCCTTTCCAATCTGGTCACTGCTGTAATAGTGCTCAAGGTCAAGGGAGTGCAAAAAATATTAAAAAGAAAGACAGTATCATTCAGGATATAGGAAAACATGTGCTCCCTCATAATGTCAATGGGAATAAAACTGCCACCACCCGAGTGGGGGTCATTTAGCCAATGTCTTAAATACTATCTGACATGGTGATGACACTTCTGGGAATGTCTTTTAAATAAATCCTTTATCTTAACCATATAAACAAACTAGGTCCCATTGTTTAAAAAAATTAAAAATTGGAGAGGAAACTCCTAAGTATTTATTAATATGGTCTATCATAAATTAGGGTATATCAAAAACTAAAATGTTGGTTGTTTACTGACATTGAGAAAAAAACGTACATGCTATATTGCTAGGTGACAAAAGCAGGTTGCAAAACTGTATTTGAATGTGATACCACGTCCCTGAAAAAAAAAATAGAACTCACTGTCTGTAGTTATAGATTACGATATAAATATATAGATATACAAGTACCTTTTTTCTTCTCTATACTTTTTGAGAAGTATTAGGTTGGTGCAAAAGTAATTGCGGTTTAAAAGGTTAAAAATTGCAAAAAACACAATTAATTAATTGTGCACCAACCTAATGTGTACTTTCTTTTTAACAAGCACATACTATTTTTAAAATCAGAACAACAGAGACTATTTCCATTTTAAAAAGAAGAAGTGCGTGCTCACTTTGGCCAAATTTGGCACCAGGTCTCCCTGAGAAGGTCCACTGGAAACCGTCTTGTTATAATGAGTCTGGAGTCCAGCGGTGCCTTTAGAATTCCCTATGTAATAGCCACCTCAACAGGGTGATCAGGCTTTCCCCCAGGAAATGTGGAAATAATCCACTCCTGTGTACTTCACTTGGGGACGGAGTTATACGCAGCAGACTCCTGAGAAGCTAGACGTAGGAGCTGGGCGTGATGGTTTTATTCCTCTAGTTTTTCTAGACTAATCCAAGTTTAAAAGAAGGCCTTATGTTATGATCATTTGATCACAAGTTTTAGCATATGCATTTATTGTCTGATAAGTGCCAGGCTGCTTCTTGTGGTCTAAATAAAACCTCGTTCTGCAGTAATTCCTTCACAGTTGCCAAAATCTAGATTTCAGTATCTTCAACAGGTGGGATGAGGAAAGCCCTTTCAAGAGCCACCTACTGCTTCTTACATCAGTGACTCATTTTGTAGCCTGGAGCTTAATGTAATCTTTCCTTCACATGATCCACTGAACTTTTAGGATTTCAGATCTGAATTAGAAAAGGAATTACATGAAGAGTCATATGTTCAGCCCCCTTGTTAGGCTTAGCCAGAATCTCCTTATGCCAGAAGAAAGAAGAAGTTTTCCTTCTGTAGTTGTTGTTTCTCTCTAATCTTCTCTTTTGTGAGTTCATAATTAAGGACAACAACAATCATTTAGAAGCTTTTTTTTTTTTTTTACCAGTTTATAATTCACCAGATGCTTTTGCACTCATCACTTCATCCGATCCTTATAATCACTCTCTGAGTAATACAATTACTGCTGTTTTCTAGGTGAGGAAACTGAAGCATATAGAGGCTAAGTTACCTGCTAAGTGTGTTAGTCGAGACTTCTTTTGTTCCAAATCCAGAAGCACAAATATACCTGCTTAAGCAAAAAAAAGGGAATTTATTAACTCAGGTAACTGGAAGTCCAAGGGTAGTGCTAGCTGCCAGCACAGAGATCCAGATGCAGAGAGAAACTTGTCAAACAGCCTTCACTTGTGGGTCGTTTTCTCTGTGAGCTTTGTTCCCAGCAGATTGTTCCATGCAGTATGGAGTGACCACTGCAGCTCCGGGCTATGTCTTAGCTGCTTAGCAACCCCAGCTGAAAGACAGCTCCTATGTCCCAATTATTTTACCCGAATTCCCAGGACTGACTATTATTTTGCCTAGTCTGGTTCTTATGTCCAGCCCTGCAGCTGTCCCTGTGCCCAGGGAAGGAGATGCTCCAGCCGGCAGGCCCTGGGTGGCGGGAAGTCAGCCCTAAGATATGATGGGAACTGATGGTAGGGAGGGGGTTTCTCCAAGTGAAACATGCTGCTATTTGCAAAAGGGGCTTGAGCACAAGGTAGACGGAAGTACCAGCTCTCTGTGGCCCCAGGACGGATAACGAATAAGTAGTGAGCTGGCACTCTCCATGGAATGCTGGAGTATGACACCTAACCTCTGAGAACCTCCGCAGGAAAGCTGAAGAAAGACTAGAAACCACAGCTCTGCCAAGTTTCCCAAACTGTGCTCTTCGATCCCTGATCAAATGATGACTGTTTGAACAGTAGATTATATTTAGCTATCCTGAATCCATATATACATTCAACATCATCTTCAGAATTAATACAAACGAGTATATAATGACTTGTTTGCATGACCACTTATTAAACATGTATAGCTATGGTCAGTAAAATATAAATTCACTTTCAAATGTTACTGAATTCACAGTGGGTTTTGATCATTACCTATATTCTTAATATATACGAAATTTTCACGTATTATCCTGCTCAGAGTTTTCAGAATACTTTCATCTCTGAAAGAGGATCTTCAGGTTCAAGTTAGGAAGTCCTAGAATATTGAAATATTGAAAGACCACCTGAATGAGGGTTAGGAGCCCCTTTCTGGTGATTCAGTGTTCTTTGGGCCTCAGTTTCCTCACCTGTCCTATGAGGATAAACTGTCCTCAGAGAAGCTTGTACTGAGGCTCTTGTATGGAAGTGGAAATGGAACTGCTTCCAAGTATTTTTTAAAAAGTATAAAATGGTATCATTGCTATTTTATTTTTATTTCACTTCATACTCAAGGATATTGCTCTTAATGTGTTCTGTAAACCACTAATGGCTCCTATACAAAATATGCTTGTTAATTTATAATACAATTGTGCAGATCAATGAAGGTTTTCTTTTCTTTTCTTTTTTTTTATGATGACCAGCAGGCTTATAGATTTTTTAAGGATACCCTTCTTCCAAAGGTATATATTCCAGGAAGCATATTTTGTCTTTCTTATGCCCCAAACACACTAGTGACTACAAAAGTAACCAACACTTTTAGTTTTCTGTTTAATTTTCTATTGTAGTATATCATACAGAAAAGTGCACATAATCCAACTACATGTTTGATGTGTTTTCACAACTAAACACATCTGTATAAGCCAGCACCCAGGTCAAGAAAGAGAATATTAACAGTTCTCCAGAAGCACACCTTGTGGCCCCTTTTCAGTTACAACCCCTCCAGGATAACCTCCACCTGACTTCTAACAGCACAAATGTTTCGTTTATTTGTTTATTATTATTATTTTTTTATTTTGGGGAAGGCGAACAGGACTTTATTTGGGAACAGTGTATACTTCCAGGACTTTTTCCAAGTCAAGTTGTTGTCCTTTCAATCTTAGTTGTAGAGGGAGCAGCTCAGCTCTAGGTTCAGTTGCCGTTGTTAGTTGCAGGAGGCGCAGCCCACCTTAGCTTGCAGGAGTCAAACTGTCAACCTTGTTGTTGAGAGCCCGCACTCCAACCAAAACTGAGCCATCTGGCACTGGCCCACGTGGGAATCGAACCAGCAGCCTTTGGCATTAGGAGCACGGAGCCCCAACCGCCTGAGCGACCGGGTTGGCCCCCTCATTTATTTCTTTAATCCTCTTAAATGAACTCATTTTGTGTCTGATGTCTTTCTTTCAACATTGCATTTGAAAGATGTATCCATTTTGCTGTGCAGAGTGACAGATGGTGCATTTCTATTGCTGCATAATATTCCATTGTGTGTGTGTGTATGTGTATGTGTGTATTCATGTGTGTACAAATATATCACAATCTATCCATTCTACTCATAGGTATCTATCCATTCTACTCATAGTGGTTTCCAGTCTGGAACTATTCCAAAAGGTGCTCCTGTTAATATTTTATATTGGTCTCTGTGTGAGCACATATATGCAATTCTTTTGGTCACAGAGAATGCGCCAGAACTGCTTCAGTAGACACTGCCAAACAGTTTTCCAAAGCAATCGTACCAGTTTCCATCCCCATGAGCTGTGTAAGACAGTTTTCTTTTCTCCACATGCTTGCTAATATTTGGTGTTTTAGCCTCTGTAATTCTAGCCATTGTAGTGGATCTGCATGCTTTTCATTTGCATTTTGCATTTGTTTTTAATTTACATGTTCATCATGAGTAATGAAGTTGAAACAATTTGCATATGTTGGCCTTTGGAACACCCTCTTTTATGGACCTTCCTTATTCAAGTATTTTGCTTATTTTTCATTTGGATTTCTATCTTTTTCTTATTGGTGTATAGGGAGTGGTCAACTATTTCTTGTTCTTATTTTATTCATGGGCAATTTTTTCTTTGTTTTTTTTTTAGTTTTAATGTTTATTTTTAAATATGGAATCCATTAAACATCTTCCTACAATCAAGTCATTTCATTAATTATCCATTCTTGGAAGAGAACATTTATTTAGCACCCTATCTTTACAAAGACAGTGCTAGTTATTAGGTACACAATACAATAAAACAGACTTGGTATCCACCCATATGAATTTAATGGGAGAGACAGACACTAAACAAATACATATGTAACAACTAAAAGCTGTGGCCAATTACAGAAGTGCCATACAGGATTCAAATAGGGTAGAGAGATAGAATAGAAGGAACTCTTTTCAGTTCCAAAGACTTCTTTGTCATTTAATCTGAGCCCTAAAACCTAACAAAGATGCAAGGCCAAAAATAAGGCAAGAGTGTTCCAGGCAGATGGAACAGCATGTGCTGTTCCCTGAGGTGGGAAAACACTTTGCATGTTGTAAGATTTGGAAGAAGGCAGTGTATCCAGGGTAGGGGGTCGGCAAACTTTTCTGCAGAGGGTAAAATGGGAAGTATTTCAGTCTTTGCAAGCCAGATGGTTTCTGTTGCAAATACTCAACTCTGCTTTTGTAGCTTGAAAGTAATCATAGATGATATGTAAACAGACAACGATGGTTGTGTTCCAATAAAACTTTGTTTACAAAAACACACAGCCAACGGGCCAAGTTTGATGCATGGGCCACAGTTTGCCAATCGCTAGTCTAGCTCATGGAGAAAAATGGCAGTCTCTTACCTGGACGACCCCAGTAGGCCCCTCACTAGCCTTCCGGCTTTCACTCTTACTCCCCGACAATCCATTATCTGCACAGTATCCACAGCAAATGTTTAAAATCCCTAAATTAGATGATGATGCTCCTCTCTGATTAAAACTCTCTGGAGGCTTCCTGCTGAATATAGACTGGAATTTAAATCTGAGATGGGCTTGGGGTAGATGGGGCAGAATTTTGTAAGTCATCGATTTACAGCCTTGATTTTAGAGTGCAGCACGGAAGTTTGCTTTACATCTCTGTGCTTGGGATCTGGTGATGATTGTGGGTGGGCCAGGGGTGTATGTGATGTAATGTATGGTCTGTAACTGCTCTTCAGCTAAGAGCAATCTCTCCCTCTTATGAAAGCCCACACATACCTGCCTCACTTTGTGCACTTCTCCTTGTCTACCTTCTATTATACATTAATACGAAAAGCCCTCTAATTGTTGGCTTTTGTCTGGTCTGGCTTTGGATCCACGGATTGGTAGTAGATGTGTGACACTTGCTGAGTGGGTGAAAGAATGGATGGATATTACTTGTGCTCTACCTCCTTCACACATAGTAAATAGGTGAATAAAAGAATGGAGTGAGCTTTGGAGGAGACGGAAGTACCGGAGTTTCAGGCCTGAGTGACCGAGGATAGGTGTCTCACAATCAGAAACTGGGAGATCAGAAGAAAGTCCTGATATGTCAGGGTTTAGACATGATGGACCTCTGTTGTGGGACATCAGCAGTGCGCAGGGGGACAGGTAAAAATGAGGTCTGGAGCATGGGAGAGAGATCTGGACTGGTCTAGAGATCAGGAATAATCAATATGAGTAGGACAATTGAAGCTGGAATAGATTCGATGCTGAGACCTAGAAAAAAGAGTCGTCCAAGGACAAAAAAAAATGTTGAAAAGTAACTTGGCAAAACAGAATAACTATAAGATTTTTAGATTTATTATTAATAAAGTTATCGAATAGGAATGAAAGGCTGAATAGGCCCTCAAGGTCAATGCTATGGTTATTCATTAACTTTTCTTTGAAGTTACATCAACATTCACAAAATAGAAGGGGAAGTCATCAATCTAGATTCTTAATAAGCTACTCATTTTTTAATTAAAATATTAACCATCTCTTCTTTCTACACTATACTGTGAAAGAGCACAGGATAATGTCTCCTTAAAAAACTAGATCTGGAGTCAAATAGGACTTGGGTTCAAGTGCTGACCCTGCTACTCACCAGCTATTTGGCTTTGGAAACTATCGTCATGGCTCTAAGCTTCAGTTTCCACAGCTTTCAAGTGGGATAATAGTTTCCTCAGAGCATGGTTGTAAGGACGAACTGAGATGGTATGTGCAAAAGCCCGTCACCAGGAGGACACAAAGAAACAGATGGTAGCAGTTGTGAGTTAGAGGATTTTCATTATTATAGCAATCAATGCTGTCTCTGGAAGTCCTTGGTTGAAATAGCCCACACACCATAAGGGTATGGTTTGTGCAACCAGCTGGCAGACATTGACTCCTGGCTCGGCCTCTGACAGCCAGATAACTTGAGCACTTAACCAAATCTCTCAGTTTCTTCACCTATGAGTGAGGAAAAGACTAGCACTGTCCTCCCAAGAATTAAACAATTAATACACTGCAGGCTCTTAAAATAGTGTCAGTCACATTAAAAGGTCTCAATAAATATTGTTTTATAATTTTATCATTATTACTATTATTAGATATGTAGCCATTTTAAAGCAAGACACAAGTGTGCACATTTTTTCAGTTGCTATTTGAGGTCATCTTGGGACTGCATCAAAAATATTATCATAAAATTCAACATCCTACACTGAACACATTATTTCTGACATCTCTTCTTAAAAGTTCATTAATTACCCAGGTCAAGGTAGCCAGGTTAATGGCAAATGGTGTCAGACCATTTGCCCCACGAAGGAGCTCCTGTGCCTCAGTTGTTCTGATCTCCTCCAGCTGTGAGACCCTCTTCTCCACCTCAAACCACACCTAGTGGAGAGAGCTGACTTACATTCACGGAGAGATTTGGACAATAACCCACAGGGAGCTTATTCAGGTTAGAGCTGGAGATTCCATATTCGGCAGCAGGGAGCTGGCAGGGCTTTGCGGGAGCAGGGCAGGACTCAAAGGCCCAGAGAGAACAGTGAGTATTGAGGGGACCACCAAAATGAGCCCCCAGCATTGAGAGCATTATTAGAAAAAAATTATCCCGGAGTGGGAAGCTTTAAATAGGATCTTGACAGAAGTGGTAGATGAAAAATTGCAGAGAAGCAGCAGCGAAGGATGTCAGGAAAGAGGAATTCCTGCATCTTGCCTGGGAGTGAACTACAAAGCCAGTTCGGTAATTGGACCGTGGAACCCCTGCAGAGCTGCACAGCAGCGTCAGTGCTTCCAAGATGCCTTCCTGTATCTCGTCTATGACAGCAAAGTTCACACACTGTTCCAGCTCCAACGCTGTCTCTGCTGCTTCTCTGCTGTCAGATTCCTCTGTGCCTCAGTTTCTCATATTATAAATGGGAATCATAATAGATCCACCTCATCGGATTATTGGTGGATTACAGATATGAAAAGCAATGTGTAGATGAGAGCCTGGCACACGTGTCTGCTTTCCCCATTACTGTCATCATCGCATCATCATCAGAACGGGCACATCTTCAGATGAAGCTTTAGTTCTAGAAGTGGCAAGTGGTTAGGGGAAGCCTTGGGGAGACAGAACAGGTTTAGATCAGGAGCCCTGAAGTTAGGTAGAGCTGTGCCCCAATCCCAGTTCTCACACTTACTCTCTGGATGACCTTGGGCAAGTTATTTATTGCTTGCAGCCACGTTTTTCTCATCTGAAAAATGAGAATGCTAATCATACCTGCTTCACACTATCGAGATGATTAAATGATAAGAAGCATGAAAAGCACTTAGCACAGTGCCTAAATATATCAAGTAATCCATAAATAAGAGTCGTATTAAAACTGGGACCCAAAACATTATTTCCAGCTGTACCTTAAGCTCCAAGTGGAGAGGTGGAACAGGGGCCCAGGGTCCTGCGAAGTCAGACTTATACAAAGTGAGATTTGGGAAAGGTCATCCCATGGTTTCTGACCATTGTCGCTCCTGCAAAAGAGTCTTGACTTCCTCTTCTGACCCGTCAAAAGATCAACAGCTGAAATGAATGTAACTGTTGTGGGCTGTGTGGCTGTATATTATTGCTAGGCCAAGGGAAGGGAGAAAGGGGAGAGCAGAGGGGCCACAGACTGCTTTCAGGGCCACCCAGGAGGCAGTGGCTATTCTCTAAGGGGGGTCAGGGCCTCTATTTGTGTGTGAATTACACCCATATCCCCTCGTGACTAACACAAAACATTTTTCCCTCATTGCTGGAAAAAAAAAAAAATCACGAGGGAATTAATAAACAAGCACCAAAAAAATTCTCCTCTGCCTTTTAATTATAGAAGAGTGATTGCTATGCTAATCATAATCAGCATCAAGGTCAAAAGTTTCCACTACTCCAGAATGAACATTTAGAAAATAAATTAACCAGAATACCAATGCTATTTTTGAACTCCCAGCTCACATGGGTTCAAAATAGAGTGCTGTATCTTTTAAGTGTCTTTTAAAATGAGCCATACAATGCTTAGATATTGAGTAAATAAATGTCACTCCATAAATCTGCTGATGTCCAAGTCAAGGGGACCCATTAGAAGGCCCATGAATCAGAGTGATAGTTTAGACCGCTAAGGTAAAGATTGGTAATTTGTTGTTTTGCTTCATCTCTGCAGGTGTCACTACAGAATGTGTTGAAAGTACTTAGGTCTCTGTTTAATGTGGGTAATGAAACATAAATGCATTTGGAGAATTGTAATCCATTTTTATTTCCTCATGGATATTGGTGTCTCCAACAAAAATAAAATGACATTTTAGTGTCTATGGTCTTATAAAGTTAGACCCCTACCTCACACCATATACAAAAATAGATTCCAGTGGTAAAACAAAGCAAAATAAAAGTTTAAGGATATTATTAATACAATGGAATATTAATGAGCCACGAAAGGAATTAATACATGCTACAACTTAAACGAATCTTGAAAACATTATGCTAATAAAAGAAACCAGACCCCAAAGTCACACATATCGTCTGATTCCATTTACATGGAATATCCAGAATAGGCAAATCCATAGAGACAGAAAGCAGGTCACTGGTTGCTGGGGGCTGGGTTAAGGAGGGAACGGAGAGTGACTGCCCATGGGCATGGGGTCTCCTTTGGAATGATGAAAGTGTTTTGGAACGAGAGAGAAGTGATGGTTGTGCAATATTGTGAATGGCCTAAATGCCACCAAAATGTACTATAGTTAATTTTATGTTATGAGTATTTCACCTCAATATTTAAAAGTTTAAGGATATTAGCAAAAAACATTAGAGTAATAGTTATATAACCTTGGGATGAGATGTGCCTTCTTAAGTCAGGCATAGAGCTCAAAGCCATCAAGCAAAAAATAACCAATTTCTGTGTAAATTAAAAATATTTTTAAAGCAAAAGAGACCATAACCAATATAAAAAGATGAAGAGTATACCAGAAGAGACTGCCAGGAAATGTAAAATGGTGTAATATGACTGCTCATCAAATAACGTTCCAACCTATAAGAAAAAGGATAAGCCTCGAGAAAAATTGTAAAATGATACAGCTATGCAGTTTTTAGGAGGTGAAATGCAAATGACCAATAAACATTTAAAAAGATGTTAAATATGTAGTGAGGGGAATACAAAAAAGGAGAAAGAAAGACCACTTCTTGCCCATCACTTTGACAAAAATTAAAAAAAAAACAACAACACAAAAACTGTTTTCGATGATGTGGGGAAAGGGCAAAATCAAGCTCTGCTGACCGGATTTTAACACATGTGTGGAGAATAAGCTCATAGGATCTACAAAAATTAAAATGGGCATGCTGTTCATCTAGCAATTCTATTCTTATAAATCTATTCCAAACATAAGAATATAAGTGTACTTTGCAAAAATTTTTATTGTAACATTGTTGATACTACAATAAAAAGGAACAACCTGAATGTCCATCACCTGATGAGCAGTTAAATAAGTCATGATATCTAGACCTTGGGATATTAAGCAACTCTTTAGAAGAATGTGTTAGAAACACATATGAGGGATGTGGAAAGGTATCCATGTTAATATTGTTAAGTTAACAACAACAACAAAAAACAAGTTTCAGAGTCTTGGCCTTTCCCACTGGTATGTTAGAAAGTCCAGTAGTTAGAACGGATTTCACTCTTACTGCTGCTCGAGTGGGATATATGGCTACATATTGTTAGTAGGCCAGGCCATACATACACATTTGCATCTGTTTATGTGTGCTTGGAGGAAGGAATGGAAGAAAGCCTACCTCGTGGTGGGAGGAAGAGAAAGAATATTCATTCTTTTGGTATACATTTCTGTATTCTTTGAATTCATTTGGTGAGTAGGTATTTTTGTAATTTAAGGGAAAAATGTTTACTCCAAATAGTGGATATGTAAATAGTCACTCTAATTTATACGTTTCACAATGATCATTTATAAGCTGCAGACACTTGTAGTGGCCAGTATTTCCTTGTGAGTTTCTTTAAAAACATTTAAAAATTGAAAATATTATAGTTTCCCTGGTATTTCTTTCCTGGCCATCAGAAAGAAAGGCCCAAATGAAGTCAAGGCTCTAAGGAACTTTCCGATTTAGTGGGGGGCTAAGAGATCACCCCACCCTACATCTAATGTGATGGTGAAAGCCCTCCTTCTGTACCCAATATCTTCAGGAGATATTTTCCATCCTGGGGAGCTCCTCCCTTCTCCAGATGGTCTATTCCATGTTCCACTAGCTCTCCTCTCCTAGAAATCTTCCTTATGTCATCAGATCATCCTGCTCAGGGCCTCAGTAGCTGAAATGGTTTGGAGCACAGGCCTCGCATTCAGAGAGAGGCAGGTCTATAGCCTGGTTTCACCTCTTACCACTCTGTGACTGTGTGCAGGTTGCTTAACCACTCTGTGCTTCTATTTCCTCATCTGTAGAAGAAGGTCATGTGTCCTGGCTGGAATCGTCAGGAGGATTAAATTAGATCCTGTCTGTCGAATGCTAGCAGAGAGATTGACACATCATAGGGTTTCGGTAAATAGGAGCTGCCCTGATTTGTCCTGGAGCCACAAGCAGAGGCTTCGATCAGTCCTAACACATGGCACAGGACTAGCACTTTTTATTCACTAATTCACCTGTTCATTCATTCATTCATTGAGTAAATATCCAAAGACCTTCTTCCCATGGCTGCAATGCCCTGTCCAATCAGGCCGCCATGCCCCAATCTTCCTGCTAGCTCTCTCACCTTATCGCCCACCCTTTCTCCTTGTGTACTCATCCACTTCAGCCTCACTGGCCTCCTTGCTGTTCCTTAAACATACTGAGAATGCTTATACCTCAGCACCTTTGCTCTTACTCTTGGTTCTTCCTGGCGTTCTCTACTCCCAGTCACTCTCTTTGTTACATCTGCTCACGTTACCCAACACGAGCAGCTGTCCTAGACCACAGCACCACCGCTCATCCGTCTCAGTCCTCTTTGCTCTGCTTTATTTTTCTTCAAAGCACTGACATCTGTCTAATCGTCTGTCTCCCCAATTGGACTGTAAGCCTCATAATAATAGGGGCTCTTGTTTCTCTTTTGTGTCCCCAATGCATAGAGAAGAACATGGCACATAGTAGACACTCAGTAAATAAATGTTGGGTGTATGTGTGAACCAAACTATGTGAGTCATTTCTGGGAGCTAGGTGTGCTCCTACAGAGGTGAACACTAACAGTAAGGCACCTTCTGCTTCAGTTATGACAATCCCAGCCTGACACAACATGGTTTTAACGAGCCTGCGAGCAAACTGTCACAGTAAATGGTGTTTATGTACAGGCATCTTTGTGTTGAGGGTAATAAAACAGCCCTATGGAACCAAAATCCTCAACTTGAGTGACTGGTTAACTGTTCGACCATAAATAATTTGAGTTAGCCAGAAATATTCACTTTAGTGTGTGGCAGTACACTGTCACTTCTCTGGATCCCATCTGACATGTTGGCATACTGTAGACTAAATGAGCAATCAAAAATGAACTGTGGCCTAGCAACAGGGGGCTGAGACAAAGGAGGTGGGGCCCTAAGCGATGGGGGATGTGGGGCTGTGGCCATGGCCAAGTTCGAAACTGCATTCATGTGAAGGCAACACATTCGACCACTGTTTTGTGACAGTCCCCGTGCACGGAGCATGCTGAGGTGGAAAGGGTACTCACGGTGACTTCCCTCAAGGACTGGAACGTGACTCTCCATTCTCTCCTGCTCATCCTGTGGTGTAATCTCTTCACACCAAGAGCACGGTCCAGACAATGAGTATTTCACATACTAGACACGTTTAGCTGGAGCAAGACAGACCTGGACTTGAATCCAGGCTCTGCTGTGTTCTAGCTGAGTGACTTTGAGCATGTCAGTTGACATTTCAGTTTCTACCGCTCTAAAATGAGCTGGAAAAGATTCAGATTTCATTATTAAGGATTAAACATGATCATGTACAGAAAGCACTTGACAAAGGGCCCAGTTATCATACCTGTGGTTCCCCATGAACCTTAACATTTGATTGAAGAGTCCCCTCTTATAGTTTAAAGTTGTGGTCGCTGGTGCATCACAGAAGACAAATATGCCACAAACTTAAGACAGGCATGGGGGTGTTTCTCCGACTCCCTTCCACAAGAAAAAAGTGTCATTGAAATAGTCCCCAGAAGCATACTCATGGAGCAAAGCAGTCCTGTGAATAAACGTGGTTCAGTGATGCCCCCGGTCACTTCTGTACCATCCCATTCTGTTACGGTCTGAACCGTGTCGACTTGATGATTTGTATAACGGGATGGATATGCTACAGCAGGGGACCCAGCCGGAGGCTGAAGGAAACGCGCTCTATCTGACCCCTCCAGGGCCTTGGCACGTCCCGTCCCCTCTGAGCTTCAATTGTGTATTAAAGACACGTCATCCCGATGTTTCCCTTGTAAACGGTCTTAGAACACCACGCACCCTAGACTCCCATTATTAGATACGTGGCCACTATCTAAGTTACTCCTTGTAGTAAACAGATCTCTAACATGCATCCCAATCATTGAGGATTAATATTAAAACAGGAGGCAGCAAATGGCAACAAGCAGGAACACCAGAATTTTCTGTTCATCCTTCATCCACCTCTGGAGAATTGATAGTTATCTTAATGGTGGGATCCTTTGAAAACTCCTGCATCTGCTTATAGACTTGATTTTGTTCCTATCTTTACTCTGGTTCGTGGTCCTCAAACTGTAGTTAGTATAGGATTTGCTGTCTATTGTCAATGATATAAAATATACATTTTCTACTTCATAGGTATTTAAGGGAGTTTTAATAGTATTTTGCCCATGTACAATTTTTCTCTAACTTTAGACCATAACCTCCCACTAGCATGGGGTCTCGTAATAAAAAGAAAACACCAACCAGTTTCTTTCTATTGTTTCTTCCCTACCCAGAAAATAAAGATGACAATAACGGCTATTTTAGAGTAAGATACTGAAAATCAAATTAGGTCATATTCCTAAAACCACCTGGCAGGCTGTCTCATAGGAATGTCCGTTGCTGGAATGGCCTAGGGGCAGATAGTAAGTAACACAGATATTTTTGAAACATCTGTGCTACACCCCAGATCCGCATCTTGGAGGGAGAGTGACCTGGATAGGGCTTTGAAAACCCTGATGCAGGAGGAGCTGGGGGTGGGGGTGGGAGGTAGACCATCAGCAGCCTGAAGAACAGAAATGGAAAAGGGAGATAAGGTGTGAACACTGCCCTTAAGAGCCTATAGAGGAGGTCAGGTGGAAGAGAGATTTAATTTCTGTCCTAGCCCCAGAGAGCTGGGAATCAGGGAGAGGGAGAGGGGAGTATGGGAGAGCCTGTAAGAATCTAGTCCAAACCCTGGGTGAGTAGCTCCCGGGCGTCTTATGGGAGTGTCTCCCCGGGATAACTGTCCTTTCCTCCTGCTTTGAAGAAGAGGCCTGGTCACATGCCAAGAGGGACCTCAGCCAGGAACTGTGTAGCTAACTGTACCTGAGAGGGCCATTGAGCTCCGTCCGTGTCACAGCAGCAAAGGCAGCCAGGCTTTCAGGGTCTGGTCACTTGAGTACCACCATGACAGGGTCACTCCCCAGAAGGCTCTCAGCAATGGCTTGGCAGATCTCTGAGAGGGGTTTTAATTCTGGCTCTGCTGCTTCCTGGCTCTGTCACGTTGAGATGTAAGAAACAGTGTGCAGCTATGGTGGGACAGTGAGCTTTTGAGCATTTTGAAGGAAGCTTGAAGCAGAGATACCACTCAGGATGAGGGCGAGGCTGCTCTGAGACTGACTTTGGTTCAAGAGCCAGTGGAGCTCAATGTTTATACACATTTCTGTCTGCAAACAGAAGTGCAGAGATTGTTATATGCTTTCTGAAATGTGACAGACAAGTACCAAGTTAAAAGGGCTGCGGCACTGCAAAAACGAGCTTCTGGGACACAGCAAGTCTCCATCTTGCCTGAACTGTGTTATTAGCAGCTACATGTCCCGTGAGGAGTACAGCTCCCCCTGTGCTCAGGGTGTGTGTATGTGTGTGTGTGTGTGTGTGTGTGTGTGTGTGTGTGTGTGTGTGTGTATGTGGTGTCTCTTTAGATGGATCTGAAACCCAGCAGAAACCCAACACCAACTCCGTGGGTTGGTGTGAAAATTAATGAAACCATGAATATAAAGCATTTAGCACAGTCTCTGGAATATGTTAAGTGTCTAATTAATGGAAGTTGTTGCTGTTGTCGTTTTATCTGATGGGATTTGCCTGGAGGACAGAGTGAATTTCTAGAGGATGAAGTAACAAAGTTAAGGGTCTTATTCCTCCCTCATTATCTAAATCCCTGAGGACAGAGAATGCCAACACTCTCCAGTCCACCCAGTCTAGAATGAGATTCAAGGTCAAGATTCCCTTCTTACCCCCAGCGGTTTCTTCTCTCATCCTTGAAAGATGTTTAGCAGAGTTTGGAGGAGAGTGGAGCAGAGCTGCCCTCACCACATCTCAAATAGAAAACACCCCCTTGACCCCAGGACTGGCCCCACCTCATGTGTTCTATCACTTGTCAGTCTGTTTTCAAGAAATGAAGGTACCTTTGCCCGTATCCTATGACTTCAGAGATTCCTTTCGTAGTTCAGTGCCTGCATGCTTGACACAAAATAATGTCACCTCTCGCCATTAACTTTTAGTTCTGAAAAACAGGCACAAACCAGACCCAAGGCTTGAGCCTCTTGCTGGCCTATCAGGGTGCTCTCTCTCCTCAGACTTAACTGATGGCATGAAAGGATTCTCCCTTGTCCATTTTCTGGTCCAGTCTCTGACAGCAGCACCTTGTTCCCAGGCTACCATAATGGGAAGTGATAAGGACTGTTTCTCAGCAGCGAGGTCATAGCAGAAGCGTGAGCGGACATGGAGTACACATAGACCCTGGACATGTCCATCCTCAGGTGACAGGTACCGGGACCATTAAACTCATAGGAATTCTCTTCCTTTGTATCATTTCAGTATCAGTTAAGTATTTGAATTTGGTTGTAAACAGAACAGCCAAATTCTGGCTGACCTACTATGTAAAAGAGAAGCATTGACTGGAAGAGAAGGGCAGCTCACAGAACTTAGGATGAACAACAGGCCTCAGAAGGGACCAACTGAACAGTCAGGAGACTGAATTAGCTGAAGGGACACCATTACGATTTTATTTGCCCCACATGGCACGTGATCCACATTTTCTGGAGAGTGGCTCATTGACCCAATGTGGCCCCAAACCCAATGTAAAGTGGAGTGATTCGCCACAGGGAATCTAAGTACTGTCACCAAAGAGGCTGATCAGAAAAGGCAATGGTGCCCACTGAAAGGGCAGCAACCAGCCTTCCTTCTGAGTCTCTGGAGCCATTCCCATATCCTCCAGATGAGGTCAGCAGGGACACGAGGAACCCTATTCAGTGTTGTCATCCCCACAGAACGTAGAGAAGGTCCATGGGCCTGACATGCCCATTCCGAATAGTCTGTCAAGAGCTTTGTTCAAAAGGAAGATCTACGCAATTTCTGAATATTCCACAATCACACCCACAAGCCCAGCAAGACTTACATCTTGGCTGTTGTTAATGTTTATCTAACCTCAATCTCTTTGGTTGTTGGGTGTAAAACTCCTTATAAAACATGATCCATAGGACAGGATGGGATACAGAGGAGACCTCCCCTATTTAGAGCCAGAAGCTCCACCCTCCCCTGAGTCTCATTTTTCTGGTCTGTGAAATGGGAATGGTCATTTCCTGTACTGCCTCACAGGAAGGAGGAAGGGATGAGTGTTCTAGAAAATTCTTTACAAACTGTTGAATATGACATGTCTGTGAAGAGAAAACCTGATCAATATCCAAGAAAAATAGCCACCATGGATGTGTTTCATCAAATGACAGGCCATCAGGAAAACCTAGGAGGGACAAAGCAGCAATCAGGGTAAGCGCCGTATGTACCTGAAAATCAAATTTCAAGAATTCTTCAGAGATTCTAGCAAATACTGAAAAACAGAAGAGTAAGGAGGAACAAAAGAAGAGATTAAGTTGAGAATAAAGAGCTACAGAGATCGGATATCTTTCCTTCATCCATTCATTTATTCACCTATTACTTGACAGACATCATACTGAATACTGGGGATGCGGAAATAAATAAAACATAATCTCCCTCCCAGAAATCCTAACAATCCAAGAGGAAAGTTAGGAGTTGTGTCCTAAGGAATATTTTTGAGGGTTTGCTAAAATACAGGCAATCATCTTGATGTCTTTTTTAAGAAGCTAGGAGAACAAAAGGGGGTGCTACACAGCATAGAGATACCTGAGGACTTGGCTCCCCTGTCTGTGGCCCCTGAAGCCTAGACTGAGCCCCTTCCTCAGAGGAGGTCCCAAAGGAAATCTCTTCAATTCACTAGGAATTACAAGTTCTCACAAAGTCAGGGTGAAATCCTTCCAGATATGGAAGCACAATGAAAATATAAATAACGAATTCCCTGTTTTCTTCTCTTCTTTGAAACTAAACAGTAGTGCCCTAACCTTTGGAATCAGCTGTAATTTTAATACCTACATCTAGTGTATTGTTATAGTAGGATAGCTGGTGTATAATATATGAGCTACTGCATTTCTTTAATTAAGCCAGTATTTTCCAGGTTTGGACTTAATTTTATTTTGCTGTATCTGAAGAAAGCAATTGAAGCCCAAGCTAGTCTTCTGCAGGTCCCATCCTGTTTAGTAGAGGGGACTCAAGTAAAAGATGATTTTAATTTCTGCATTGTTAGGTAAACCTTAGGGTCATTACATACTTATCAGAAGCAGTTAAGAATTGACAATCATTGCAATTGTTCCACCACTTTCTGAGAATGAATCCAATTGCTATTCTCTTAAGAATAAGCTGACTGATTATTCTATTATTTGACTGACCAAAACTATGATAGACGATGACATACATATGCCTTTATAGCCTAATGAAAAGTGTAATTAAACCAAAAGGAATTTTTCACAAATGAGGGCTTTGGGACTCATGTCGAAAACTTTTAGGAAGTGTGTGTGTGTGTGTGTGTGTGTGTGTGTGTGTGTGTGTAAGCAATGAGATTTGGACCAGGTAAAGAATCCCCTGACAGTGTTCAACAGCACAATATTTTATAGTGAGCTGTCTTCAGCTTCACATGAGTGTCATGAGCAGATCGAGAGTAACATTGAGCCCACGGGATGTGACTGTGATGATAGGACTCCTCATTGACGCTTGTGATTGCCACATTTTAAGTGGAATGTTTAATTACCCTTGGCTCCTTTCCTTTCCTAATCTCCCCTTCCCCTTTGCCCCAGTGAGGGAACATTACAACAAAATGAAGCATATTCCAGAGAAGAGGGAAAAAGTAAGAGCCCTTTAAAAAGGCAATAAATTATCACATTAATGTTCCAAACACAGTCGTGTCCATTATCCTTTTTAATTTAAAATTAGTTTCCTTGATGTATTTGACTACCGTTCCATCACTAATAATCACCACAGTTCGATGCCTTCTGTATTCTTCAATCTGTTGCAACTAAAATCCCACTTAAAAATTTAAGTAAATGCAAAACTCCATCACCTTGCAGAGAGTGTGGTCTCATTTAGAGTTAATGAAATTTGGTTTCACGCAACATCGTGGATGTTCTCATTTGCTAGATTAGTCACTTTCAGTGGGCAGTGGAAACTCAAGGGTGTTAACATAAAGCAAACAAACATGGCAGTTTTCACCATTTACATTGACGTTTAAAGTCTCAAAATAATATCCTTTAAATTTCAGCTAAAACGATTCATACGAGAACTTTGCTGTGTGTGTATAAAGTCAGTTGACCTTTCTGGGATATTCACTCTTAGTGTTTGAGCAACCAACATATAACACAAAAATATTCACTGTTAGCCCACTGCCATCCCCTGCAAATTCCCCTCTAGAGATTCCCCAGATCATAAAGCGAGGCAGTGGTGCTGAAATTCAGTGATGAGAAAGGCCCATGGGCCTCTTAGGCTTACCAGCTTGAAATCATGACTATTTCCTGGAGTGGCAAATGGGCAAGTGACAGCAGTTCTTCTCCATCTTGACCAGGATGGAATGAGGATGATTGGTGGAGATCATATTAATAAAAGTCTGTGATTGGCTAGGAGTATTTACAACATTTCAACACCCAGTTGTGTAAGGAAATTATCCAGTCCCAGTTTTATCAGCTGTGAGGCCAGCCCTTTGCACAAATGGAAATGAAAGATGTTTGAGGAGGGAAATAAGAGCTGGCTCCTGGGATATTTCAAAGAAACCATGAACCGCATGAACCTTTGTGATGTGACCTAGAAAATCTTGGTCTGACATTTCTGTGGCAGAGTCACAACCTGTTGCTCACTGGTCTGTCTGCTACTATTGACTTAAATGGCTAAATTAATAGGAATTAAGCCGCTTTGCACTCTTTTTTGTCCAGACTCCTGGCTAAAGTTTTGGATTCCGATCAAGATGTCAAAGGCTCTTACTGTTTCTGAAGTTGCCTTAAGTCTGATTTTAAAAGAGCTGACAGGCTATAGCATGGCCCCCAAGTCCCTACCAAGGAATATAAATAGGTTTAAAACTGTGTTCTCACAATGGGCTATTTCTGTAAGAGATATGATGAGGCAGAAGGGCTTGGCACTGGCCATGGGGTTGAGACCAAGCTTTGCCGCTTCCTAACTTTGTGACTTTGGGTCTCACCATCCTCCAGCATAAGGGAATTCAGTGAGATTTCACGGGAACATAAGGCAGCTATTCCCATTGTTAGAGGAGAAAGAGTGGCTGGTGTGCTGGGAGCCAAGAGGCCTAGACTTGACTTTGGCGGCAGAGAACTCCCTCTGGGTCTTGGGCTCCATTTCGTCTCTCTGGACTTTGTTTTCTCCATTTTCAAAATGAGAGACTGGGACCACGGGATCCTGCTCATTTTGTAGCTCTCTGTTACTCCTCTTTGTCCATCCTGCTTGAAAAGTAAAGTTTCCAAGTTTTCAATGTTTTAAGGTGGGGTGGGTGGTGGTGGAGCAGCACGGCACGAGAGCCAGTCACAGTTGAGTTCAAGTTCTGGTGTCACTACTTTTAGCGATATGGCCGTGGACAGATGCCTAGCGTCTCCATGCCTCCACTTCCTCATGTGTAAAGTAGAGATCATGAACATGTCCTTTAGAAGGCTGAAGTGAAGACGAAATGTAAATTAATAAAGACATAGCGCTAAGCACAGTGCCTCACACCTAGGAAATGCTTGCATCGGTTCCCTAGGAGTGAGTTTCCTCAAACTTAGAGATTGAAGACAACACGCATTTATTCTCTTACAGTTCTGTAGCTTCCAAGTATGACATAGTTCTCATGGGGCTAGAATCAAGGTGTCAGAAGGACTGTCTTCTTCCCTTTTGGAAGCTGATATGGGCTGAATTAAAGAGATGATTAAGTTAAAAGAAGGCCATTTGGGTAGATCCTGATCCTGTCTGACTGGTGTCCTTGTAAGAAGAGGAAATTTGGACAGAGAGACATCAGGAATGCAAGTGCACAGAAGGATGACCATGTGAGGACACAACAAGAAGTTACTAGCTGCAAGCCGAGGAGAGAGGCCTCAGGAGAAACCAAACTTGCTGATGCCTTGATTCTGGACTTCTAGCCTTTAGAACTATGAGCAAATAAACATCTGTTGTGTAAGCCACCCAGCCTGTGGGCTTTTATTATGGCAGCCTTCACAAACGAATGCAGCATCTCTAGGGGAGACATTCTTTCCTTGCTTTTTCCACTTCCACAGTCTGCTTGCATTCCTTGCCTTGTGACCCCTTGCTCCATCTTCAAGGCCAACAATAGTGGGTCAAATTCATCTATCACTGTTCCCTTTCCTGTCTCCCTCTTTCACTTTTAAGGAACTTTGGATTACATTATGCCCCCTGTCCCTATCTTAAGGTCACCTGATTCACATCCTTAGTTGACATTTGCAAATGTAATTTTTCCTTGCCATGTAACATAACATATTCATTCACAGGCCTTGGCTTTAGTATGTGGACATCTTGGGGGGGAGGGAATTATTCTGCCTACCACAGTGTTCAGTTAATGTTAACTGTTGTGCTGAATAGAACTTTTGCATCCGCTTAGTTTACTCTACTAACTGGAATGGGAATTACCGTAGAATTAAATTTCACTGAGAAGAAACTGGGGAATCATGTTCATTCTGTAGTTTATCTTTACTGCCTCCAATACAGCACATGCTTCTGCTGACATAGGACTCTTGGTACACAGAATGTGATGTTCTAATAAGTTCAAGTTTCAGCAGACTGACTCAGCTGATATTTCTGGCAAATTGTAGACCTGGTATTGTTTATGTAGGGATTTTCTGGTCTTGGTAGACTGGTAATTCAAGCCAAGATTTGTCATGCCATTTCTAACAGTTTAGCTGCTTTTAGAAAAGTTCTCTGTGTTTATGGGGGACCAAGGTTGTGCAGTTTCCCCTGCATATTTGGCCTCAATGTGTGCAGAGAAACAAAAAGCTAAGAGCAGAAAGCATAGTGATTGTATCTTTTGAAAGTGTCTTTGCAGCACAGATTGTAGAAACCCAACTAAAAGAGCCTTAAACTGAAATGGGAATTTATTATTTCATGCAACTCCAAAGTCTTGGAGGGGATCTGCCTCTGAGCTTGGCTAGATCCACGGATTCCACAATGTCCTAAGGATGAGCAGTCTCTCTCTCTCCCCGAGCTCTGTGCTTTGCTTTCATCTGCATTGACTTCCAGGGATGGACCTCTCAGTACATTGTGTCCTGGCAACTCTAGGTTTACAGTAGCCTTACAGCTAGCAAGCTTAATAATGCCAAAAGAACATTTCCTCTCCAAAATCCAGGCCAAAGTCCCAGGATTGAGTTTCCCTGGATCAGCGTAAGTCATGGACCCAGCATTGAACCAAAAAGTCTGGCCAGGAAACACAGTGCAATGATTGGCCAGGCTAAGGTCAAGGTCACCCTGGAGCCCTAGAAACTGGAGGAGGTGTTAGTTCTACGTCAAATACATGGCTAAACGGTTCTCAAGGGAAATCAAGATGGTGTTTGCAGAAAAGGGGGCAATGGATACAGTGTACCAACCATAACCAATGTCTGCTCTCAGGTGAGGTATTTTTTTTATTGCTACTTGAGAGAATGTATTTTCTTATTTATGTCTTTTGTCTTATTTGGGTGCCAAGCATCTCCTGCTGGATCCTGGGCAGGCTTGTCCAGCAGTTGATAGATATTGGGACAGAAGACTCATAGGTGCCAGTAGATGCGAAATAAAGTTTATTAAGCACATAGTAAACAGCCACCATATTCCCTGAGAAGGTCTCAGGTACTGTTCATGGTGAAGCAAGAAGAAGGCGGAGAGAGGATCAGGTAGCTTCTAGTTTTCATAGTGCATAGAGGCTCGGCTGGGGTGAGGGTTCCACAAAACGGCCAAGGTCTGAGTGCCTCAGACTGCCCTGCCAGGGTTAGGAAGAAAGTGCCCCAGCTTCCTCATGGACTTGCCCAGGTGTGGGGCAAGTTGTACAGGGGGAGGATGGGGTTTGAATGCTATTAGCAGTCAAACCTGAAAAATGGACTCAGCGTCGTGATTTTACTTTCTTACTGCATTTTTTGGGAGAAAACCCATAGACATCAAGGGCTCAAAATCCTGCCTACCGAAAAAAAGCCTTATGCCCCAGTGTTTCTTCCTGATCAGTTTTGAAAATGAACAGTTTGGAATTTCTCTAGGCTACCTCCCGTTAGTGGGTCTTATAATACACACAGGAAACAGGCATGCTTTGCACAGGCACGTTTCAATGAATAAGCCACAACCGAGTTATGTTTTCTCAGAGGATGATAGTTATCATGGAGATAATGCAATAGATATCACTGAGCTCGGGTGGCTATACTCCAGGCATGGGGCGAGGGTTGACGTTAATGCAGAAATGAATGAAGCATTGTGTTCTTGCTCACAGGAGCCCGTGAGTTAGTGCATGAGGACAGTGCAGGCTCATCAGACGTGAACTGTGAGTGGGTCCTTGAGGTAACACACAGGTGGTGCAGGAGGCGACCAGTGATATTATTTCTGACTGAGAGTTCACATTGCAACCATGTTTCCCCCAAAATAAGACCGGGTCTTATATTAAGTTTTGCTCTGAATGATACATTAGGGGTTATGTTCAGGGGAATGTCATCCTGAAAAATCATGCTCGGGCTTATTTTCCAGTTAGGTCTTATTTTCGGGGAAACATAGTACCAGGGAATGCTTTAAAGAGGTAATGTTCGACATGATCCTTGAAAAACTAGTAGCATGTTTATAGTCTGAGACCAGATGCGTAGAGAGCACAGGTTAAGAATAGGAAAAATATCAATTATATGACCATGCAAAAGACCAAACGGCAGCATGTCACAACCTGACGGAATCTCCCAGATGTTACACTGAGTGAAAGAAGCCTGATACAAAAAAGTTCATACAATATGAGTACACATAGTTAAACATAAACTAAACATTTAAGGTTTGTCGTTTTAATGTATGTGTATTTTACCTAATGGAAAGGAAAAAAGAACAGAAAGGAATACTATTAGAGTAAAAATCACACTTACACGCATGCATGTGGGTAGCTGAATTATACCCTGAAAGATGTCTGCACCCGAGTCTCTGGACCCCATGCATAAGTTACCTTACATGGCAAGAGACTTGACAGATTGTGGTGGAATTGAGCATCTCTAAGTGGGGAGAGTATCGGGGATTATCCAAGTGGGCCCCATGTGATCACAATGTTGTTACAAGAGGGAGGCAGAAGAGTAAAAAGGCAGAAGGAGGAGATGGGGGGCAGAAGCGAAGGTCAGAGTGATGTGCTCTGAAGACAGAAGAAGGGGCCGCAAGGCCAGGAATACAGGCAGACTCTAGGAGGAAGAAACAGGATTTCCCTCTGGAACCTCCAGAAGGAATGTTGGCCTGCCAACACCTTGATTTTAGCACAGTGAAACTGATTTCAGCATTCTGACCGCTTAGAACTGTGAGACAGTAAAATGCGTGTTGTTTTAAGCCACAGAATACATGGCAATTTCTTACAGCAGCCACAGGAGACTCCTACAACGTGTATTATTTGCCCAGGACAGAATTAGACCGTACGTTCTGCCTCATCTCCATTCACCTTCACAACTGCCCTTTGACTGAGGCTGAAGTCATTATTTACACTCATTCAGTAAAGGAAGAAAGTGAGGCTCAGACAGGTCAAGTGCCTCCCCAGCACAAAGGAAGTGGAGAAGCTGTGATTATGCCCACACACCCGAGCTTGACATCTGCATCACGCAGCTTTGCCCCTGCCAAGCAGCCAGGGCAGCAGGAGCAAAGCTGCGGAGCCTGTGGTCTGGAGGAGGCCAGAGTGCTGGCCGTGCTCTGGGAGCAGTCCCACGCCCACCTTCTAGCCGGCGTGTTCTGCCTGCAGAGCTCTCAGTCAGGCCTCCTCTCGGGTCCCTGGCCACGAGGAAGAGGTATGGACCGTGACGCTGTTGTAATAGCTTTTGTGACTGGAGACTTGCTTCAGAGCCATGGTGAGCCCTTGAAATATTTCACTTGTGCACATTGGGCATTTCGTGAATATCTGTTTACTAAGTTCACTAAACTCTAAGTCTGTCCTTGGATGTACTGTACTGAGCTGCTGCCATCAGCTACTTGCCTGTGCTCACATGCAGGTATGTTTGGTTGTATTAGTGAGGGAATTATACCAAGCTATTGGCTCTGTCTCCCCAAATTCTGGGACTTCAGCAAACCCATCTTTATTTAACAGATGGGTAGTCAGAAGATTGTACAAGTAACCTATACAGAGAATGCCATCACTAATGTAAGAGCCAAACCTGTGACATTGCTTTCCTGACCTTCACATTCAGCTCTACCAAGAATAGGATAGTACTTGCCCAGTTAACAGCAGAAAATGCAAGTATTTCTTTACGCCTTTTGGATGTCTCTCCCAGGTTACCCAGTGAGTGGCTCCACTCTCTACTTTTCCTTTGTCCAAAGAAGCACACTGGTTAGGACTAAGGGATTTACAGACAATCAAAATTCAGTCCCACCTTCTACAAGGTGGGTAATCATGGCAGATCACCCCACCTTCAATATACATTATCTAAACGAGGATATTTTCATTCTTCCAAACCCAGAAAGAATGTCAGATCTTTCAAGAACCTCAGAGATCTAGTCCAATTTCCCTGTTGAATAGGTAGAGAAATTCGGCCAAGAACAGAAGGTTAGTAGGCAAGTGGCCAAGAGAGAAGTGAGTGGAAATTTCAATTGCATGGACAACTGTTGGTGCAGGGTTGGCTGATTATGAAAAGAGCATTACCATCAGAAGCATTTCCGGTAGACTATTAAGATCTATGATATGGTAATCATTTGAACAGCTATGATTATTAGTCTTATTTGCAGACACAGTGTTCAATTATGCAGAGCATTCTAGTGCAACAGCCCTGTGGAAATTTCTCAGCCATCACTGCAGAGAGACTATTTTAAATTAATATATTCAGCAGTTTCCTTAGACCTACTTATCATATACACATGAGACCAACTACCCATGAAAAATAAGTTCGCTACAAGGGGAGGTATGGGAGCTTTAAAACACTTCTTATTGCACAGTAGCTAAATAATTTTTGGGGAAAAAGAAAAAAATCTTACTTTCTTGCCTTCAGGGCCATCCAGAAGGCTCTATTCAAATCTCCACTTAAGCAGAAGTTAGTTTCTTGGCCTTGGTCTGGGGAACATTCCTACACGGAAAAATCGATGCCTCATTGTTGATGGAGCCCTCCTGCTGCTCACAATCTTGTTTTATGTATTAATTTGTAATGGAAAGGGAAGCAGGCTTAAATAAATAGTTATTAAAAGCCCACACCACATCACACATACACATACCCGATTCAATAACAGTATCATGTAGAAACTCTTCTGGAAATCACAGAACTCTCCTATCAGAGTCACTGCACTTGCTATTAGAGTAATAAACTATTTTTGCCCAAATTCTCCTTTTACTAGCTTGTCCCACAGATTGTGAGTCAGCCAGGTCCCCTCTAAGGAGTCTTCAATAAAACTTCTGCCCATCGGGAGCTTGTCACAAGTGTAGGGAGGTGTGGCCAGAGAAAACACTGAATAAGATGTCCTACCTGGGACGTGGGGGTGGGGCTTCAAAGTGATTTCCACCAAACCAGCCCTAGTGGTGCAAAGGGGTAAGGGAGGGGACTTGGGGTTGGCCTCTCAGTTGAACAAAATGCACTCTATTGATGAGTATGGCGTCAATGGAAGGCCAGAAGCGAAGCTCTGGGTTTGGCTTTGTGTCATAGGGTGAAGGATTTTCAGCTACCTGGGCCCAGAGCCTGGAAGGATAAGCTTTCCAAGCCTGTGCACTTAACTGAAGAAAAGGCTAAGCAGCCAGAGCAGAACAATTAAAAAGAGCCTTTTCTGCAAGTTCCTTTTAGCCCAGAAAGGATTTCATTTAGCAAAGAGGCCACAAATGGGACCTCTTGGGACATTCTTTGAAATGGAATTGGATATTCCCACATGGTTTGTCCTTTGGATAAGCCCACGAAAAGATTTTAGAACTGCCTTTACCATAAAGATCAGGTCTCTTTATACCCTCGCACATTCCGTTGTCAGCCTCTTCCCTTGTTCTGTCCATTGTGTTAGGGATCCTTGAGGCTTTCTTAGCAAGTGAAGAATGGTAGCTACCATGTCACCCATGACAAGCACAGGAGCTTGTCCACTTTATAAATACACCGCTTAGTCTGGATGCGTTGCTGTGGCTTTTCAGTCCTGGAGAAAAGACATGGGGATGCTTGTTATTTTGAGGACATTTGTTTAGTTCAATCATGCAGTGTCTCTGTCCTTTAGGAGAAGCCTGTATCCCAGTTAAGGTGTGGCGGCAGCCGTGGGATAAAGGAGAAGGATACTGTGCTGCTATTAGGATACAGGGGCTGCTGTACTGGTGTCATACTGCGAGTGCCTCACTTACTTATCCAATCAGTATGTTCTTACTCATAGTTTACTATATGCCCCTTTGCCAGGTGCTCTGGATATAGAAAAAATAACAGTCAATTCTTTGCCCTCATGAAGCTTGTGTTCTAGTGAGACAGAGGGTGTGTGCACATAAACATGATGTTTTCCGAATGTGACAAGAGGGAGGAAAGAAACCAACGAAACTCACGTTAGATTGTGAACAGTGAGGGCCTTTGGAGGGAGGCAGTGTTTCAGTGGAGACTTGAGGCTTGAGAGAAAACCACCTGTGGCGAGAATCGAGAAAAGAACATTCTAGGCAGAGGAAAGTAGAAAATGAAAAGGCACTGGGGAAGGAGAGAGCGTGGTGCATTTGAGATTACAAAAGAGAAAAGCCATCTAGAAAAGGGGGAAGTTGGTGAAGAAGGAAAGAGCAAGGGTCAGAGAGGATGGCAGGGGCGAAACCCTAGAAAAAGTTGTATTTGGGTTTTATTCTGTGTACAGTAGGAGACCACACAATGGTTTTAAGTGGGAAATGATGGGCTCCGGCTGATGAATTCGTTTTAGTGAGAATCTGGCTAAAATGTGGAGGATAAATTATAAGAGAACAAGCATGGAATCTGGGAGAAGAGGCTAGGAGTCTGTCACCGAAATCAGGCCAGAGGTGACAGTGGTTTGGCCTAGGGTGATGAGTGAAGAGCAAGAACAGAGAAACAGGTGGAGAGACAAAGGTACAGACTCAGAGTCTGAAAATGCACTGCCGGCACGTGTGGGAGGGAGCCCAAACGTTAGCACAGCGGATGATGGCACAGAGTAGGTGCTCAGCGAGGGCTGATCTGAAAGAAACTGCGTTTGACATTTTAGGCTCATATTCAAGCATTGCCCCGTACACACCTTTGGACTGTAGGGGAGGAAAAACAATATTCTCTCTACTCTTCTAGGTTCTTGGCTGGAAACCCCTCTGTAATAAAAAGACAGTTTAGTGGGAGAAAACCAAATTTAATCATGAATGTACCTACAGGAACCCCACAAAGATAGGAGACTTAAAGGCAGCCAGAAAATTGAGGCAGCTTATATTACCATCTGGAGCTAAAAAGAATGGGTCAGGGTCTGGGGACTTCAAAGGGGAGAAAGCAGTTCACAGGAAGGTGAAAAGAGATGTTTGGTAAAGAAAGGCTACCCTATCATTCAGGGAAGTCTCTGGTTCAAAAAGTTTCTGTCTGGTAAGAGCTGTCTTCCTGGCACAGGCTCCATTTGTGTGTTCTTTCAGGCAGTTAACGGGAGAGGGGAGAAGCTTTTCCTGAGTCTGCTGGATCTTGATTTCACATGTAAGTGTGGTACATTTTGGGGTGGCACATCTGCCACCCTTCAGGGGAAATCCTTTAACCTCTCTCAGTGAGGATTGGTGGGGTTGGCAGATTTGCCAGTCCTTTGTAAGTGTCCAGCCAGCCAGATGCCAGGCTCCTGATGAAGATGGACATTTCTGAAGATGCCAGTGCCCGTATTGATTTCACCCAAGGCTCTTGGTGCTCACTAGCCAGGGCTTGAGGGCAGGTAGCCAGGAAAACTTTGCATTTGTTTCCACCTCTCCCCTGACTTCCTGCTTAAATGCCTGTGGGCCTTCTAAGGGCAGGGAAACAGATAATGCTCCTTGTCCTTCCATTATTGACTTTGGATGAATTTGTCCAGAACCTTGTCAATTCAGATGCTCATTTGGCTGATAGACGAGAGGCTTGTGGGAAAATCAAAGAGCAATCCTAGGGCTCTTAGGGGCTTATTCATCATGGAGCATATTAAGGTATGTGGCTAATTATATGCTTTATTATGGATGCTAATTTGTGCTGGAAGCTGGTACAGTGTGTGTTAGCATTTAGCTCTAGTTAATGAAGTTGAGTTAAGCATTCAATATATCACTGAGCTCACAATTTCTCCTCTTGGCTTGAACTACTTGGTGTGGAAAACTGAGGGTGACGGTGTTGGGAGGACAACACATTCACATAGTGAGTTTCTTTCCTGTAACTCTGGGCTGTCTCCAATGCTGCATGGAGCTTACACATTATTCACGTGAGATAATTTTCAGTGGGATACAACCCTGGGCTGTGTTAAGAGAGAAGTATCGTTGTGCTTTCTTATCACAAAGAGCCCCTGTGTGGCCTCCAGTGAGCTCACCTGGAGCTCTGAGGTATTTTTAGAGACAGCCTTCATGTTTGAAGAAGAAGAAAAGGAAGCTGGCATGACAATGCATTCAGCATGTCCCACTCAGTTCATACCTAATTTTAATCATCGCTGATAACTTTAAAATACAGAGGATAAAAAAATCAAACTTGCTTTTGACTTTTGCAATAGAGAAAACCATCTATTTGCTCTGCTTCCATTGGTGTTAAGAGAAGCTATTCATGTGAATTCCTATCGCATCAATGAAATAATAGATTCCTGGTTGACCCATTTAATTTTTCAACAGCCACCTTTCTTATTGGGCTAAACGAAGGGGAAAAGAACAAACATAAACAAACAAACAAAAACCCCAATGTCTTTTTTAACGAACAACTTAGATTCAACTTGATTCTTAAGTATTCTTCAGAACCCACCTCCAGAGACTGGACACTGAGGAGGGTCTAGCAGGGGAGGGAGTAAACGGCTCTGAGACCTAGCTCCAGAGCCTCAAGCCTTCCAGAAGGGCCTGTTTGATAGCTGAGGTTGTCCTTCACCTAATTCCTTATCCTCTACGCTCCAACCAAGGCTTCAGTCCGGCCCCTTTATCTGCCATTGGGAATTAGCACAGGCTCCTGCTGCATTGCATATTCTATAGTTTCATGGGGCAAATGGGAGCTTAGTTTTCATTGAGGTGCTGACCACTGTGCCAGGTGCATGGCTGAAATACAATTATTTCACTTGATCTCCACCAGCCACACTGTGGCCAGTGCTCCTAGGATCCCCAAGATGTCCATGAGAAAACCTGAGGGCACACAGTTAGCAAGGGGACGTGATTTTTAAGTCACACTGATTCCTTAATTCAATGTTCTAAGCCAAAAGTTGCTAAATTTTTCCTTTTAAGAGCACATAGGACATATTTTTGGCTCTATGAACCCTGTAGGCCATACATTCTTTGTCACAACTCACTTCTCTTGTTGCAGAAGGAATGGACCATGGTGATCCGTGAATGACACGTGTGGCCAGGTTCAGCCTCCAGGCTAGGGTTTGCCATCCTCTGTTCCCAAATGCTAGCTCATTTTTGCTCCTCCAGGCTCTTTGGCAAAGCTCTCAGGCTTTGGAGATCCATAGAGTTGGGCTCACATCCAATCTCTGCCGCTTGTTTACTGTTATGTTGGAAAAATTAGCCTCTGCGAGCTTGGTCTTCTTTATCTGATAAATGGGCTGAAGGACAACCTAAGAGGCTAGTTGTGAAAATCAGATTTGAAGATGGCTGTGAAGCACTGAACATAGAGCATGGCACTGGGATAGCTGTTGAATTGTGGCCTCAGGAAGCTTGGTTGATGCTCTCCTGAGCCTATCCCTGACTCTATGAAAAAGGAGTGAACAGCCCCAGACCAGGCAGGGAAAGTCCTGGGTCTATGGACCAGCTTTCAATCCCATTTCTGTCTCCAGAAAAACCAATTTGGTATCTGAGAACAAAAACCAGAAGCTTATAATGGAAATTCAGGCCACTGATATCCCAGGGAACATAGGCTCCAATATTAAATCACAAAGGAAGAAAGCAAGACATTTTGAAAAAGCTTTTTGGAGAGAGTGAGACATACAAAGAGCCCCTCAGTGTTTTACATTTGTGAGAGACCCCTGCTGGATTCCCAGTTCTAATCTGCCATAAAAAGCAACACGGCTACAACAAGGCAACTGGTTCCATTGACTCACTTCCTTTTTTCCCCATAGCCTCTGGCATGAAAACTCAAACCAGTGAGACACTTTAGAATTTGCTTCAACAGTGCTTTTTCTGTCAATCAGCAGCTGATATTGGAAACATAAAGATGGTGACTTGACTCAATTTTCGTTTTAATATATTTACTTCTGATATGATCATCCTAGAGGAACCACAACTATCAACTATTTACTTATGGCTCCCTGGGGCACAGAACTCTGGGAAATTAAACCACAAAATTAATGGTGACACAATAGTAATGGTGGTGATGAGAACGCAGAGGGCCAGACTGGCTCTATCTCATACAGGCAGGATAAATGGGGTTGGGTCATTTTATTTAACAAGAGTATTATGCACATTTATCTGTGTTCCTTTACTAGGGGGAAACAAAGTGATTCATTTGTTTCTCTCCGGTCACCTGCTTAGTAAACCCAGAAAAGCACTGTTAGCTCATATAACTACAAAGTTCATGGGTCGATGGCTTCAGGTATAGCTGTATCTAGGAAGCTCAAACCATGTCAATAGAACTTTGTCTTTCTCTCTCTCCCTCTCCTTTGTGTCTGTGTGTATGTCTTTGTGTCTTTCCTCTTTCTCCTATCCCTTTCTGTTCCTGTCTCTCACTTGCTTATTTGTGAAATGGATTTTAAAAAGTATAAGGTCCCAGAAGCAGCAGAATCTCAGAACTGAGGTACAGAGTCAGGTAAGGGTGGTCAACAAAGACATGATGGAGAAGGAAGTGTCTGAGTTTGGGGTAATAACCCCCAAGGAGAGAAGTCTAAAGCAGTTTTTTTGTTTGTTTGGTTGGTTTTTTATGTTTATGTTTTTGTTTTTGTTTTTACCTTGTGCTCTCTAAACACCTATAGAACAGTCTCCTGGGACTAGTTGCCATGATGCAGTTTCCTGGGCCGCACCATAGATGAACAGAAGGAGATCCCAGGGAAAGGCCAGGGCTATGCATTTCTTTAGCAAGTTCCCCCTGGATCTTGCACATATTCTAGTTTGAAACAGTCTTAAGTATAGCAGCCTCTCATTCTGCACATTAAACAATAAAAGGGAATTCAAGTTTGCACCCTGAAATTAGACCAGGAAATATAAAACATGTAGGGTTTAAGTTGTTTCTGGAGCACTAACTCGGGAAAGCTTTTGGGTCCTCCTACTTTCCATCCTTCCTCAATAACATACATAGACCATTCTGACTTACAGGTGAATTCAGCTGTGGGCAGACAGCCTATCTGGGGCCCTCAAAGAAGATGACGTTCTCTTTTTCATTCAACAATGCAGAAAGCATGGAAATCTTGTGTAGAGCCCATCTCTAGCTAGCCTTGGCTCTGGATGACTTGCCTAGAAAAAGGCCTAGTGGATAGTAAGTCCCCCAGAAGTTTCCATGAGTTTTTTACCTCTGTCGTTGCAGTTTTGGAAAAGGAAAGCACAGAATTCCTAACTTGTGTGCCCCTTCATTCCTACTCTACTCTATCCTGGTATGGACTCTGCCGTCCACAGAGAGATGGCTGGGTTCACCATCGCTGCTCTGCTCCTGACAGGCTGAGTGACTTTGAACAAGTTAGTTAACATTCTCTGAGCACCAGTTCTCTCACAGGCAATACCTATCTCATAAGATGGTGGGTGCAGACTAAGGGGAGAATGCATCAGGGTTATTTAGCATGTCTAGCACCTAATAAGTGCCAACAAACCTCAACTACTATGATTTGATGATTCTTATTAGTATTTGATCTGTCGTGTGCACAGACAGGAGAAATGAGATTTTAATATGAGGAAGCTATCAGCCTCCTACATCTTTTGCAAAATAACAGTGGGTCAGTAGAGCCTTGGGGAAACATTTGATTTCTATTAGCCTTATTTCTGTTGGCCTTAATCATATATAATTAATTATATATAATTAGTAGAAATGATCATGGATATTTAGTTCATTTCCATCGATGAATCAATGGAGCTTGGTAGTTAAGACCAAAATCTTTGGTGTATAACAGACGTAGGTGTGAGCCTGGTTCTGCAGTGTACTAACTCAGTGACCTTGGGCAAGTTATTGAACTTCTCCAGCTTCCATTTCCTTCTCTACCTAAAGGGAAGAATAATAGGATTCATCTTACTGGGTTGTTATGAGGACTAATTGGTTGTTGGAAGGAAAGCACCTGACACAGTCTTTGCTCCATGAAAAGTGCTCTGCCACCAGCACTACAAAGACCCTTGTCAAAAGGGGGTCCATGTGCTCCATGTATTTTATGGAAAGACAGTTATGTTGAGTTTGCCTTTCTTTTGTATTTAAAATGGCTATGCAATAAGCTTTTAAAGCTTACCCGATATTTACATCCCCAAAAGGGGTTCCACGAAGCCAGAGAAGAGAAGCGTGGGTTAGAAAAGTGGGAGGAGCGGGTAGAGTGACTTTCTCAGGTTACTGAAGACTGTGAATGCCTAGGATCCTTGGAGCTGGGAGTGAGTGTTACTTTACAAATTCTCTTGGCTAGACTTCCTTCTCTTTCTCCCCTTTCCTTCCTCCCCTTCCCTTTCTCTTTAGGCGGATATGGAGATGGAAATACAGAGAATTCCCCTGTTGAAGTGGGGCCATCACTTTTTCTTCTATGGCAGATACTGGTAAAACACCAAAGTACCCGTTTGTTTCTTCCTACTTATTCCTTCTTGCAACAGAGTAACAGGAGAACAGAGGAAGGCACTATCAAAGGCATTTCTGTTCAAAGGAAAAACTGGATGATGCCTATTTCTGTTGGAAGTTCTTTCTGCTTCTTGGGCAGTGTAATCGTTTTCCCCTCTTGATTTTTGCCTGAGGCACCGGAACCTCAGATCGTTTTCCCTTTTTCGAGATTTACCTGTTGCATGGAAAGCAGCAGGGGAGCCTTATAATACATGTGTGTCCAGGCCCCACACAGCTGGGTCTGCATTGCTCACAGGCGGGTGGCATAGCACTCCTGGGGCAGGAGAGGAGTTTTGGAGGTCTGTGGACAAAACATCCAAAAAACCAACAGATCACAAGGTGACAAGTTATTCCCTTTCCACTTCTCTTTCAATCCTCAAGGAACAGGAGTGTCTGTCTGGTTCTAGTGTATTTTAACACCTCTCTACACTAATGTCTCCTTATAATAAAGTGAGAAGGCAGGCCTCGAGTGGGACTTTCAGCAGTCAGTAAATAGGATGTAGCTAGAGTTCAGTAACTTTGGGTTCATCCTTATGGTTAGCTTCCACCTATGGCAAGGGATACTGCTTTTCCATTTGCTATAGTAGTTTTCCATTTCTGTGAATAAATATAAGGAAAAATGAGAGTTTGGTAAACGAAATATATATCGAGTAAATAGCAGGTATTATGTAGATATGGCGAAAGTGTTGAAGGCTGGGAAGAACTGAAGTTTGAGGAAAGTACTCAGTCAAGTGACATGTCTTCCCTTACTTCCACGGTGGGGCCACCTTCTAATGAATCCAGATGGCTTGATATATTTGTTTCTGAGAGTCTTCATGAATACACAAAGCTAAACTCTCCAGAGAGACAGAGAGAGATGATGGTGGGGATATTTTAGCTTTCAAGTCTTTCGTTAGGAGTGAAAGAGCCCCAGCAGGCTCTTTCCCCGGGAAAAAGAAAGATCAGGACGGCAGGGCTGTGGGCTTCAGAGTTAGGTCGGCTTGAGTTTGCATCTCAGCCAAGAAAGTGTCATCATAGATTCTGGATTTACACCATCTGGGTTCAAGTCCGCCTCTGACACTTGCTAACTGGATAACTATAGGCAAGTTGTACATCTTTGTGCTGCAATTTTCCTGTCTGTGAAGTGGGATAATAATAGACCTTCCACATAGAGTTGTGAAGATTGGTTGAGCTTGCAGTACCTCGAAAAACTGTCTAGGGCATAATCTCACAGTAGGTGCTCCATAAATGTTAGGTGCTGTTATTATTGTCCTCATTATCATCACCACCACCTTGGGTGACATCTTCTGTGAGCCTCGTTTTCCTTATTTGTAAAATCAGGAGAGTACAAGCTTCACCCAAAGGTCAGTGGTACATGGCTGACGCATAATCTGTGCATGCTCCCTGCCATTACCTTCTCCTGAAAATGTGACCCTGAAAGCTGATACAAACTTCCAAAGCTATAGGTATATGGTTTTTGTACATTACTTAAATTTGAATGCATTTTAAATGGTTTGCAGCTATAGCAGGGGCAAGCTCCATTTCCCTCAGGATAGAAACAGTGAAGTCTTAAGTACCATCTGATCTCACTTATATGTGACATCTAAAAACAAAACAAAACCAAGCTCATAGATACAGAGAACAAACAGATTGGTCATTGCAGGAGGTGGGAGGCGTAGGGATGGACAAATGGGTGAAGGAGGTCAAAAGGTACAAACTTCCAGTTATAAATAAGTCATGGGAATACAATGCACAGCATGGTGACTACAGTTAGTGACACTGTATAGCATATTGGAAAGTTGTTACAACAGTAAATCTTAAAGAAAAAAAATCTTGTAACTATGTATGGTGATGGATATTAATTAGACTTATTGTAATAATTTCACAATATATACAAATATGGAATCATTATGTCATACACCCAAAACTAATTTAATATTGTATGTCAATTATATCTCAATAATAAAAAAAAAAAAGAAGAAAAAAACGTGGATCTTTGGCAGCTAAGCCCAATTTTAAACCCATGTTTCTTCTCTTGGCTGAGGTTAGCACTATTTTATTAACTTGGTAGTGAACTGTAGATGTCCTACTTTTCCTTTGTTCATCTGCGATCGATCTAAAGTAATCACTTAATTAGCCCTGGCAAGAAGTCGTCTTCAGTGTTAAATAACTCTAAAAATCTACTGGAGATGCTTGAGTGGCCCGATTGGAATTAACTTGCAGTTCATTACCTGTAGACTAAGATATGTTACTTGTAAGGCCCGAAAAACAAGCTGTATGCTGCATGGAAAACACATTCTTTTCACTTGTAGGGAAAAAAAAAACAAAAAGCATCCCTTTAGGCCATGGTTTTCAAAGTGTAGATCCCATATCAACATTGTCTGGGAACGTGTCAGGTCCCACTCTGGGTGTACTGAATTGGAAACTGGAGGTTGTGCCTTGCAATGAGTTTTAACAAGCCCTCCTGGGGGTACTGCTGGGGAACCACTGCTTTAGGCTGTCTCTCAAGGTTATAGATTTGTTTTTGTGAGCCTGCCTTCAGGCAGAGAGAAGAAAAAGCAGAAAGGAGGAAAAAAGGGAAGGGCGGGAAAGAAAATCATGAAGGTGGTGATGAGGCCCGAGAAAACTGGGTGGGAAGTCTATTTGCTGAAGTGTAGCTGTGACCAGCAGTATGGGATTCCTTTGGAATGTGGGGGCATTATTCCAGATCCTTCCTTGAGAAGAGTGTGGGAGAGGGACACGTGCACCAGGGTGATGAGACTGAATGCTCAGAGAGGAACCAAAATGCCTCTCTGTTGTTGAAAAGTGAGAGGACAGTGGGGCATTTGCTCGGTGAAATAAAGAGTACAGGAAACCATAATTGTTCTCAGAGACCCCACCCTGCCTCCCAGGATGTACACACAGAGGGTACTTAGTAAATCCTCATTGAATTGACAAACATTGAACCTTCAAGGCCTAGATTGAGTTTTCTCAGCTGAATTTGATCTGGCCAGAGTAGGTGTGTTTATTGGGCTCTGTCTGTAAAGAAAACCAAGAGTTAACCCATAGGGCATCTACTACTGTCTCTTGTCCTGCCTTCTGAGAAACGGCTTGGCTTAGGGGAGAGAGCCCCTGGCTTCAGTACACAGACAGTAATAGTGTGTGACCGTAAGCAAGTTACAAACTCTCCAAAGTTCCGTTTCCTCATCTACAGAAAGAGGATAATAGTTACGTCCAACTATTTTTGTTCAGCATTATAGCACCTAGTACACGCAATACTTGGCACTCAATAGGTGTTGAGTAAATATTTGCTAAATACTTATTAAATAAATATTAGGAAAAGGAAGAGAGAAAGAAAAGAAGGAAGATTGGTTGCTTTTTATAAGGCTTTATGAAACAATGCTTTGAAAACAACTGGCATAATGTCTGGCACATAGATATTCCATAAGTAGTATCTGTCATGATAAAGAGGAGAAGAAGAAAGAGGAGAATGATGATAGTAATGATATTAATTAATACTGGATTCAGAAAAAAGTCTCGTAGGTGCCTAGAGTAGGGTCTATATTCCTGCTGATACCAGCACTGCTTTTCCTGTTTCCCTTCCCTCTGCAGTCTAGTTATTCCACTTTCCCAGCTGGGACCACCTTACTTTTGGCTGCCAAGCTCAGAGCCATCTGGTTCTATGCGTAGTAGGAGATTTAAGATGTTTTCAGAACTGAAATTGTTGGGATGGTTTTTTTCCTGCGAGCACAGCCTTGGGAGCTTTCCCGTCCCCTCCCTCCTCTGATATCTTATCGGAACAGTTTCTCTGCGAGCACAGCAATTAGAGGCTTTCCAGTCAAAACAATGTTGAGCGATCACAGCTGTTAGGGAGGGACCTCCCTGGCACCCCCGTCAGATTTAACCAATCCCTAGTGCTGCAATAGCAATGGCGTGAATGCCTCCCAAACCCGGAGGCCTATCCCTATAAAACAAAGTGCCCGACCCCAGTAAGTGCTCAGTCTTTGGGAACAATCCTGCTGAGCCCGCCAGCATAATAAAGGTGTGTTCCCCCTGATCTCTGAGTGCCGCTTGAGTTTCTCGGTCCTTGCCGTTCTTCCGCAACAAAATAAACTGCAAGTGTGCAAGTGTGTGCTTGAGGGTTGTTGTTGGTAGTTGTTCCCAGTAGGACTTGCCAATTTTCAGTGCTGTAATTAAGTAATTACATGTTAATTATTTTATGTTATTTTATTTCTAGGATAGGTAATCGTTAACCTTTTGGATAGCCCATTTGCCTCACAGTCATAGTAAGCATTTTTAGTAATAAGCTTCCCATTTGTTATTAAGTTACAGGAATGCCATTAGTTGCCTTCATTTACATGATTTAAGGGATGCTTTCACCTTGAGAATGTTTGGATATTCCTTGCCTTTCCTTAATTATCTCTCCTGTTTCCTTTTGAAAATCAGTGGAAATAACCAACTTGCTAGCTCAATAGACAGTTCAGGAAATGGGAAAGGTATTTATTAAATTTGCTGAGAATCCTTGGTTATCGATTCTTCTCTAAAGACAGTAGGTTTTGGGGATTGATCCCAAACTCAACTGTTACCAACTTTGTGACCTTGAGCTAGTTGCCTAACTTTTCTGAGCCTAAATTTCCATATGTATTAGATAGGGATCTTGTATGGATTAAATAACATTTGCAAATGTACCTACAATAAATATACAACAAAAGTTCATTTCCTTCTTTTGTCAGCATGTTAGGCGGGTATACTCAAAAGAAGCAGACCAGTAGAAGAAGTAGGTCCAGACCTTAGTTTCAAGTTTGGATTGATGGCAGAGGTTTCTACTCAATGAGACACACTCAATTCTTCTCACCATCTGAAAGAATTGAAGGGGCCTGGGAAGTATTGTTCTATAACTTTGGGTCAACTGTGATGATGATAACCATGGGAAAAGATTCCTTCAAGCTCCTTGCCAAAAATAGAATATCATTCGCCTCCACCTTTTGTATTTTGATTGTGGGTGGAACAATAAAGGTAAGGGATGGGCCTAGAGTTTGAAAAGTAAGCAGACAAAGATAAATAGAAGACATCTTCCTTGAGAATGCTGTCAATTGAGAGAGGGACCTCTGTGCTGTTTTTGTGTGAGAAGCACGACAGTGGAAATGGACTCCCATACATACATCTGGTTATCTATTGTTTACCATAAAATTAGCAACTCTCTGGCTCTCGAGCCAAACAGAAACAACCCAGTAAGTATTTCTGCCCAAGAAGAAATCAGAAAGAAAAAGAAGGCGATTGCTAGGGACGTTGTTCTGACTTACACACTGTTCTTCATTGCATTTTGTTTTTTCTCAGTGCAGGCGAGACCCACTTTAGCAAAAGGAGTAATAGTTGGTTTTCCCCATATCGGTATCAGGAGGCTTTGTTAGTTCTTACATCTTCTAAAAGGAGCCGTAAACTGTCCTTGTTGAGTCATCATGCCTTCCCGCTAAGCATTGGCTCCTGGAGCTGTCATGGAGTAGAGTTTCAGGGCTGGCCTTCTGCACCCACAGCCCCAAATCGTGGTAGAGTTATAGGAAGAGACTGAAATGAGGAAACTAATAGGTGCATAGGCAGAAATGAGGTTCCTGTAGGGTTTTCATTGCATAGACAAAATGTAAATAAAATTGCAGTACGCTTGCAGTATGACTCAACTCACTATATCTTCAGGGACTGTTTATTTACTTCTTTGATTGAAAGCCAATGAATAACATCTGGACTTAGCCCCTGAGGCAGGGGCCAGGCATTCTGGTGACATTTGCTATTAAAACTGAGATGGGATCAATGTTTGACCTGGTTCACAATTCAGCAACCCTCAAGCAAGGTGGAGGTACCAGTACTTGCCATCCTCCCTCACTGGCATTTTGTCTTCTGAGCAAGCCTTGTTCAGCTAAAAAAGAAGCATCTCAGACTAGATTCCGGAACCAGAGAGCTTCCCAGTTTCAAGAAGGCATCACCGCATAGAAGAAAACACAGGTACTAAACTTATGAACCTTGGGTTCAAAGAGCATTTTATGAATTTGACTCCAAAGGCAATGGAAGTAAAAGCTAAAATACACAAATGGGACTATATGAAACTTAAAAGCTTCTGCACAGCAAAAGAAACCATCGACAAAATAAAGAGGCAACCGACTGAATGGGAGAAGATTTTTGCAAACAGTGCCTCCGATAAGGGGCTAATATCCAAAATATACAAGGAACTCATGAAGCTCAACAACAAAAAAACAAACAACCCAATTGAAAAATGGGCAGAGGACCTGAAGAGACATTTCTCCAAAGAGGACTTACAAATGGCAAATAGACATATGAAAAAATGCTCAACATCACTAATCATCAGAGAAATGCAAATAAAAACCACAATGAGATATCACCTCACCCCAGTCAGAATGGCTATCATCAACAAGACAAATAGTAACAAGTGTTGGAGAGGCTGTGGAGAAAAAGGAACCCTCATACACTGTTGGTGGGAATGCAGACTGGTGCAGCCGCTATGGAAGGCAGTGTGGAGGTTCCTCAAAAAATTACGAATAGAATTACCATATGAGCCAGCAATCACTCTCCTGGGTATCTACCCCAAAATTTTGAAAACATTTATACATAAAGACACGTGTGCTCCAATGTTCATTGCAGCTTTGTTTACGGTGGCCAAGACATGGAAATAATCAAAATGTCCTTTGATAGATGAATGGATAAAGAAGTTATGGTATATATACACAATGGAATACTATTCGGCAGTAAGAAAAGATGATATACGAACATTTGTGACAACATGGATGGATCTTGAGAGTATAATTCTAAGCGAAATAAGTCAGCAGAAAAAGCAGAGAACCCTGTGATTTCACTGATATGTGGTATATAAACCAAAAACAACAAAAGAACAAGACAAACAAATGAGAAACAAAAACTCATAGACACAGACAATAGTTTAGTGGTTACCAGAGGGTAAGGGGGGTAAGGGGAAGGAGATGAGGGTAAGGGGGATCAAATATATGGTGATGGAAGGAGAACTGACTCTGGGTGGTGAACACACAATGGGATTTACAGATGATGTAATGCAGAATTGTACACCTGAAATCTATGTAATTTCATTAACAATTGTCACCCCAATAAATTAAAAAAAAAGAAGTCATCACCCATCATTATCAGTAAAGAGGGCTTGAACAAAAACATAAGAATATTTGAAATGAGATGTGATTTAATCATATTCAGTCTACTGACTTACACTGAATCAGAAACAGTTGAAGTCCAAATGTCCTACGTAGTGGGTTGAATAGCACTCCCCCCCACCCTCCCACCCCCAAAAAGATATGCCCATATCAAATCCTGGAACCTATACAGGGTATCTTATTTTGTAAAAGAGCCTCTGCAGGTGTGTTTCAGTCAAGGATATTAAGATTTTGAGGAGTTCGTTCTGGATGATCTAAGTGAGCCCTGAATCCAATGACAAGTGTCTTTATGAGAGATAAACTGAGGGGAGACACACAGAGGTGGGGGATGTGAAGGCAGAGCAGAGATAGAAAGGATGACACAGAATGCCAGCAGCCACCAGCAGCTAGGAGGGGTTGCCTCAGAGCTGCTGGAGGGGGCACGGCCTTGCTGGCGTTTGGATTTCTGGACTCCAGAACTTGGAGAGAATACATTTCTGTTGTTTGCAGCCCCCCAGTTTGCAGTCATTCCTTAGCAGTTACAGGAAACTCACGCTCCGTATGTTGGTGATGGTGTTTGGGGTCAGGGAATGGCTCAGAAGCCCAATTCAAGGAGGCTCTTTGTGAAAAAGAAAATTCTGGTTTTGGTTCTTTGTAGCAGTGCTATTGATGTGTTTTATTTTTCTCTGTAAACTCGAACCTCCCCTCCCCTTTTATGAATATACTTGAGGAAAGAAAGGGCCTAAGTCTGCCTTCCCCCCTTGAAGAAATTGATTATTATGGGCAAGAGATGTGTTTCCTAAGACAACACTGACAGTTTTTCCATTCCCTTTCCTTGCATTCCTGCCACTCACACGGCGCGGCCTGAGGTGTTTAGCGCATTACGTGTTTAGTAGTTTCCAGAAGGTAATTTTGCCATCTTAAGCTCTTTCATCTCCGCCTCTCTGCACCCAAGGCAGGTGAGGATATGACCAAGTGAAGGTTGTACATTTCTTGTTCTAGTATCTTACCTACCAGAATGGAAACTCTCTAAATCTTATCTCAGCCTTAACAAAACCTTGGGTTTACAGGAATCACAGTACTTCCAAGAGATCGACTTCTCCAGTTGTATCTTTCAAAGGCCCCAAAACATCCATTTTTAGTTAGTCAACACACAAGATAAATATTTTAACTACCACTTTATTTCCATCCAGGCCAAGGGACAATTTACAAAGGGCTCAAGTCTAAGTACATAGATGAGGAAGTGTGGAAGCGCGGCAGGTGCCGTTGTTTTGAAGTTAGCCTGTCAGTCATCATGATTGTAACATAACCCCGTTGGCTTCCACAAGTGTAATAAAATGCTTTGAAAAGGTTGCAGAATTGTAGGATGTAATAAAGTCTGCTTAGCTTCATTTCCAATGCTGCAGAGTCCTGGACAACGAGGCCCATTTCCTTACGCCTTGGGATTTGTTCGAGTTACTTTCGTGCCTGGAAATGACGGAACATAAAAACAGACGTTTAAGTTAGAACACATAGCATTTTTTGAGTCATGGCAGTAAATAAAATGTAAGTTTGCTTACTGCTAATCTGTGTGATTGCCATTAACATTATATAAGAAGCCATATGGTTGTGGGCAGATTATGTGAAATGGGGGGTTCCAATCCTATTAATGCCTATACCCTCTGGAACCCCATATTTTTAATGGCTTGTGCCCACAGCCCAGACCCCAGAGGTCAGCTGCCTGGTCTCTTAGGAGTATCTTCTATGGAAACAAAGTTTTAATACAAATGAAGCCAATTCAGACCTTTAGTAACGAGGTAAGTGTAGGTTCTCAAACATAGCCATTATCAGAATTAACTGGTGAGCTTGGTAAGATCACAGATTTCTTGAGTCTCTCCTCCACATGCTGACTGAGCACATCTGCAGAGAGGCTCAGGAATCTGTGATTCTTCCCAAGTTCTCCGTGTGAGTCCCAGGTTCTCAGCCCCTGGGTTTTGGGAATGACTGAGCTAGTGTGTAGCAGGCTGCATCAGCTTTGCTTCAAAGCCACGTCACCTTAAGGTTGAGGCCAGGTCTCAAACAAATCATTTCTACTCATAAAATAGGAAAGGGAGTGATGGTAGTGGTGGTGGCAGCGGCGGCGGTGATAGTGGTGTAGGACAGTTAATGTTATTTGGGAGGAAAATTCCTAAATCACAGGGATACATTTCATAGCTCTGATACCTCCCCCTCCCCCAAAGCAGAACCTTCTTTCTGGGCCTTGATCATTGGTATCAGGAAAGTGAGTGTGGTCGGAACCTGGACTAACTGGGGCTACTAGCTTGGAAGACATTGGAAAGGGCAGAGGGTTATGGGAAAGAAAATTCAATAGGCGGCAAAGAAAGATAAGGAATTCATAGGCTAGATTTCATAACATTTGGGGAAGACTGACAGAAAGGGTGCTAGGAGATGTTTGGGGTAGCTGCCATGGGTATAAACAAAATTTTGTGTTATTGGGGAGCATAAGTGGACTTTCCCTTCAGTGTTTTCAAGGAATTTCAGTGATTTAAATTGCTTTTCACTTATTGTTTGCTGTTTGTGGCTTTGAGTGCAACACGACAACACAAACTTGGGAGGAGGAGGGGCAAAGACCCAGCCTCCTGCCAGTTCCAGTGTGTAGCTCAAGGATATCCCGTTATAGGTCCATTCAACCCACCTGGGTGAAGACACACAGCCACATATTTCAGTTTCTGACGCATGGAGGGACTTTTCAGTGAATCTGGCACTACCCTTTTTCTGCAAGTTCCGAATAAAGTCAGAGAGCAAAGGGCAGACAGTGCATCCCTTTGGAATAGATCTGGTCCCTTCTGGGATGTAGACCGTGAACGCTGAATGGCTTCTGCTTCAGCCTTCACATCTGAGCTTGGAATCCGCCAGGCCACCTGGTGTCTGTAAGTGAGGGGTGGCGGGGACGGTGCATGCGCCAGTCATCCTGCACTCCTTGGAGAAGGGGCCTGTCTCGTTCCTGTATGACACTGGGACCATCCCCTATTGTGCCCAGCACCACCCTTCTTGTCTGGACATACAGGTTGTCTCCCAGTCATTCATCACTGCCCTTTTCCTGGAACAATTATTAACTTTGAGTCAAAGGCACCTGTGCAGGCCTGAAAATGGATGTGTCCTTTCTTTGCCTCCGCCTCACCTGTCTAGGGCAGATTTATGTCCTCGGAGAAGGTTCCCTCCGTTTTATTTTTGGTCATTTGAACGCAGTGGCCCCGTGTTATTTCTCACACCCACCCTTCCTGACCCCAGCCCTGTAATTTCTGAATGTCCGAGGGAGCTTCTCCCCCTACCTGAGCAGGCTTTCTGTCAGTGTACTTGCAAGGCTTCCGCCATCCATCCCTCACACAGCTGTGATAGCCACACTGGCACCCTAGCTTCGTAAGTCTCTGTCTCCAGCCATTTCTTCTCTCCAGCTCTCCTGGAAGCTTGTGGGAAGCAGAATTGGCTTTTCCTGCCAGAGTGCAGTGAGTGAACATGTTGGGCTTTGAGAAGACTTGAGCCTGAAGCTCAGCCTCGTCATTTACTGGTTGTGCCTGTGTGTCTCTAGGCGATGTGGAAACATATACTGTTGGGGCTGTGGAAAGCACTTAGAGCAATGCTTTGTAAGTGCTCCCTGATGTTATTGTCGTTAGAATTATTTATTCTCTGTACTGCACTGCCAGTCAGAAACTAGCAGGCGAGAGCCCCATGTGTCAAAGCAAGTACAGGTAAGTACTTAGCTACCCAGGAGATGCAGCCTCATTATCGGAGAGGGAGCCTCTGGGCAATGTACTTATCTTCCCATCTGCTGATTGGATTTCCCAGGCTATGTGCCTTTCTTCCTGTGTCTAGTTTCCATCTGTATCACCTCTAGACAGGAGTGTTTTCAATGCTATCTGGACAGATCAACAAACGTATTTATTGACCAGTGAGTAAGGCTTGAAGCAGTGTGCAAAGAAGTGAATGATGATATTCTCAAGGTGCTCCCAACCCATTTGAGGAAACACCTGGCATGAGGTGAGACAAAGCAGTAGATAATCAAGCGCCAGATGGGCAGTCCAGAAAATGTCTGCTTTTGGACACAGAGAACAGAGAGCAGGAGCCCAGGATGCCTGAAGGTTGACTGGTCCCCATGAATATATGCTCTTCAAATATTTCTAAGTTCCTAATAAATATAGTGGCAGATGCAGGGAAAGTCCCCTCCTTCTGCAAGGCCAGATTTGAGAACTTACAGATAGTATAAAGTTCATTATCAAGGGTTTGGTTTACAGAGTAGGGAAAGGTAGCAGAAAGGAAGCTCCGTTGCTCTGAATGGTAAAGAGATTTTTGGAGAGTGGAGCTTTGAACTTGGAAGGAAAATAAACATGTCTAATGGGGAAGTTTAGATAGTTTTTAAGTATGGTTTGCTGCATGGTATGGACTGTGATCTTCTCATCCCTCTCTCTGTGAAACCTTCAGGAAAGTCTTTGAAGTCGAATTGCATTTTGTTGTCATAATTTAGCTAGTACAGGCTGAAAGCAGAGATACTGAAAAGATCCCAACTGGGCTACACGAACTGAACCACCTTGACTTCTGGAACATGCAGGCACCAGTAGGTGTCACAAAGCCTTTCTCCACAAAAAAATGGGGCATAGGCCCATGTTTTCAACAGATCCAACCACCCTCTGCGTGCATTCAAGGCGACATCTTTTTACTAAGAGTAAATGGAGGCGAGACTCCTGCCCTTTCTTCCATCCTCCTACGCACCTGTAGGCCCAGAGACAGAGGGGCTCTTCTACTTGGAGCTAAGAAAACAGACCAATTCTAGCTTCAGTAGGTGAACCTGGATGGGAGCTCGCCACAGTCAGTCTAACTTGATAGAGTGTAAAAGACAGATTTGGGACCACTGAAAACCCAGCAGGCCTTTCTTCTGTTTCCTTAAGGTAGTGTTCTCAACCTGGCTGCTCGTTGGATTGGACTAGGGGGTCTCAGAAAGGTCCTGCCTCCACCCCAACCCCGGAGATCTGATTTAACTGGTTCTGAGTGTAGCCTGGGCCCCTGGGGGATCACTGAGTGTGATGGCGAGGCCCTCCAAGCCTGTCTCCTGGGTCCAGTTCCAAAGTTTGCTCCCCATAAATGCTCCAAATGCCCCAGAGTGACTCAGATGCTGGAGATTTCAGGTGCAAATATTCAGCTTAGCAGAGCCACACATACAGGACAAGTGTTGCCCTTCAAATGTAGTGAGTCTTGCCCATGAGGAGGACTAAAATGACCAGGGCTGACAGAGAAATGGGTTTAGAACTAGGTAACCACATTCCCCAGAATAACATAAAAGTCCTCTGTAACAGCTCTCTTCTTGTAAAAGTCACTCTTACTTCCTGGCGGGCTAGAGGAAGACAGCCACAAAAAGTTATTCTGCTCACACCGAGAACAAGGTGAGCAATTATCTAAGGGCAGGCCCCCTGACCTCTGTTTTTCAGATTTTTCTTAATAAACTGGAATCAGAAATTGGGCCACAAAAGCTGTTGCTGGCACTCTCTTACAGAAAGTGGGTAAAGGCGAATGTACAGTGGGGATGGGGGTGGGATTGGCATGGATCTGAGCCCGCTGATAGTTCCTACGTGGCAATGCAATTCCCCTTCCATCTGGAGACAGGAGGGGTTACCCCAAGTGCAGTGGCCAGAAACGCAGTGCCATGAGGCTGGACTTCAGAGAGCAGGGCAACTTCCCAGCAAGTTTTCTGACTCACAACTATTCCTCTGTGACATGTCACACATGCTGACTAATAACACAGCTTCATGCAATGGGACAGGGTTAATTAACTTCCCGTTGAACAGAGTCCATTTCCCAGTCCTGTGAGTCTGTGTCCTTGAGAGCACAGAAAGCAGCTCAGGCACCCCGTGGCCAGCTGCCTTAGGAGGGGAGATGCAGCAAGGCTGGGGCCCATCCCATGGCTGCCCTTTACAGAGTGCCCACCCACTTAGAGCTGTGCTCTCCTTGAAGGAATAAATCAAACACAAAGAACAGCAAACCTGCAAGAAAGATGACGGCCAAGCTGGTAGCTGTGAGTCACTAACCACGGCAGCACAGGGCTTGTCACCTGAACCCATCGGGCCCGGCAGGTGCAGCTGCATAGGCACTGAGGCCCGGTGGTGGAAGGAAGGATGCAGAGCAGAGTACACCCACCCCTGGAAGACTCCTGCTCCTCCTTGGTCGGGCTTGTGCCTTCTGCCCACTTGAACCCAGGAAGTCTTCTGTTTCCCATGTTGGCTCCCTGTATATCCGCTTCTGTGCCTAGCGAGGACTCTCCCCGAAAGGTTTTCTCATTCTGGTGGAGCTTATGAAGAACAGGCTTTATTTGTCTCTAAATCTTCAGCTGATATTAGTTTTACCCGAGACTAGGTCGAAATGAAAAAGGATTACTTTATATTTACTTGCGCCTTCCATGAGAGAAACTAATTTTGAGAAAGTCTCTCCAATGTGAAACACTTTCCCTTCCTTCAAGCCCTTCAAAGGGCCAAAGGAAAGCTAAAAGGCGTGTGCGCTTTGTCATTTACTTTGTCTGACAGCTTCTTCTTACTGTGCTTTTGGGAGTGACCTTCCCCTCGCACGTCCCTTCACTCTCCTGCGCACACCCATTATAATAGAATTTTAGAGCCAAGCATGGAGCAGGCTACCTTTGATAATTAATGGCTCTGAGAGTTTGCTGAGTGTGTTATTTAATTAATGACACTTGTGTTTGGAGTGTGTACTACTCTGTAGTTGAATAAAAGGTGCATTTGCTGAGGGATTAGACAAATACTCAAGGATCGCCACATTGAGAATTTGTTGGGGTTCAGCACATTTAACGGGCTAACAGGGTGATAATAATTTTTCCTTGCTGCCATTTAAAAGGTACTGAAGTTGATATAGCTCTGTTCTTTTTGCCTTGTATGTGAGCTTGGATTACAATAAAAAAAAAAAAATCCTTAGGCTAATGGATAAAAGTCTGTGACCCAGAGCAAGGCCTTTCATCAAAAACAAAAAGATGAAATCCTTAATGCTCCATTTTGAGCATGAAATTGATGCTCAAATAAGTTATGGTTTCCTTCAGTTACTCACAAATAGGCTACCCTGAATTACGTTCAAGTTCTACTTGGGACCAATAGATCATGGGTTGAAAACTGGCAAGAAAATGCAGTTAAAGGCTGTTAGGAATAGAGAGGGTTCACGTCAGCCAGTTTGTCCTTCGATTCTCGTTCTTAGAACGAATCGTAGATTGTGAGAAAAACAAAGATGAAGATATCCATACAGGGGCATCCACAGTCTTCTAGGTTAAATTTCTGTGGACCTATCCCAGCGTGTATCCGGAGAGAGACTGCAAATACAAAGGTCCAGTTTTAAGCTTGCATTGTCACTGCGTGAGCCTGGACGAGTTACATCCACTCTCTGGACCACAGTGTCTCCCTTTGTAAAACAATAGGTTAAATTATAAGCTCTTTAAACTTCCTTCCAGCCCAAAGATGCTCAGTGTCTCAGGTTCTTCTCAGTAGGGATATGGAAGCTGCCTGTCCCACTGATAGGAGAGAGAGCTCATTGCTCACTTTTGGGATTTGAGGGATATTTTCCCCAGAAATGGACCCCTGTGGATATGTAGAGCCATATAAACGTGTCCTGCAAGAGGGCTAGCGGCTCACCTGTTTCCAAAGCTCAGCCAGATGGTCCAGGAGACAAGCACTCAGCCAGGGTCCTGCCATCCCCCCTCTCCCACTCATGGCAGACAGTAGAAATAGAGGCACTGGCTCAGAAGGCTTAACAGGAGTGAGGAGAGGGACCTCGAGGGCTCATTCATTCATTCACTCACTCAGCAAGGGTTTTTGAGCACCCATGATATGCCAGGAGGTGTTCTAAGTGCCAGAGACATTCTTTTTGCTGGGTGGGAAGGAAAAGCCATCTGTGCAAAGCACCTATCAGCCAGCTCTTATGCTGCGGTTTATAGTCTTACTTAAGGAAATTTGGTTGTCTTCACTTCTGCCCCATGAGGTAGATTTCATAACCTCAGTTCACAGCTGAGAAAAGCTCACATAATTAGTAAGTACAGGATTGGAACCAGATCTGCTTAATTATCGAGATCAATCAACCTCTTTCCACCATTGCACTGTCCAATATGGCAGCCCTTAACCACATATAGCTAATGAACACTAAAAAAGGTGACGAGTCTGAACTGAGACATGCTGAAAGTGTACAGTATCCACTGCGTTTCAAAGATATACTCTAAAATGAATGTAAAATATCTCAGTAATTTTTTATATTTACATATTTATATTTTTTATATTACAAGGATGTTGAAATGACAGTATTTGGATATATTATGTTAAAAACACAGTATTAATGTTACTTTATTCTGTCTTTAGTGGATCTATTAGAAAATGTAAAATGACGTGTGGCTGACATTCTGTTCCTATTGGGCAGTGCCGCTCTGAGACAATATCCTGGGGTACAGGCTATGGAATGAGCACAGAGGAAGCGGGCCTGGGTTGCGGGGGTGTGTCTACGAATGTCTGAAGAGTTAATTTAATATTGAAGAGTCTGCTCTCTGGGTTCCAGGTAGGCCCGTGACATATTTGCTCCGTAATCTTGATCATGTTACTTTGCCTATCTGCCTCAGTTCCATCACCTGCAAAATGGGAAAATATGGATACCTACCCCACAGAGTTGTTAAGAAGATTAAATATAAGTAAAGCACTCAGCATAGCACCTGGCCCACAGAAAGGTCTAAACTAAAGAGATATAAATTACGGTCCCGCATTCATTCATTCAGCAAGAGTTTTTGAGCACCCATGATATGCCAGAAGGTGTTCTAAGTGCTAGAAACAATGGCCCTGTCCCCGGACACTTACTTGGAGGATACAGATATCATATGACATGATGACAGATGGTGGTGAACACTCTGAAGAAAATAAGATGAGTATAAGGGGCAGAAGGAACCAGGGACACTACTGGAGATTCCCTTTCTGAACAGGTAATATTTGAGTCAAATACTGAATGGAAGGAGGAAAGGAGATCATGCCTGGTGAGGGAACAAGAAGTGCCGGAGCCCGAGGCGGGGGCTGTCTGAAGAGATGTAAAACAGCCAGCAAGCAGGGAGACTGCAAGTGGGAGTGTGATGGGCAGGCTCAGGGGACATGAGTCCAGATTATATCTTAGTCCTATAGTGTGAGTTACAGGACTTCATGTGATTAGGTCCCGGCAGGCTCTCCAAAATATGGACGAGGGACATGATCTGGCTTCCCATTTAAAAGGATCGTACTTTTAGCACATTCCCTATTTTAATATATTCATTCTTTGGTACAGCCTTTGGTGAGTTTGAGGGTATAGATATGTATTTCAAGATACATAGTCAACAGGTGACTATGATATTCTATACAAAGAAGTTGTATTTTTCACTGCAGTGTCGTGAAAGCTTACCCAGAACGAGGAGAGTTCTTAGGTTTTGCTTAAAATACTTTTTCTTTTAAATGTTTGTACTACTTTTCCTTTCCATCGAGTCTTATTTTTTTAAAAGGATTCAATGAATTAGAACAGACTGTACACAAGATCGCACACCTTAAAAGAAAAAAACTGCCTCGATGGAAAACAGATCCTTGAGTGGAGAGTGATAAAGCAGAACTTTGCAAGGGGTGTCAAAGATAAATGCTGATTTACTGCATTAGGTGTATTCCTGTTCCAAATTGATAACTGGATTCTGCAGGAGTCACCAGAGAGACTGGATAAGAGAGAGGGCAGAGTTCTCAGAGCAGCCATAGCCCGGTACTGCTGAGACTGGCCTTCTGCTGTGAGAAAACTTCCCTTTTCTATAGCCACAAATTTGCCTTATCATTTCCAGTTAAAAAATGTTTCAAGCAATGTCATGTGCTTTCACTTCCTCAAAGCGATACCACACCATCAGTTTGTAGCTTAGAATGCCTACAGCTCTGAAGTTTTTGTGGGTCTCCCTGGAACAGGATGTAGAGCGTTAGCAGGGGAAAGTTGCTCAGAACACTTAATTGCATTCAAAGCCATTTTTGCCTGTCTTAAAGGAATGAAAATGATCTGCCGGTTCTTATTGACCTTCTTGACCTAAAGATATCTGCTGGCGGAAAGGGAATCCTCCATTGGGTTCTTTTAATGCTTTAATTGTTACATGATCTATCATTTTACACACTGACTCGGACTCTTTGAAAAATCTCTTAAATACACATTAAAATTGATTGCTAATCCTAGACCTTGAAATGGCTCCGAGAGGGCATTAATTATGTGTGGGCATGGGGGTGGGAGGGCACTAGATCAAATTGACACAAAGTCAACTACTTTATGGTGGGATAAGGTAGAGGAATCAATTTGGTTACAGGTGCAGTTGCCTTTGTACTGCCAACTTGCACAGACCAGATTACATGCTTGCTTGTTCTTGAATCAGGCTTATCACTTCAGACTCCCCGTCGGGTCCTCTAGAGTAGAGATGGACTTCACTTACTGGGCTTCAGGCAGCGTGTGGCTCAAAGTGGGACTTCAGCAAATAGCTGGGGATTGAGTTCTAGAACCTCAAGGTTAAAAATGTCCTCCAAAAGGCAAGCAGTCTATATCTATGTTGTAGCCAGGACTCTGGATGGCAAGTAAGGAAACCCCATTTCAAATGAGCCTCTGAAGAAAAGTGACTTAACCGTGAAGAACAGTGTAGACATAGGAATTTACCCCCTCTTTTTGGCTTTTGTCTCCCTTTACTGTGCTGCTCCTGCATCAGACTTCTCCAAATGATGGGCCGGGTGACGGCCAGGAGCTGCAAGTCTACATGACTCCTTCAAGGGCTTTTCTCTTTCAGTCTATACACCAAATGGTGAGAAAGAACTGTCATTGCTCGAGCTGGGGTCACATGCCCAGAATTGTGGCCTTGGGATAGGAGTGGCAGTTCCAAGTTAAAATGTCTGCTACAGCCTATCCTTTTTTCTGCTTGAATCTCTCGACAATCTTCTAAGTGTTCTGAAATTCAAGAGCTAATTGTAGAGTCTTAATGAACACCCCCTATCTCCAGAGGAAGCCCTAACTGAAAGATCTTTAATGTGGAACCCTTGGAAGTCCCAAAAATGCAACATCCAATGCATTATGGCCCAAGGTTGATTAGCCATGAGTCACTCCTGTTCATCGAATGCAGTTTTAGCTTTCAGGCAAATATTCAGTCCCTAACTGTTGCGGCATATGGAAACAAAGGAAAGTGCTATCTCTTGAGCAGGGTGGTTGTGACGAGTGGGTAAAGTGATCTTTACAAACACCCCAGCATGGGACTCACCAATGCTTGGCTCTTTTCCTGAAGTTCATGAAGAAGCAAGAGTCAGCTATATCTTGTATCTCAGCTTTATTGTACAACTCTTCAGTCAGCTAGTGTTCAAGCAGTGAATGACATTTCTAAATGGGGACCCACCAATTTTAGTGTAAAGTAAATGTGGGCTCCAGAGTCAGACTCCCTGAACTTGACCTTCCATGTATAACCTGAGAGTGCTTGGGCAAGTCCCATAGTGACCTTAAGCCTCAGTTTCAACATCTGAAAATTGGGACAATATTAAAGGTTGTTGTGGGGTTTCATTGGAATAAAGCCTATAAAGTGCATGATATTACCTGCCCATAATAAGCTTTTCATAAGTGGTATCATTAAGAATCATTAATAATGAAGTGTCCCTTCTGAGGTGGTCTCCTACTCATTTCCTGAAATAATAATCTGACTAGTCCCTGTCGCCTCTTAAAGTCAGGGAGGATGGCTAACAGGAGGAGAAGTTACTCTCCGATACTGTAGCAGAGTGTTTATAAAGGTTATATGCAGCAGTTATCCTTTTTTTGTTTAGGCCTATTGTGGAATAATTGAAAATTCAGCCAATAATTAGACTGTATGTTAAAGTCACTCTCTTCCTTCTTTTCTTTTGTCATTAATTTAAAATTTTTCACTTACATGATTAATTTTTAGTCCTTTTTATGGTAAAATAAACATACAGGAAAGCACAGCAGCCATATACATACATATATATATATATATATATATATATATATATATATATATATACACATACATACATATATCTTACAGAATTAACATAAAACAGACACAAATTTTGCCACCACCCATGGCCAGGACTAGAACATTCCAGCCCCCTTCCACCATCCCACCCCAGTTCCCTTCCCAATCATAACCCCCTTTCTGCCACCCCCACGAAACGAACCACTGGGCTGATTTTATGCTGATTGTTTCCTTGCTTTCTCTTATAATTTTACCCTCTGAATGAATGTATCTCTCAACAGTATAATTTAGATTTGCCTGTTTTGAACTTTACATGAATGCACTCACACAGTATGTACTCTTTTGTGTGCCTCTGTTGTTCCACTTGATCTTGTCAGACTTTAAAATGATGACTATTGTGGTGGGTGTATAGTGGTATTTCACTGTGTTTTAAGTTTACATTTCCCCGATGACTAAAAATTATTGGCCATTTCAATACCTATTTTTTTATGAAGTGCCTGTTTAAATCCTTTTGTATTTTCTACGGGGCTGATGACTTTTTCTTATTGACCTGTAAGTTTTTTCTTTTTAAGAAAATTATCTTTTGGAATCTGGTCCTTTGTTAGTTATATATGTGTTAAATATCTCCTCCCACTCTGTGTCTTGTCTTTGCTCTCTCTTAATAGTGTCTTTTGATAAACAGAATGTCCTAAATTAAATGTGGTCCATTTTATCATTCTTTTTTTATGGTGACGTTTTTTGTGTATTTTTTAAAAAGTCTTTCCCTATGGCCACATCATGCAGATATTATCCTATGTTATCTTCTAAAAACTTTTTTTGTTTTGCACTTCACATTTTAAATCACAATCCACCTGAAATTGACTTTGGCATATGGTGTGCATGGATATCCAATTCTCCCAGAACCACTTGTTGAAAACATTTTCCTTTCCTCACAACTCTGTGATGTTATTTTTTTATCATATATGTTCATATATGCCTGGATATGTTTCTGGGCTTTCCATTTTGCCCAATCCATCTATTTATCCTTGTACCGATACCGTACCATGTTCTCTTAACTTTTATAGCCTTATAATAATACTAAGCCCTCCTGTGCTTCTATATTGTTCTTTTAATAGTCTCTGGATACATTTCCATAGCCATTTTAAAATCAACTTGTCAATTTTTACACATACACCCACAAAAAAAATATATGTATATATGTATACATGTATATATATGTGTATGTATAAATGTATGTATATATATGTATATATAAGTATATACATATATACACATACACATATATGTATATGGGAATTTGGATCTGAATTGTATGGAATTTATAGGTCAATTTGAGAAGAATTGCTTTTATAAAATTGAGTCATTCACCTCTCCATTTATGTAATTCCTCTTTAATGGCTGTTAATAACATTTTATAGTTTTCTGTCTAGAAGCTTACGTTGCTTTATTTTTAGTCTTTTGATTTTTGATGTTAACATAAGCTAATTAATTTTGTTCATTTTCTAACTGTTTAGCTGTTACGGACTGAATGTTTGTGTCCCTGCCCCGCCCCCTCAAAGTTCTGATATTGAAGCCCTAACCTCCAGTGTGAGAGTAACAGGTGGTCTTTGGTGGTAATTAGTTTTGGGTGAGGTCATGAAGATAGAGATCCCAATATGGTATTAGTGGCCTTATAAGAAGAGCAAACCAAAGCTCATTCCCTCTCCTCCTTGTGAGACACAGTGAGAAGGTGACCCTCGACAAGCCAGGAAGAGGGCTCTCATCAGAATCAGACCATACCAGCAGCCCGGTCTTGAACTTCCACTCTCCAGAACTGCGAGAAACAAATATCTGTTGTTTAAACCACCCAGTCTATGGTATTTTGTTGGTAGCCCAAGCTAAGATAACAGCTGATATAGAGAAATTTAAAATTTAATAGCATTGATCTTATAGTCAGAGGCCTTGCTAAGTTTACTGATTAATTCTGGTTGTTTCTCAGTAGATTCTTTTGGGTTTTCTGCATACATCATATTGTCTAAAAATAATGACAGTTTTGCTTCTTTCTTTTTAATCCTTCTAACTTTTATGTATTATTCTTGACTTACTGCACTAGCTAGGCCTTTGAGTACATTGTGAAATAGCACTGCTAATGGTGAATATTATTATCTCATTTAGGGTCTCAGATGAATACTTTTCAACATTTCACTCTTAAGTATAAATTTCCTTCCAGTTCTAGTTCTCCTAGAACTTCTGTATTTGTTAAGTTGGATATTGGACTTAATCAATATATGTTTTTCTGCATCTACTTAGATGATCCTGTTATTTTCTTCTTAATTATTGTGGTGGAAGACATCACAGATAGCAATGTGAAATCAATGTTTCATTGGTCATAGTCTTTCCCTGAAAACAAAATTAATATAAGATCCGGTCTTATTTTACTATAAGACCGAGTCTTATATTAATTTTTGCTCCAAAAGACGCATTAGAGCTGATGGTCTGGCTAGGTCTTATTTTCAGGGAAATACGGTAATGCATTATCCCTTTCATGGATTGTGCATGCACACACATACATGTAAGTAATATACCTGTTTGCCTATATATCTGATATTTTTTAGGATTTTGGCATCTATTTTTCCATGTACAATTAGTCTGTAGATTTCCTTTCTGTTACGTTCTTATCAGGTTTATGTACAGCAAATGAGAAGTGGAAGAGGTGTTTTTGTTTTTTTTTCACCCTCTTTTCTGGCAGAATTATTTCCATCAGTCATAAGATTCTTATTAAGAATTATTCTATTAATAAGATTAAGATTCTTGTTTCTTTCTTAATTGTGTGGTAGCATTCACCAGTAAAGCTATCTGGGCCTGATGTTTACTTTGTAGGAAGGGTTTTAATTCAAGTTTGATTTTTTTAATAGTTACCAATTATTTATATTTTCATTTTCACTTTGTGTAGTTTGGGTAAAACTATATTTTCTAGACATTTATCAGTTGAATCCCAATTTTCAAATTTGTTGGCTTAACATTTTCCATTATATGTACTCCTTTTTAATGACTGCAATATCCAGAAAGAGGGATAGCACATTCACTTTTAGGTTTACGTTTCTTCCAATGAGTGCCTATAGGTTATAATTAAAAGTAAACTATTTTCTACACACAGCTTTAGTTGCATCCACAAGTTTCAGTTTTCTTCATTCAGTTCAAAATCATTTCCAATTTCATCAGTTTTAGAATTCCTTTTGTATGAGTGTGTTGGTGATAAATTCTCTCAGCTTTTATCAGAAAATATATGTATTTCACCTTCATTCTATAAGACTATGTTAACTGGGTATGGAAGTTTAGGTTGGCAGTTACTTTCTTTTAGTTCTTTAGAGATGTCATTCCATGGTCTTCTGATTTTCTTTGTTGTTTTTTTTTTTTTTTTTTGCTTTTGGTCTAATTACTACTCCTTTGAAAGTAAGTTTTTGTTTGTTTTTCACTATTAAATCTTGTAACTTACTCTTTGTCTTTGATTTTCTGCACTTCTGTCATGATGTGCCTAGGTGTGCATTCTACACCCCCCTGCTCTGAGTTTGGTGCGTTCCTGAATTTTTACATTGGTGCTTTTGCCAGTTTTAAAAATTCTCAGTCATTATCTTTTTAAATATAGCTTCCACTAGCACTCTGCTTTGGAATTGGGAATAAATATCTATTAGATTTCTCAGTGTAGTCTATGTCTTCTGACTGACTTCTCTTATACTTTTCCCCACTCTCCTCTCATCTATCATGGTTCATTTTGAATATTTTCATGTGTGACAATTCCAATTCTAGGTACCCTGTGACTCTACTCTTACTAGTTTTGACTTGTCTCATCATTTACTGTGGTACCTGTGTTTACACACACTCATGAATTGGGCATTGTATTTGAAAAAAAATGTTATTTGTAGTAATAATGTAAGATCTTAGATGGTATTATTTTCTTCCAAAGATGATTTTTTTTCTCTTTGCTTCTGTCAGAAACATAATGGGAATAACAATTTGGGGTCACCTTAATACAATTTCTGGCACTGAGACTTTCTCAGTTGCCCAGATGATTTGTAATTGGGCTGCAGTTAGTGCTAGGTATCAAGGGTATTACTTTTTCAGATCTTTGTTTTCCACACAGGTATGGAAAGGTTGGCAACCCAGCTTTTATTGTTTTAGTTCCATCTGCCTCTCCAAGACTCACAAACGCCCTCAGGGGAAAAGCAACCCCAAATGCTGAGCTCTTTTCTCTTTGGATTTTTGTCCTCTCTTCAGTCTTGACCCTATAATCTTTTGCAATCTTGTTACCTTTAATAGATATTTTCTTATATTCTGTACAATTTTTCTAGTTGAACACAATGAGAAGTTTGGTTCAAATTGTTTGGTCTGTTCGTAACAGAAGCAGAAGTCACTCTTTTTTCTTTTTTGGTGGCCTGAAAACATCCTGCCTTACAGGGTTTTTCTTTAATTATTGTTTAAATTATTTTTTCATAACCTGAACATCACATAACTTATCATCTTGAAAATATTATGTAAATCAGAGAAAATAGTAAACCTACATGTTGGCATAGGTAATGGACACTCACAAGTCTCCATTGCTCACCATTCATGATAAATTGGAGGTAGTAGAACGTAACTCAAATGTCTTTTGGATTCACAGAGAAGTATTAAATCCAGAAGGAGTACAATTTACAGATGCTTGTGGTAGTATATTTCCTGTACATTGTCTTATGTTATCCTTATAATAACCCTAGGATATAATTAAAATGATTTTCATCATAGTAATTCAGAGATAGGGAAAGTGAGGCAAAAGAGAGTGATGTGTTCAAGTTCAGAGAGTAAGTTTAGTGGCAATGTTGAAGGGGAGCCACCTTAAATTATTCCAAAGATATTTCCACTGAAAATAAAAGATAAAATGGCAGACAATCCAGACATCATTATTAGGAGACTGCAGAATGTCTTTTATGACTGGTGCTCAGAACAAATGATTGCAAAATAGATTTCTGTTTTGGGGGGCGATGGGCTACATAATTTTTACAGAACTATAATGTTCATTTTACCAGTCTTTTCTTTTCAAAGCACATTCTAGAAAATTCTATGTAAAGATCAAAACAGGCATTTGCTTTAGAGAGGGTGTCACCTGCCACTTGACTTTTTCTCTCGATTCCAGATTATTTACATGAAACTGTAGCAGAGGAATCAAGGTTTGCCTTGTGATCATGTTTTAAAATGGTAATAGTGAACAAAAATAGCCAGGTCTCTTCACTGGGGTCTGGGGATTGCACAGAGAAGGTGGCAAGCATTCATCCACTAAAGCAGTTGGGTATAAGAAAGTGAAAGTGTGTTCCCAAGATAGCTTCCCCAGCCCTCTCTTTCTCTGTCTTTGTACAGCTCCTGTCCTCTGCAAAGAGCACGTTCTGCCTCACTTACACATGAAGGAGAAAAGAGGGGAAATAGGAAGAAGAAAGGGCACGTGACATGGAATTGGGCTAGCATTTAATTTTACTAACACCATTGGTAAAAGTGGTTCCAATGGGACAATTTAATTCTATAAATGTTCTGTATTCAGTTCCTACCCTTTCTTCCCTCCAGTATTTGGACTTTAATAAATAAGACACAATCTCCATTGCTCACCACTCATGATAAATTAGAGGCAGCAGAACATACTGCAGTGTCTTTTGGATCATCAGAGAAGTATTAAAACCAGAAGGAGCGCGATTCAGAGCTGTTTCGCTAGTGTATCCTGAATTGATTGAGTGCCTAGATGATAAGAAGCTTGATGCCCCTGGAATGTCAAAATAATGCAGCACTTATATAAGAGGTGGTTGAAGGACATTTTAGGCATAGGATGGAATGAGCTGCATAAATACCAGCTATTATTAAAGGACAGGTTACAGATTATTAACATGAATTTTCATAGCCTTTCTTCATATTAACTTCCCCTGACCTCTAGGAGAGTCTTTTTTCCCTACTTTCCATTCTGGCAGAGACAAAAATCATAAAAATAGTAGGAAGGGACCACACAGAGTGGAGAGAAGCAAGCAGAGAAAAAAGAAGAAAAAAAACGTCTTGGGAGTAGGTAGACATTTTTTGAAGGTTTTTGTCATCTGAGAGTATGCGGATTGATGGGTGATAAATTATCCATTTCTGGAAATGAGATGATGATGAAGAAGATGAGGATGGTGATGACAGGCTTTATTTCATTATCATTTTGCAAGTAAAGTTTGGAAGTCTTAAACATTTTTTGTGGCATTTAGATGAGACTTTTTTGTAAAGGACTCTGTGCTGATCAATCAAGAGGTTCCAAGATTCACAAGGGTTCAAAGTAACTATAGGAAGCTAGTCATTCCTACCATGAGTTGAACCACTAGGTTGGTGCAAACGTAATTGCAGTTTTAGCAATTTTTTTTAACCTTTTGAACCACAGTTACTTTTGCACCAACCTAACAAATCTCAGCAGAACAGTTTTGTATTTTGGTTAGCCATCAATGGCCTGTGGTAATCTTTTGTCTGAACGATCAAGTACATGTTAGAGTAAGCTGGATCTTGGTAAAACATTTAAAAAATACTCAAACTAAACCAAACAACCCGTTTTGGAATCATGAGTGGACTGTCTCATAGAATGTTTATTAAATGGAGGTTTTTAAAGTATAATTAGATGGTTATTCTTTTGGGCTATAGTAAAATAATTCATTTAAAGACACATTAGATTTCATTCTTTCTGAAGTCTCTATGATTCTATGGTTTATAATTCCCAGTTTAGGCCATAAGGGCTGGCTTTATGTTTATCTAATCTAAATAACTGAGTCTTTAATTCCTTACTACTGAAATTTGGTTCTGTAAGCGTAGTCTACACAGAATAAGAGAGAGCACAGTTCAGTAGAAACATAAACTGGAGAGGAAGGAGAAAGCTTTTTCTGCTATGTTTAAGATGGATCATCTTTTGGTAAAGAGCTTTTGAACACAGTAAAGTATCATTAGCCTTAAATGAGGAATGAATCGTCTCTTGTACCTCCGTGCTAAAGAAAATCTTTTGCTGTATCCATTTGGGGATGGCTGAGTGTTGGCAAACACTTTCATTGTATTGATAATACCCCAGATGGGATTACCTAGTGGGTTTAGGATCAAACTAGTTAAGGAGCTGAAGTTAACACTCTCTCCGCCCCCGAGAAAACATGAGAGTAGTATGATCTGCTCCCTGGGCATTTTTCATGACAGGCTGCTGTGCTGATAGTCAATCCTCTCTGAGAAAGGTGAACGTTTTCCCAGGTTGGTAGCGTAGATTTCAAAAGGTATAATTCAGTAACGAGAACGCATACCGCTAAACAAACCAGTTTCTTCTTTTGTGCCTCAACTGTCCATGATTATAAGTGTGGGGCAGTGACTGAAATCCTGGTGATTTTTCAAAAATTCCAGTGTCAAAATTTTGCTTTGACAGGATATCTATCACTAGTAATAATGCTGTTTTGGGCTGACTCAGTTGCTGTGAAATTGCAAGGCTCTGTTGTGAGTAAATGAGAAGCAACCAATTATCTACAAAATAATGGCACGCACAGAGGAGAGTTTGATGAATTACAAATGAATATGCTGACACAACAGAGTGTGGAAACCTACCCTGCTCTGACTTTCTTTCTGAATTAGGGGTGATGCTTGTGTATTTTACAAACAACACGCCCTACTCATTTTAAACATGAGGTGGGAATGGGAACAGGGAGATAATAAAATCTTCCTCCACTCGTACACACATTATTGCTTTAAAATTAAGTAGGAAACATAACATGGCTGTGTAGAGGCAGCAAAACCAAGTATTAAATGCCTAAATAAGGAATTATTACGTTCCAAGAAGGATGCAAGATTAGGTAAAAGATACAGACCCACTGCTGCATCTAGTGTGATTTAGAACATTGACTAAAAGAGCCATGGCAAAACCCTTCTCCCGAAACTCAGCTCTGCGTGTGGGCGGCAGAGCAGAAATTCACCTAAGCAGAAGGGAGACGTGGACCAACTCATCAAGTAGGTTTCCTAAAAAGAATGGTTCCTTTCCCCTTTGTCTGTAAAGATAGGTATATTTAGTCCCATTATACGACAGAAAATGACGATGCTCTGGGAGAAATCTTCGAACCCTAAGTTTCTCCCACCTCTAATTACTAATTGTGTACTACTGGGCAACCCACATTACCCGTGCTGGTTTCAGTTACCATATCTGACTGCCCAGAAAACTGAAGGTGATTTGTAAACAAAGGCCCTTAAAGAGAGAAAAGCATATTAGTTAATTTAAAAACCCACATGCACTGTGGCAATAGGTTATATAACAAGTTAAAGTAACTGTCTTTCTGGCAAGACATACAAGGTAAGTTGAGTTACCTGGAAGGCAGGAGATGCTAGGCCTCAAGGCAAGATAGAAGCAAAAACAGACAAAGTGAAGCATACTGGAAACTTGGGTAAGTCTCAATCCTCTTAAAGAGAGTGCAGTGTAAGATAGAATCCTGCAAGCCTCAGGAAAAGCGTAGAGCTTTCTTGACGCTATCTGAAAGTACACATTCCAGAAAGAAAAGCACTCAGCCTAGGAAGTTGCGTCTGAGGAACCGTGATCCTCTTTGGATGGGACATTCCAAAATGACACTAGCTTTCAGAAAAGGAATAGAAAGAGGATCGCTTGCAAACAGGCCCTTTGGCCTGTGTTCTTAGGTAAACTAGCTTTATCCTTAAAAGGAAAAAAAATGAAAAAGTGAATGGGGCAAAAAAAGAAACATCAAAGACAGCTGCTGCCAGCACCACAGTATATCCCTTCAGGTGATTGAATTCAGAGCTGACAAACCAATGACGTGGAACAATGAAATAAGCTTTCCCGAATGCAAGGGCCTGAGCATGACAACATACTTGTACAATAATGAAGGAGCAATAGCTGAGACTGTGTCCTTAAGTAATTAGAGTACTTTAAAAAGGAGATTAGGGAGAAAAAGGCCATCAAATATGCATATATTTTAAACTAACCAAAAAGGGCTTACATTTCAAAGTCAAAAAGAAATACAGTAAATGTGTTTGCTAGCGAAAAGTCATGATCGCTAAGTGGATTATACAATTTTATATAATTCAGTTGCTACTAGTATTTGTCCAGTAATTGTGTTTTTAATTAGTATGCGATCTACTTTAGCAGCTTATAATATAAACACATTTACACGAAACCAGATGAAGAACACAGTTTTTAAAAGGCAAAGAAACGATTTAGAAGAGAGACTCCTTATCTGGGGTCCATAATCCCTAAGAAGGTTTAGTAACAAGGATACCAGATAAAAATACAAGGTGCTCAGTGAAATTTGAATTTCACAGAAACCCTATTTATTAATAAATTTCAGAAGATCTGAGAGCCCCCTGACATTGTATAAAAATGCGTTGTGTAGATGTATTCTGAAAAGGAGATTGGCTATAGATTTCCAGGAATCTATGATCTCCCAATAGTTAAACAACATCAACACAGAGAGATAATTCATTCTCATCCTGACTTTCCCTGTGGCCTGAGCTTCCTAGCAGCCAAAGCTAAAGGGAGACACAAGGGGCATTTACCAAAGAGCAGCTGGGGAGAAGCCCAGGGTGACGGAGCCGGCCTGGATGCGAATGGCCTGGTCCTGAGAGAGAGATCTGGTTCACAGAAACTCACAGCAGGATTTGGGACTTGATCCTGAGAGTGATGTGATTCCCTTAAAGGATGCTGACTCTTAAATGACTGAGTTTGAGTTACAAACTATCTCAGGATGCTTTGTGGAAATTTGATTGGAGAAGAGGAAACTGGAGAGAGGTGATGATGGCCTGGGGTGAGCTGGCAGAGTAGGCTGGAAGGAAGTGAACAAACAGGAGAGTTCTGTGCAAGGTGGCTCGGAGGTAGGAAGTGGGCACTCAGAGGTTGGAATGAATGCCTCAAAGGTCGGGGTTTTCTCAGGCTGGCTTCCATGTCTTATGCAGCCACCACCCTAGGCGGTTAGTGCATCCTGGCCCTGGGCAGGGAGCCCCTTTCCGGAGGCCCCTGGAGGGTCTCAGTGATGATGAAATGTACAGTCCGTACCTGTGTCACTGGAAGTAGGCCCGCAGTGCTGCAGCTTCTGCTGCCATATCCTCCTCCGATCTCCACAAGGCTGGGGAGTCCTCCTCCTCTTTGTCATGTTTCTGGAGCTTTGGAGGAAAAAAACAAAATATATGTATTTGACTTGGCTCACTGATGGGTCTTTAGGATCTCCTTGAGCAAGTGTTGTGAAGTGACTGAACAGAATTCGCAAATCGGAGGCTGGGAGGTGTGTGTCTTATAATTGCATTAGTTGCCAAAATTTGAATACAGGGAGGTTTCACGTAAAAACCCACATTTCCAGCTTTTGCAACAAAATACCCAGATTACACTACACTGTGGCCTGTTGGTCGCCTTATCATTGTCTGCTCAGGCTGAGAGTGGGGGGGGGTCTCATCTTGAGGGGGTATCCTGCCATTTACCAGAATCCCCACCATTCTCCAATCTTCTCCTTTGACTAGCAGCATTCGTTTATTTTATGTACCAGACATGGAAGCATTGAGTTTGCTACCTGCCTGTAATCATCTGCCCAAGCTGGCCGGGGTTTACTTGCTATTCTCTTTGGCTTTGCCTCTCTTATGAGCTCTGAGAAGTTTTGTTCAGTGAGCCAAAATAGCCCAAGCACATTTATGATAATAATACAAGGGCCATGAGTACTGAGTAAGAAATAAGAGTACATTCATTCAAAGAGACTTCAAGCAGGCAAATGATTAAAAATATATATATTAAATGAGGAAACTTATCAAAAAATTAACAATAGGTCTTTGTTGAATCATTTTAAAATCCTCTTCAAATAACCATATTTATTTTTAACACATCTTGTGTATGTCTCAGATTTACATATAAAGTGAATAAAATTTCAATTTTAACAGAGAGAGAGGATGTTCTCAGAACTCTCTCTGTTAGAAGAGCTGAATTTTCCCTCTTCATCTCCTATTGCCATTCTGTTTTATTAAATAAATTTGTTACTCCTGTCTGTGGCTCTATACATCGTAAAACGCCGAGGGTATCACTTCTTCACAGGAGGCAGGCACAGTGTAGTATCTTTTGTTGTCATTTGAGGAGACTGAGTCAAATGATTTAATAGCATCCGTGACGGCTAACGTTTAGGATGTGAAAGACAGTCTCTTCAATGTGTATTCTTGCATCATTTCATTTAATCCTCACAATAACCCATACACAGACAGGGCAGGTACTGTGTAGCTCCATCTTACCAAGGAAGAAATTGAGGTCCCTGGAGGTTCATCGACTTGTCAAAGATCACCCAGCTAGGCAGAGGTATTTCCAGCGTGCTTCCTAGCAATCTGTGCCCTTTGATCTCTCCCAGAGGAACTGTCCTGCAGCTACAGAGTGGACAGTTCCATGGGTCCTGCTCCACCCACCAAGTGCGTTCACCCCTAAGTCAGACCCTTGAAAAGAATCTTGATGACTTGGCAAAAAATCTGTCAACTAAAGTAGTGGAATTTGCTGTTTCGGTCAACATCGCTCTCAATCTAACCCAGGTAGACGCCCACCGTGGCTGCTTGAAGCAGATGGAAAAATGTCCCCATTATTTCAGAGAAGACTGACACAGAAGGCAAAACAGTGAGGGAACAATAGCCTGGCTCTCCAGCTGAGCTATATTTCCATCGGGGTAAGTTTGAGCTTAAAGGAGGTTCATTAGCATATAACCAGGCCACAGATATGTTTATGAGGGTCATGGATCTTCCCTTCAGAATCTGGCTGCCAGCATGTCGGTTTTACATTTTGCCACATAGATTTAATTCTCCTTAGTGGAAGAAAACCACATTAAGAAGTCATTTCCTTCCTTGCAGAGGCAGATAGGATGCAATTGCTACAGGCGAGTCAAACGGGATTGCTATTTTTCTACTCAAGAACTAATTTTCATTTTGATACTAGCTTTAGGTCTGTTATAAATCCATCTTGTAACAATTCAGTAGGATGACAAAGAACAATGCAGAGCTCAGAAAATATGGCCTCCGCACTTCTGGTACCGCCACTGAAGACACAGAAATCAAGCATTAAGTGGCCTCATCAACGCAGATCATACCAGATGAGTCCAAATAATTTAGAGCCTGCAAACAAATGTTAATGCCTTTCTGGTTATTAGGCGACCGTCTGTTATTGTCATATGCCTTACAGATGGCAACGTGGTGCCAATGCTTAGAAGTCGTTTATAGGAAATAGGAAATAAATAAAACAAAAACTAGTCATATTTGCAAAGCCCTGTTGTACAAGGTTTTTAAATTTTCGAGGTTTCCCTCCTAAATGCCCAGGATGGAAGCCTGTGGCTTTCCTTAGGACAGTCATGCTCAACCCGACTGCCCTGGAATCACATGGAGAACTTTAAAAACTGCTGATGTGGGGTCCACCTCAGGGATTCTGATTTCATTTGAGGTCTGGGAGTAGCCTGGGGATTGGTTTGGGGACTTTTTTCAAATTTCTCAGGCAGTTCTAAGATATACTTAACTATTGAGAAGTGCTGAATTTGGGGGTGGGGGGGATGTGTGTGTGGACAGAGCCTACACACATACAGAAATAATACATCTGTCTTTAAGCCCATTGTTTCTGACCTTATCAAGAGAACTGAGGCTATCCTTTGCAAACTCTGCTCTAGAACTGTTTTTGTTCTGTTCACGGCCGGTCAAAGAGGTGTCTGGGCCACAGGCCCAGTATACGGATTTAGGGCAGGAGCCTTTGAATAGGGTCTCAGTCTCTGCAGGGATAGGAAACCTGGGAAAGGCCCTGGTGGGCAAGACGCATGTCCTGGAAGAGCCATCCAGGTGATTTGGAAATTAAACAAGCCGTGGTTTGAAATCAAGTTCTGCTTCCCCAAGGCAATCCAGAAACCTGGTGGCTGGAAACCATTGCCCAGCTAACAAGGATAAACCCAATGATCTTAAACAGCGAATACCTAAAAGGCACTATTTATCTTGGACGAACTTTAATGGAGGAGTTTCACTTCAGATGAACCTTCTAGATTACCTTTGGCTGTCCAAGGGAAAGGCAGTGACTACTAATACACACGATATTTATCCTGTCCCTGCAATGCCAGGGGCCTGGCCCTAGAACACTGAACCCTTTCCTGTCCTCACGGGGTGGGGCATCCAAGTAAGGAGAGTAGACACCAAATGGTTAATACAAGTGAGACAGACATTCCCAAAGGGGAGGATGCTGGGAAGAGCTGGCTTAGTTGGAATGGCTTTGGAGAACCAACTTAGTGTTATAATAAAGAGTGACGGGAGAGAGAAGATTATTGAAGGAGCATCCAGCAAATGCTTTCTAAGATGAGGTCAGGCCCAGAATTTAACAAGGAGAAGGGCAAGCTCCTTAAATCCTTAGTGCCTCAGTTTCCCCCTCTATAAAAAGCAAGTAGTAAAAGAACTGTTAGTGATGTGCTTGATATAGTAAGTGTTGCAAGTCTGAGGAGGAAATTTAGCTCTTGTAGCTCCAAAATGACCTGAAATAATCCCTCACTCTCAGGGTTGTTGTAAGGCAGGGGTGTGAAATCCATTGTTAATTGGCCCGCAGCAAATTCAAAAAAATATATTTAGTTTACTTAAATAAACTAGGTGAGGCAATACGTACTTCACCTCGAGTGAGTGGCCCAGCTGTTTGTGTATTTTACCACATATGGCCCTTGGTAAAAAACGTTGAAAAAAGTTTGGACACCCCAGTTGTAAGGCGTGAAAAAGGTATTAATGGAGGCTCCTTCCAGGTGAAGGTTAAGGACCTAGAGTGAAAGCATGTGGTAGAGGTCAAAGGTAGTCAAAATTGCCCTGGGAGCATGGTTGCCAGATTTAGCAAATAAAAATGCAAGACACTCAGTTGATTTGATTTAGTATATTTCATGTAGAGTTGAGGACATACTTTTACTAAAAGAAATCACTGTTTATCTGAAATTCAAATTTAGCTGGGCTTACTCTATTGTATTTGGCAATTCCATCTAGGAGACCTCATAGAAAGGTACCACAGGAAGTATTTGGCTTGTATTTGGGTTCTTTCCAAACCTGCCTGACTGTGAATCCTGGGAAAGACGGAGGATGATCATATTCCAGGCTAGCATTTTGTATACGCCAGGGCTTATTATTACTATCGCATGAAATGCAGAAAGATCACCAGCACGGTTTCAATTCCATAGTTTATCATTTCTAAGAAGCCCTTTTCCTCACATTTCAACATCTCTGAGATCAAAGTATGTCCTAAAATCAATGACGTGTCATAACTTAATTGGCAGTGTTTTTCTTTCTTAGTAGTACATAAAATAACAAAGCTTCTTCCAATTGATGCTGCCTGGGATTCAACGCTCTATAGTTCTCCATCTGTCGTCCGTATAGTTAAGTCACATAAGTTAAATTCTGAGAAAGCTCAGCACCAAGGCTGATGTAATACATATTCCTTTCCTTCTCCCTGTGCAACAGCAACAGTTGAAACTATTTTCACAGACACTTGGTTCTGCAGAGGCAAGCACATGCCAAAGTTACAAAGTTTGCAAAAACTCGAACCATCTTTGTTCACCTTCAGCAGAGTCAAGCTTGTGATGGCTTCTTCAAGTGAATTCTATTTCGATACAGCTTTGAAAAGAGATTAAAAAATAAAAAATGTTTAGTGCATCTTCCCACTATATGTGCCTGAAATGATTCTGGGGGATGCTAGTGTCAACAGGGTTTCTAACGGAAATACTGATGTGTGGCGATTTTGACATTGTGCCCTGACTGTGTAAGGACTGCATTATCACGAAGGATGTGGGGTAATAATTAATTCCCTGATGTAATGCTCAAACTGCCTTGGCTAGTGACATTTTTCTGGCTCTGTAATGGAATACAGTAGGAGGAATGAGTCACAATAATTTAAATGTTTTTCAGAATTTGGAACTAATCGGTAGTAAAATGCCAAATTATCTTCAGAGGGGGTAAAAACAAATTAAAGCCGCTTCTTAAAGAAGCAGGTGGCTGAATGTCAAGTTGGGTGTCATAAAAATACATCAGTAGCTTTCATTGTTATCAGTTTTGTAAAACAATACAAAGAGCAGAATGCTTAAATAAACCGCTTCTTGTGGGTTGATGGTTCTGTTCAGATACGTGTTTATATAGAGTGTGGAAATAATTTCAGTGAATGGGGAAGAAAATCCTTAATTTTATAGATCTGATTTTCTGTTACTGCTTTTAGTTTAGCCAACAAGCGTTTGATGAACACAGGATATATTCCAGGCACTGTTCTAGGTCTTATGAAAGCTATCAAGATAAATAAGCCAAAAATCTTTGCTTTCTGAGGTCTCCCCACCCAACAGGGCGGACAGTCATACGTACGTAATTTATTACAAGTCAGTCTGGATGTAAGTATATAAGTACTGGACTGGGAGTTCTAGCAGAGTGCTCTCAGAATGTGTTGGGGAGAGAGTGATTCTTGCTGGGGTAGGGGTCTGGAGTGGACTTTAAAAAAATTAGGATTTGCACTGGACTGAAAAGACAGTGATGGGATATTAAGGACAGGGTTCTCCTGGGCTATGGGAGATGTGTGTGCCAGCTCTCCGGGGCTGTGTCCCTGGCCAGCTTCCTTACTACTTGCCTCACTCCTCCTCATGAATCCTGATCAGGACATTCTAGCCAGGTCTGACCATCTATCAGAGTGGTCAAGATAGCTGAAATTTAGTTGTCATTTTGAGAAGTCTTAACATGCCAGTGTTTAAAGATGGGACACACACCCTGGTTGCCCAGAAGACATTTCAAAGCTTCAATGTTCCCTTTACAATCATTTTTCAGTTCTTTTGATTAATCAAAGAAGAAAGTCTCTGTGCGTACTATTAATAGCATGTTCTTAACATGGTACCAACATGACCTTGAACAGAAAGGGTGGAGCCGTCCATATCCTAGCTAGAATATAGTATAAGATGGTTTTGTTTAGATTATATTTATTTTTAGGGTTACTTCCCATTCATGACGTCATCTCAAGTCTCCTTTTAAAGTAAATTTACTTATGTTAAAAATAAAAGTAGATTAAAAAAAAAAAAAGAAAGAAATGAAACAGTGTGGGAAGTATGGCATTAAACGTGGCATTACCTTTGGAAGATGGTCCAGAGGTGGGAAGTACAGCTGAGGTGAGGGAAGCAACTGGATATGTGAGGTTCAAGTGTGGGTTTCCTGAACGTGGATGTGATTGTTTCTATTGGGATGAACTGTAGCATGCTTTAGACATTTTTTTTTTTGACAGATTTTGGAAGTCAAAGTAATGTCATATTATAATAGCTCTAAAGAAAAACAGCATAATGAGCTGCAAGGATGGGAAAACTTTGGGTAGGAAGTGTGGAAGGAGACATGGCAGAAGAGGTGCCATCTTAGATGATGTGAACACTGATTAGAAATCCATTAAGCAGAAAGCTGGGGAAAGGGTATTTCAGGCAGAGGGAACAACAGGTATAGAGTATCCAGGAAACAGGAAGCTCGATGGTTGAATAACTGGCTAGAAGAGTGAGGGAAGATTATTTGCAGCCTGTGGGTTTGACTAAGAAATGTGGATTTTATTTTTGTGTGCACAGAAGATATTAAAGGGTTAGAAGCAGAGAACTAAAGGGACTAGGATAACTTTTCATAAAAAGATGACTGTCTGGAGAATGAATCGGAGGGCGACAGCTACTGCAACAGCCAGACAGGAAGTAATGGGAGCTGGGGTGGCAGGGATGAGGAAGGGACAGAGGGGTGCTCGGTGGCCCTGTAAACCAGTGTGGTGGTGAGTTAGCAGCAACATGCACAGCTTGTGTGTGGGGCTCGGCCCCTCCCTATAGACAGACCTCTGCCTCTGCTGGCTTCCTTCCTCACACCTTATAAAGCACACCTTGGCTCCCCTGCTCAAGGCTTCGGTGAACTAGTGTGAAAATCCCTCCCTTCCTGCCTGATATGTGCCCCCTCGTCAATCATACATTTCTCAACATCCCTAAGTCGCCAGGAAGCCTTCTTGGGCCATTTAGATCGGCGCAGGGTTACATTTCATGATTTTGGATGTTTTCTCGCTTTCTCTGTCGCAGTCAACATCCTGTGAGCACACATTTCCTCCCTAAACACCAAACGCTTTTCTCTAAGTGCTGGTTATGGAGCAGACAATCCCTCACCTTGGGCTTTCTTGGTATCCTAATGAATTGCCTTAGGAATTACCTTTCACTTCATTAGGCCAAAAAAAAAAAAAAAGAAAAAAGGTATTGTTTCAACCACATTTACTTCCTTAGAACCCCGAGGTTCTTCAAATATTTTGTGCATAAATATGTTAATTGCCTTCCCTCTTACTCTCTATCTGGAGGATCTTGTGAACTGGAACCCTAGACTAATCATTAGATGGTGAGACCTCTAAGTGCAACCAAATTACCCCTGCTTCCCTCCGTTCACTGTGAGGGTCCCCAAAGCCCAGACCTTTGCCCTTTGTGGAGAGAGATTCAGGTAATCAACAAAGCATTCATCATTTCATTAGTTGCCAAAGCTCTGACTCAAGCCTAACGTGCTTGAGTCAAAGCAAAAGATTTTTTTAGTGCTGCCAGTGGGGCCAAAATGCTGAAATAAGCTCTTATATTAATTAATGGTATCCTACTTTCACAGAGCATAGAGTGTTGATGTTTAAGAATTTGTAACCCCCAAAAGTATTTATTAACTAGAAAAATCACAGCCCTGGAAAATAATTATGCCAAACCACTGTACTATAACAGAACCCAATTGCTTATCCAATTATACATTAAAGTATCACATTGTCAAGCCCATTGCCAGAGCAGGAAATGCAACTTCGCCAGCATCACAGTTTGGACCAGATATTACTCAATTGACTGTATGTACTGTGAATGGTCTTCTGAGCATCTTGTACACCCTATAAAACCTGTACAAACTAAGGGGGGCAACTCATGCCAGCCATCAGAAAAGCACTTTAATTGGTTGGACCGTGGAGTTTGCAGTTTTCCATCAGAAGCTTGTCTGGAGCGGCTCAGAAAAAGAGAAACCCTGGTTTCTAGTTCTGTGCAGCTGATTTCAATTACAACATCAAACAAGTCATTTCCTGTAGGCAGAGCAATCAGGGGCCAACCTGGAATCTGGAAAAGATTAAAGGGCCTCCTGGGTCTGAGGCACTGCCCCCGGCTGGCCACCTTTAGAACTTCCTTACCTGACAGCAGAGGACTTAAGGGACAAGACTTGGGAACTAGGTGATGAGGGGCTACTGGGGGTTTAATATAGGAGTCACTACATTTGAGAATTATCGGCACAGAGAGAGTGAAGGGCAAACTTGACTTATTCTTAGGGCACCCACTGCGGAAATTTTCTTCACAGCTTACTCCAGTGAGCCTCATGTTTGTAAGGGATGAGACCGATCCTGCCTAACCGTTGGCTTTAGCATTTCGGATGAAAAGCCCATTATGGCAACAGCTTGACCACCAGGGTTCAGTGGAGTCACCAGTTGTATTCACCCAGCGGTTCAATGCTCTTCAAATTATAACAAGCACTCCATAATAGCCACTTTGGGAACAAAGCCTCCTGTCCAGCTGCCATGTTTATGGTAGAGATCACCGCATCACAGTAACGTCCTTCTTTGGATTCTCCCAGCTTGCTATGTCAGATACCCTGTAGTAGGTTTGCAAGAAGCATTTGGCAAACGTGTCACTAAATTGCACTTTCCCTCCCAACTTATTGGCTGTGCAAATGCATCATTCCCATTTTTCCAGACGGAACACCCGCATCTCTAAGGAACTTCTAAGTTCAACCAACATCACATGGCTAATTAGGATCCATATTTGTTTGGATTAGAAATACAGTTTGCTGGCTCCTAGTGTACTCATGGATCCACTCTGTAAATTCTTGGGAACGTTTCTTTGGTTAATGTTTTTGAAAACATGGTGGACAAAGCCACACAGAAAAGAAAGCCAAGGTTGCAAATAGAGACCAACCCCCACACTGGGTTCAGGTCTGGTTGGGCTGGGCTGCCTCATCTGGATGGGCAATTGCATCTCAGAGCAGTTTATAGCAAATAATGGCTGATGACCAACACCGGGCTCCATCATAACTGAGCTTGATGGTTTTTCAATAGGTGGGAAATTGGGGAAGCAACAGGGACTACAGACTTCTGCCAGTTTGATTTCCTTAGGCCTCCTGTTTCTAATAGTATGTTCATGGAGAAATAGAATGAAAGCTCTTCTGAAAGAAAGGTTGTGATGGAGCAAACTTAGGACAAGGACATATTTATTCAAAAAGCAATTTTCTTGGCCAGTCAAGTTCTGAAAGCTTTTCCCCTGTGTTTGGGATACCAGTGCTCAATCTAATAATGTTCCCCTTTATTCCTAGAGTGATGTCAACCTGTGGTGTTCAGAATATGGAAAGGGAAAGGCAAAGGGCCCATTCTGTTCGACTGTCCTGGACATTTTGTTTCATATACACTGTGGCTTCTTTTTTCAGAGGCACCTTATAGAATTTAGAAGCATGGTCCAGGCAAGATAGCTGCCCCATCAGGAGGTTGGGATGTCTGCACTGCGAGAAGTTAAGCCAACACACAACAGGCAAGCAAATGCATGTAACCATAAATGCAGCCTCAGAATCCTGCTCAACACAATGCTCCAGGCAATAATATCTGGGCCCTCAAGACAAAAGCCCCCTGGAGAAACTGAACTAGGTTGGCGGTTGCACAATACAGGTCCCCCAAGCCCTGGAAGCTCGTTTCTCTGCAGCGCTCATTAAATTATTCAGCAAATGGTGCCATGTCTACCGTGCACTGGCACACTGTATTACCCTGTGCGATGGTGAGCAAGCCGGAAAATGCCTAGTGCTTGGGGGGGCTTACAGCTAGGAGAGAAGGCAGGCAGTAGGGACTCATCCAAACTATTACTACCATGACAGAGACTAAGAATGAGAACTACAGCAGACAATATGGTCAGGGAAGACTTCTCTCAGGAAGTGACAGTGAAGCTGAGAGGGATCACCAAGTGCAAATAGCCAGAGGTGTCTGCGTGGTCTCTGACCTGGCTGCAGCCCAGTGCCTGAAGCAGAGAGAGGAAGTACCCAAAGAGAGTAAAAGATGAGGTGGAGACGAGGGTGAATCTCCCTTCCTCTGGTACTAGGGGTGCAAGTGCCAGAAGAGAAGAGGGAGGGATTGGATGATTCATTTGGTCATATCACCTTTGTCTAGCACCTACTTTTACTTTTTGCTAGGCTAAGAAGAATGATAATCAGGTGAAGACTGAGAAAGTCCAGACTTGGTGAGGTGAAGGTGAAGAACTGGGCCCAGCTTTGGCTCTGAGCATGGGCAGTGCCACTTTGTGGTTTGATTTGTGCTTACTGGGCCTCTCCCTCACCTTCACATCGGGCTTTGCTAGTAGGAAACTATCCACAGAAAAGCAGGTGAGCAGCAAGTTATCTGCACAAGTGGTGACCACCACGGAGCAGGTTCCCGAATGTTGACCATATGTTTGGCAGAGCTAAAAGCGCTACCCTAGCACCATCCGGCCAGCTGCCTGGCACCAGCACCCACGTGCTGGCAGATGAAAAATGACTAACATAAAATCTATATTCCAAAGGTGCTCACTACTCTGCTGGATTGGTTACGATTGCTTCTTTCTACAAGACTGCCGTTCTGCCTCTGGTTACAAAACTGCACCCCTTCTAAGTAACCTACCTTCTGTCACTCACAGATCCATTCATTTTTCTTGGAGCTGTTCCAATGCCCTTCAAAGAACCTGGCCCGTGTGAGCTGCACAAACAAATTAGGAGCCAACCTTTCCCAAACGCCTCTCTCTATTTCATTTAAAAACCTTCTTTAATGAAGACATAAAGCCTTGGATATGGCTGAAATGCTAAGCTTACCAAGTGTGACAGCAGATCTTTGTCACAGAGGATTTCAAACGTCTTTTTTTGTGTTTTTTTTGTTAAAGCCAGAATACTTAAATGGAATAAAACGAAGGTTTCCCTGTTGCCTGCTCAACTGTTTGTTTTAAATACCCAGTAAGTGACCATAATCCAGAAATCAGCACAAACAGAGATATAAGGCAACTGCAAACACACACATACCTCTTCAGCACAGTGAATTAAAATGCAATGCCAGGCTTGTTGTGACTATTTCAACCCATAAGGCTAGAAAAGAGATACCCTTACTTTTTCAGCTTCCTGCTGTGAATCTAACCTCCCAATTATTTATTACTGATATGCTCAAGAGGCCAGGTCTTTATTTATATTTATATTTGTAGATATAAATATAAATAATATACATAATGTGAACTATAAATATATAAATAAGTATAAATTCTCTCTCTCTCTCTCTCTCTCTATATATATATATATATATATATACATATATATATTTCCCCTCGGCTTGGTTCATATATATATATATATATATATATATATATATATATATATATATATATGGCGTGATTAAAAAAATAGTATCTTTGATATTCCCGTTAAAGCTGAAAATATCACTGTTGGGAGTTATGCCTTCATGAATGAAAAACCCATAAAAATCTTTTAAGGGTCCTAATCTTTTAATTAATCTCACTGCAGTACTGTGAAAGGGTTTAAAGAAGTTTGGTTGGTTTTTAAAGGATAAAAGATCAAAATGCTTTAAAATAGTTTTATAATTTCAGGTATCAATTTAAAGGCCCAGACTTTACAATTTTAATATTTTAAAAATGCTTGTTCCTAGAATCAGGGCTCTCCACAGAGCTTTAAAGGTCTCCAGTCTGACATCATAGCACATCTTTCTGCCATTTTGTTTCCAAGGGACACTGACGCCCTGGTTTGAATGCTCCGGGGCTGAGGAGATGACTACTCTCTGAGACTGTCTGACCCTTACCTGACGAGCTGTGCTGGGAGACCATTTTTCCTCACCCTGAGTCTGACTCTCCCTTCCCCCATCTACCCATAATGTCACATAGCATAAGATCAAGTTGGTGAATTTGAGCTATACCTAAATCTGGCAATACGGTGGGCTTGATTCGATCCTCGGGACCACTCTGGCATTGCTGGGGGGAGGATAAACTGGAGCAACCTCTTTGGAAACAATGTGGCATTATCTCTCAATTTGACAATGAAAAAACCCTATGACCTAGGAATACTATTCTTGAGTATATGCCTGAGAGAAATTCTTGCCCACATGCATGAGCATGTTCAAAGCAGCTCTGATTAAAATAGGAAAAACCTAGAAATGACCAACATCCCTCAGAGAGTAATCAACTATGATACAGTCATACAATGGAATGTTACACAGTGATCAAAATGATTGTTTGATACAGACAATTAGCCCTTATGAATGAATATTAACATGTTAAGGAAAAAAAATTCCCCAAACATGGAGCATGATGCTTTTTTGTAAAGATAAAAAAAAACCTCAAAAATATATACATTTTAGGAATGCACAGAGATGCCTAAAACTACATAAAGAGAAGGGAAGCAATGGGGACCATGGCATTCAGGATGCTGGATAGGTTAGTGTGGGAGGCAGGAGAATGGTCTGGTATGTGGGCGTATCATATGGTTAGATGCAGGATATTATCAAAACGGTAGCTTTTGTTTGGGGTGATGATTTGCAGATACTCATTGGTCATTAAACATAACTATTTAAATAACGACATAAAAGCAGACCATGAATGAAAACAAACAAAAAATGACCATTGTTGGGCAACATGTGGGATTACAACATAGGAGGATGGCAGTTTCCTTCACTCTTGGAAATCCAGTTTCCATTCTGGGAGCCTCCAGAAGGATTGCAACATGGTAGCATTTGCCATGGAAAAGCATTGAAGTTATTAATTGGATTCCAGATGTCTGAAATTGATGTATCCCTTCACTGAATCCCCCTAGATCTATTTTGGGTATAACACTTCACATAGGAAGCTGTTCTTAATTAAAACTGTGCTGCCTTAGGAGCTTTATGTCTGTGAGACAGTCAGCTAAATGTTCTCCTCTCCATAAATTTGCTCTTATGTCCTATTTCTGAAGCAAAAGTAATACTTGCCTGGATTTTAATAAACATGTCTGCGGTTGTAAATATAAATTTCACATGCTTTCTACATTTCATAATCTCCTTTAGTCCTTTTATGAATATGCTGATCCCTACACCGGGACTGTGTTTTAAGGGACCTGCAGGTCTATCTCCATTTCTGCTGCTCACTATCGGGGACAACGAACAGTATGCTGATTGATATTAGGTCGGTGCAAATGTAATGGCGGTTTAAAAGGTTAAAAATTGCAAAAGCTGCAAGTACTTTTGCACCAACCTAATATTTAGGTAGGAAACACAGACTAGATGTTACAAAAAGCCATTAAATTCCAAGCTATTCTGCTCCTCTCCCTGTTTAATTTTCGCGATAATTGACTCCACTTCAATTATCTAAAGCCTAGTAGCCAATTTATTAGTCCAAGATCTGCGAGTGTTCCTAATTAGTTACTCAGCCTGTGTCTATCAGATGCCAAAATTTAAAATTTTAAAAATCAGACAAACTAATTGTTTGGCAGTCCAGAGGCAAAACAACCCACTGATTGACTGTCCTTTCATTTTGCAAGTGGTTATTTGGGCTTATTTGGGTAGAGAGAGAGCTCATCTACTTACAAAAGGAGGCAGAGTCAAGACTTACTCTTTCAGCCAAAGGGCAGCTAAATCATGAAACACAAATACTGCTCTATGGAAAATGGACCTCTGTCCATGGCCGAAGGAGAGATGTTTTCAGTCCAATGACAGGGAGCCTTCTGCTCTAGGGAAATGAAAACATCAAAGGATGGGAGCCCAAGAATAATGATGGCATAATTATATTATTGTTCTATTACTAGTATTAATTTCTGTTGTGCCCTCACTAAGTGCCAGGTACCAAATTCTGGTACAGAAATGTTCTCATTTAATCATTTTAAGAGTGCCACAGCGTTGTCATCTCCATTTTCAGGTGAGGAAGTTAAGGCTCAGAGACGTGGTCTTATAGCTTGTGGAAGGTGGGGCTATAGGGCCCACTCCCACAACCTTCCTTCTCTCTCTCATGTAACAGTAGTCAACATCTGCTCAGCAATAGAGACTATTGCTTAAGTTGTAGTAGCTAAATCAAAGCACTTTTGCATACAGAATCTCACTGGATTAACTTGGAGCTAGCTAGAGGCATAATATTGTTGTCCCCATTTTACAGAGAAGGAAACAAAGGCCCGGGAAGATGAAGTGAATTGCTTGAGTCTTCCGCAGTCTTAGACTGAAAGTGTCAACATGTTTCTCTACTTAAAAGGACCTTTAATTAAAAATAACGGGTGGCCTGCCTCTAGTTTCTGAATTGGAGAATCACAAATGAAGATGCATATACACATAGGAGGCCCTCTTACTTAAAAAGCAGAAATTAAATGCTAGGTAATGGTCCAGGGAAGCTCCCGCTCAGTCTCCGACCCTTGCCTTCTAATGCTGTGGTTCTGAGTGACGTCGTCCTTGACAGGGCTTTTTTCGGCATGATAGGCTTTTCCTTGCGTTTCACCCTCATCTCTCCTTACTTAAGTAGCACCAGTTCTTTAAATGACCCGCCTTGTCTCACCACCAGCCTTTTGCACATCCTATTCCCTCTGCATGGAATACCTTTCTCCCCCTCTTCCCCCAAGGCTGGACTAGGTGGCCCCTTTGCGTAGCTCCATTTCAGGAACTTTACTGTGTTGTAAGTGCCTTCTCATTTGTCTATCTTTCCCACTAAATTATAAATTCTGTGAAGGCAAAACCATGTTTATTAGCAATATTCAATGTTTCCTAACCCTTCAAAATATTAGTGTCACGTCATTCACTCCAATACCTTAGCAATGAACTTACAAAACCAGAAGTAGGCACATAGTAGGTGTTCAATAAATACTTCTTGCCCAAATAAACCAACCACATTAAATATTCATAGCCATCCTTAGCTTCAAAGAAAGGTTTGATTATGTTCTCGAAACGAAATGTTATAAAACTAATGCAGGAACAGAGACATACTATGAGGGACAGAACAAAATGAGATTTCTTTGTAGCCTTCATCAATCTGAAATTTAACTATATTTACTTAATACATTTTTATGTTACAGTAAACTTATGCAGAATCTGAGTAGAAAGCCAAACTTTGGGTATAGAGAGCCTACTCTTTGCCCTTGGATCCCCAATGGCATGTCCCTCTTTCAAGGATAACTGGAGAGAAGACCGAGTAGCAAGTAGAAAGGCAAATGAAAGGCACGTATGCCTGCTCAGAGGTCAGCTTCCTACCTGATTTGTTCCCCACAATTAATGACAATTTCATTGTTTTAGGGGCTGGATAATCACCAAGGAAGCTGACCTCTGGTTGTCCCACGGCTAATCATCCTTTGAAGGAGAAGTTTGAGAGAAAATGGAAACAGTGTAGAGCACAGGCTGTGGTGTGGGGTACATTTTGGGTAGGCAGTGTGTTCCCGTGGCCAAATCCCCTCCTGAGCTGGCCTCGCAGTGTCACCCACAGACCTTTCACTGGGTGAGGTGGGCATGAGCCCCCGCCCCTGCAGGAGACTTGGCACGATGCCTGCAGGTTTCTACAGATTTCCTTCTCGTCGTGGGCACTCTTCTACGTGGCTTCCTAATTGTATATGTGCACAGTCTGTCTCAAATGCAGTTTCTTTTGCCTCTGCTCACTATGTATTACATTTTTAATCAGTATATATAATTACTTACCACAAGCTGCCAGGCCAGATTTTCTGAGCATTGGTCTAATTAACTTACGCTTGATAATTATGTCTCGGATACCATAGCAGTACACATGGAATTTTCAGATTATGCCTCCAGCTTATTTGATTCCAATAACATGTTCTCTCCAACAGTGGGTTACTTTTGATTTTTTGTTTTTATAAATGGACATCTGATAATTATTTAGGTTTCAAAGTTTCACCCCAAACAAAATCACTCTACTATTTAAGACAGCTTCTCAAGTAATTAACACAGACTGAACGGAAATAGTAGGTTTCTGTGTATTTTTACACATAGAGATCTGTTTTTACTAATAATATAAGCTCAGACTGAGGAAATATTGAAGAATAGAGTTCTGGTGCTCAAATGGCCGTTCCTTCTGTTTTGGGTGGTCTGTGCTTTGCCTTGTTATTTACATTTCCTTTTGGGTTGATGAAAAATGAGAGAAAAGGAGAAGCAACAGAAACAGAGAGCCTCTAAGACTTGTAGGTGAGAAGATCAGCTTCTGGTTGAATTAGGGTATGATAAATTCCCGCGCAAATAATAACCAGTTCACTGAGGGCTTGCTATGTGCTAGACTCTGTGGTAAGTGCCTTGTGGGGATTATCTCATCCAATCACCCCAACAATGCAAAGTGGTAGGTAGGTGTTATAGGCTGAATTATGTCCCCCCAAAAGATATGTTGGAACCCTAACCCCTGTTGCTCAAAATGTAACCTTGTTTGGAAATAGGACTTTTACAGAGATAATCAAGTTAAAATAAGGTCATTAGAGTGGGCCCTCATCCAGGAAGACTGGTGTTCTTGTACAAAAAAGAAATTAGGACACAGAGACAGTCATGCACGCAGAGAGGAGGTCATGTGAAGATGAGGGCAGAGAGCCGGGTGATGGGTCCACCAATGAAGCAATGCCAGACATTGCCAGAAAACCTCCATGAGCTAGAAGACAGGCCTGGAAAGGATTCTTCCTCACTTCCCTCTGAAAGAACCATTCCTGTCCATATCTTGATCTCTAGCTTTGAGAACTGGGAGACAACATATTTCCATGGTTTAAGCTACCCAGTTTGTGGTACTTTGATAAGGCAGGCCCAGAAAACTCACATAGTATGCGTTCCTCTACTCCCCATTTTACAGAAGCCAAGCCTCAGGAAAGCTATGTGATGTGTCCAAGGCCACACGGCTGTCCCACGGCAGGGATAGAGTCTACCCCTGGGCGTTCCTGACTCCCGAGCTATCACCCTAGACCTCACCTGTGCCCCTGCCCCAGTGCTTCTGCCCAGCAGGGTGAAGAGAATCAATGCAACAAGTCCCAGAAGGCTGACACACTGTGATCAATTTCCTGCTTCTCAATTAAGAGTAACATTGAGGTGATCGCTGTTTCAAAATTTATATACAACTTCTTTCATTTGAAACAAAAAATGACTGCTAGAAATGCCTACTTCCTAATTTCTGAAGGAAAACAATTGTTTTAAAGGCAAAAAGATTGTTTTAAAGTGTTATTTTGTTCTCTTTTCACCTCTAACATAAGAGAATAATACACCAAGATATTGTTTGCCCATTATGAAAGGTATTAAGGGGAAAGCAGCAAATAAAATAGCACACCTCAATGAATAGAATTGGAGAAGGAAGGATAGGTAGCCTTCCCCAAGATATCATAACTGATGGAAAGAGCAAGAGAGAGAACAAGCCTGCTCCATAGAGTCCACAGACATGGAATGAAAATAATTCTTGGGACCTTGGTCCAGGAAGGAAAGCATAGGAATAAGAAGACAAACAAAAACAAATCAAGACAAATCTCCAAGAATGTCTACTGGAATGAATCTGAAAGAAGCTTGACACCAGACACAGGAAGGAAGCTCATATCCATTGAGGGCCTATTCCATCTGGTGGGTGCATGAGAGTAAAAGCCATTCAGTTCCCCCAAGATACTTGTGAAGTAGAAGCTATCACCCCCACTTTACAGGAAACGGGCTCTGAGCAGTGAACAAATTAACTCCAGGTCAACTGCCTCCCTGGTCCAGCAAATCCATAGCAGTCCCTGCACAAGACGACATTATGAAAGTATTGTCCTTGAGACACTAAGGAAGAGTCGAAAGGAGAACTGCCTTCCCCTGGGTAGACTAGTAGTGTCGCTATGGCAATGGGTATGGGAGCGCCAGCTCACACTCCAAACATGGGCTTCTCATCACTGAGAGTTTGCACAAATTACACCTAAAGTCCTCTAGAAGAGTTCTTATCATTCTGAGCCATGTCAGCTCCTTTGAGAGTCTGATCAAAGCAATGATCCCTTCCCCTAGAAAAAGTATATGTGTGCACGGCGCACACACACACACATTTACTTGATGTGAAATTTCCCTGGAGGAATCATGCGTCACAACTTTAGAACTCACGAAGGATACTTATGTCCCAAGGAGCCCAGCAATGTCATGACACTATTAAAACATATAATGTGCCATGGCACACCTTGATCTGGAAAGTTCCTCTTCTCAGTCAGTGGCTTGTATTTCTATGTTACTACATCTGTCTCCACCACAGTTGGGGAGCTCTACTGTGCTGCTTTGTTCACCTTTATTCACTTCGCACATCAGTGCCCCTTACAGAATAGGCATAAAGTGAATGTTGGGTGAATGTGCAGTCAGAAAACTACCCTTGAACCAATCCAGAAGACCTGGACTTGAGGCCCAGCCTTCCAGGTGGGTCATGTTGCTTCCACTCCTTGATTCTTGCTTTCCTCCACTATACTATTAAATGGCAATCATTCCATGGCTAGTCCTCCTATTTCTGACAAGTTGTGGAAGGAATATAAACAATACAAGTGAAAGCGATTCCTAAGAGTAACGCCTGTTCAATAGTGAGCACCCATTGTGTGCAGACACAGTTTTACTCATAAAGACACGGTTTTACTATAAAGTCATTAATCCTTCTGTGTACTGTAGGAGGCTGGTACTGCTAATATCCCTCATCTCATAAACGGGCTAGGTGAGCCCAGACAGGTCTGGGAATGGGTGCAAGCAGGCACAGCGCTGGGGTGCAAACACCAGCTGGTGCCAGCGCTGAGCCTCCTGATGCCCTGTGTAGTGTCTCCCTCTAGGCTAGGCAGTGCCATACAGATGTCTGAATGGGTAATACCAAGAAGGCAAAAGGTCTCTGTAGGCCCTCTATTAACATGATGGAGCTGGAGAGGGTTTGAGGGATGCTAGAACCAGATTACCGGAAGAGCTCAGTATTATAACTGCAACCGGCTCGCATGTCAAATCTCCAGGAATGAACCTCAGCATCTCTGGCAGAGCCACACTGGCCTGGGATGTAGCCCTTTTGTGAAAGACAATTACCTGCCCTGCCTCCACCTTTCCTTTCCCACAGACATTGCCCAAAACACCAAGTGCAGCCCTGCAGGGGCCAGCCAATACCATGGGCGAGAAGCAGCAGACTCCTGGAGGACACTGGGTGTTTGGAAGTAGGGGACCCAGGCCCTTTCTAAAGGCTGTTAGATACACATATACCTTGTGCTGGCCAAAACAGACACACCTGCAGGCTATTCAGCGGTGGCTCACCTGCCTGTGACCGCTCAGCTCATGCCACACCACACACTGTCCGCTGTTTCCTACTTCAAACAATGCCCCTTTCCCTCCTCTAATCTTTTGTCTGAGAGTTCCCACTTGTACAGCTTTCAAGGGGAACACAACCCAGATGTATCTTGGATGGAATTCCAAATATTCTGTAAACCTTATCTTCACTCCCGAGCAGTCGAATGGCAGTAGTTAATGTATAGGCTGGGGACAGAGCAGTGACCAAGCCCTAACCATGTCCTCTCAGAGCACATGGCCCAGGTGGGCCACCCAGACACTAATTTGCACCTGCAGAAAGTGAGGAAAGTGCTGTGATGGGGGAAATCTGGGCAGCTGTGGGAACACTGAAGGAGGGTGACTAATCCAGCCTGGAGAAGAGGGGTACGCTGGGGTCCGAAAGGCTGAATATCTTCCCTGCCTTTATGATAAAAATCCAAGATACCACACTGAGCACAATGCTAAGTGCCTGCATGCCTCACCTCACTTAATTTAAGACATTTTGTGAGGCTGCTTAGAGCATTTTCCCCACCAACAGTTCTTCTCTTAGCTAGCTCCTCTGGGCCTGACCTTGAATGTAACCCCTTTAAAGAGCATTGCTGGCCTACCTTAAGTTGCGTGACCCCCTCCAGTCCCACCATAGTGTGTTTTCCTCAATGGGTGGCAGTCTGCAGCCTTGCTACTCTGAGTGTGGACCACAGATAACATCATGAGGGGGCTTGTTAGAGACTCAGAGTCTTAGGCTCCAGCCCAAGTGAATCTTAAGCTCATGAAAGCTGCCTTGTCCTGTGCAGACACCACTTGCCCCATGCAGCTCTTGGGCTCTTAAATTTTGGCTAGTCTGAGCTGAGGTGGACTATAAGTATAGAACACACACCAGATTTTGAAGACTTACTGAAAACCAAAATGTGAAATTTCTCATTAATTGTTTTATATTGATTACCTATTGAAATGATATTTGGGATATTTTGAGTTAAAAATATATTAAAATAATTTTATCTGCTTTTTTGTGTGTTTTTTTTTTCCTTAAAAAAACACAACATGGCTACTATAAAGTTTAGAATTACGTGTCTGGTTCACATTAGATTTATTTGGCTAGGGCTGCTTTAAAATGTGAGAAGCGCTTTCTAGGGTAATGGTCATGAATGAGTGCTGGCAAACCACAGCCCATGGGACAAAGCTGGCTCAGTCCCTGTTTTGGTAAATAAACTTTCCTTGGAACACAGTCATGCTCACTTATTACATATTGTCTGTGACGGCTGTCGTGCTACAAGAGCAGAAGTTAGTAGGTGCCATAGAAACAGAATAGCCTCCAGAGCCTAAAATATTCACCATCTGGCACTTTCCAGAAAAAAGTTTGCCAACCCCTAGTAAGAGCATTGGTTCCAGAGTCGGATTGCATGGCTCAAAATTGTGGCCCTACTACTTTTCAGTATACGTAAGATAGGGCAAGCTATTTTATGTCTGTGCCTTAATTTCCGTATCTGAAAACAAGGATTAAAGTGCCTTCCTTATAGAGCTGTTACAGAGATTAAATTAGTTGATGCATGTGCAATTCTTTCAGTAGTGCCTTGGACATACTCCTAGTAGGTTCTCAATAAACATTAGCCATCATTGCTGTTATTGCTAGCAATTAGCACAAGTTATAATTACACATTTTTGCTGTTACCCTTTTTCTTATGTGTTGCCCTGCCAGATTAAAAATGCCAGGACAGCAGGGATATTTTCTTGTTCCAGCTGTTTAACTGGGCAGTTACTGGCACATAGTAGAGATTTCATGAATATTTGTGGAATGAATGAGGTGCCGAAGAAAGTCATTTGCCTAAGGCTACTTGGCCAATAAGTGGACAGGGCTTGGACCTGCTTCTTTCTGCTCCTGAGCTCTTTGCCTCTCCTGCGACATCAAGTGTGGTGTCTAGACCAGTGACATCCACATCACCTGGGAGCTTGTTGGAAATGCAAAATCTTAGGCTCCACCCCAGACCGACTGAATCAAAAGCTCTATTTTAACAAGAACTCCAAGAGACTAATGGACACGTTAGAGTTTGAAAAACATTACTGTGGACTATAATTCCCAGTTAAGAAACATCTGCTTATTCACACAATGAGTAATTCATGGAGTAACATCAGTCTTCCCACCGAGCACTCTGTTTCGACCCCCTAATACCAGAGCTGATGATTTCTGTTCACCCCATGAGGGCCTGAGCGTGTCCAGGTTCTGCAGTAAATGTCACTGTGCTGTGTCAGAAACTGTCGTTTCTCCTACCAGGTTCAAACCACTGCAACACTGGGGTGACCTCTTTGCACAGAACTCTGCGTAACATTCCACACCAGCGTGTGATGACCAAGCTCCAGCGGATACAGGGGGATCTGAAAATCCACTCCCAGAAAATTTCCTCCTGGGTGTTTGCCTCAGTGAATTGGTTCTCCTGTGCGTTTCACACACTAGTGGGTGCACCATCAAAATATACAATCCATCCCGAAATGTAATAGCTCAGGCACCTTTCTTTTTGATTCTCCAAATGGAAGCAAATCATCTCTTACTCATAATACAAACCAATTAAAATTCTACCCACACTATTTTTCTTGCTGCCTAGCTCCAAGGTTCTCCACTCTTCACCTAACTATTGTCTTAGAAATGGCACCTCAGAGAATGAGGATGTTTAAGATGAACACAAAATCTTACAATAGATTCCCATTTGTCACAGCAAGAAGTTTCAAATTGTGGTCATCAGATGAACATTTGAAATTAGAAAAAGACTGATTAGCATAATTCTTAAAGGTCTGAACTCTAAACTCACAGATGGCCTCTGAGAGGATTGATGGCACATAAAGGAGATTACGATAAATCTAATTAGTTAAGGGGTGTTCCCGTTTCTCGAGTCAAGTGGTGAGCAGTGGAGAAGAAGTGATGGATGGACAGATAGATATAATGAAGCCCTGTGAAAGTCTTTCTGATTCCCATTTACCATGATGGAGCACATTACCCCATTAACGGTTCTGTGAGCTAACACAGCCAAAGTTTGACGCTATGACCTCGAAAATGAATCGGAATTGCCTGCCCGGCTCTTTACATGTATCCACAGGATTTAAATGAGCCTGAAAACTCTGGATGCCCACTGAGGAGCCATGCCCGCAGTGTGGGCTGGAAGGTCCCCTTCAGGAACAGGTCTTCCACCAAGCTGGTTACTAAAGACACTCAGGCAGAGCCCCACAGATTTTCAGCTCCCACTGTTCTACAGCTTGAATTTCCTAGGAAATGTGCTCTGGTTTGCCCAGGTTCCCCATGTGACGTGCTGACATAGACTGCTGTTGTTCTCCTCATTGGAGATGATGGCTGCACATTATCCCCATCACATGAGGATTAGGGACCTAACGGCAGGGTCTGAGGAAGACAATTGGCAAGACAGGGCTCCTTTCTTGAGAGGCTCATGACTCAGTGACAGAGATGTGAGAGAAATAACAGTACAGAACGTTCCACAGGCTAGGTGCAAAAGGAGGACTGGACCGGCTTCAACAGCTCAGGGAACAGAGTGGAAACAGTGGTTGTCCATCAGTCAAAAATCATGGGAAGAGGTGGAACTCACGTGGCATTTGGAAAAAGTTCCACCTCTCCCTGGATGACCACAACCACCTCCTAAATACGTTCTTGCTTCTACTCTTGAGCCGCGACAGTCCAGCATCATTTAAAAATATAAATCATATCATTTGACCCTCTCCAATACTAATCAAAGCTGACATTTATTGAGCACTGCTGTGCGCTCAGCACTGATCTAAGCACACGCATACATTATTTCATTCAATCTCCACAATCGCCCTGTGCGCTACGTACGAGTATCTTCCTTGTATTACACGAGGAGACTGAAGCACCAAGAGGCTACCTGGGACCAGAAGTAGAAGAATTTAAGACAAGGCATCCTGCCTCCAGAACTCAGATTCTTAAACCCTGTAACTCCTATTCTTTGTCTGGTCCCTGTCCTCCCATCATACATGGAATAAAATCCGAGCACCTCCAATGTCTCCCATGCTCACTGCTCCAGCACAGCCTGCACTTGTGTTACCCTCCATCTGCCTGGAAAGGTTTCCCTGTGCTCTCCCGGACCCAACCCGGAAGCATCAGGCTGACCTGGATTCTCAGCTCTCTTCTTTGCTTTACTCCCCTTCCTACCCAGGTGATCTCATTCAAGGCTATGACTTGAAATACTATCTCCATGACTCCCAAATTTGTTTCTAGCCTAGAAATCTCTAATGAATTCCAACTATGTATATTCTGATGGTTTCTACTGCATGTGTAGAAGGCACCTCATATTTCTTATAACCAAAAGTGAACACTGTGGTGACAGAGCCAGGAGTGCAGTTTCCAGGCTCTCGCCCTCACGTGGAAAGGTGCTGGCTGGGGTAGTAAATGGCCATCAACTGTGATTGGATGGCCATCAGCTGTGGCTAGTTGGCCTTCAGCTGTAACCAGTGAGCCATTGGCCACAAATATAACTGCCGTGGCTACACTAGCAGTAAATGAGAGCTAGCAAGAAGATGGTGGCTGAGCTAGCAAGTGCGGACTGAAGTTAGCACAATGGATTGCAGCTAGCAAGTGGGGTTGGTTGGTTGATAGAAAAGTGGATGGCAGGTTGCAGATCAAATGGCTCCTGCTTCCTAGTCTCCAACCCAGCCGCCAGCGAGACTATAGTGGTATGACTCCCCTACCTATGGCTCCGTGGGGGTTCCTTTTGGCCTTACCATGTTCTGCATTCTTATGTGGGGAGCGGGGGCAGAGACCCGGCATGCTACCCTGCATGACACATGGCGCAGCTAGCAGGGTACGGTGCCAGCCAAAGCTCTCCGAAGGGCGGTGGAGCAGTTTGTGCGTATGAACACTCATTCTCAGGAAGACCAGGAGAAGCAGCTGCCCGAGAGCTGGACCCCTGTGGAGGGATGGACGGTTCTCCTACCAGCATAGGCTGGAGAAAGCAAAGGTTCTTGCAGCCCTGTGGGCTGGGAAGTGCTTGCTGAGGCCCTCACCCCCAGGTTGGGGAGGACTTGGAGCCCTCTCTTTGCAGAGAGGGCACACATTGTGAGGCTAATGCACAGACCTAGCGAGTGACTGTGGACTATGGGGAATTGCCTTCCATCCCTGATTTGATGGACCGCTTGACTGTTTGCTTGGGAACATATCACCATGTAGTGGAACCGGTGGATGTTTGCTTCTGAGTCTTGAGCGGCCACCATCAAGAATATGTAAGCACCTTGACTGTGAGCTGCTGTTGTTCCAGCACGGTACCCTGAGAGGCCCAGAGAGAGTGGCAGTGCCCTGAGAGCCCTGGCTGAGTCCAGAAGTCTGGCTGTGCCCAGAGAGAGTGGCAGTGCCCTGAGAGCCCTGGCTGAGTCCAGAAGTCTGGCTGTGCCCAGAGAGAGTGGCAGTGCCCTGAGAGCCCTGGCTGAGCCCAGGAAGTCTGGCTGTGTCCAGAGAGAGTGGCAGTGCTGAGAGGCCCTGGCTGTGCCTGGGGAGACTGGTGGTACCCTAAGAAGCCCAGGAAGTCTGGCTGTGCCCAGAAGGACTGGTGGTGCCCTTATAAACCCTGGCTGTGCCCAAAGAGCCTGCCTGTGTCCAGGATATTGCATTCACCTCCAGGCTCCTCGCACAGGGCCCCTCGCAGAAGACGCTTGTCTCGTAGATTGTGAGGTGAGACCCTGTAGGGGTGGAGTGTGGGGACATTGCCAGGAGGGCAGTTCCCAGGCTCTCAGCCTCATGTGGAAAGGTGCTCACTCAGGTAGTAAATCCAACTGTGATTGGATGGCCAGCAGCTGTGGCTAGTTGGCTGTCAGCTGTAACCAGTGAGCCATTGGCCACTAATATAACTGCCGTGGCTATGCTAGCAGCAAATGGGGGCTAGCAAGAAGATAGTGGCTGAGCCTACAAGTGGTGCAGTGAGGGTTGCGAACAGTGTGGCTCCTGCTTCCTGTGTCTCTAACCCAGCCGCCAGCGAGAATACAGTGGTATGACTCCCCTACCCATGGCTCCATGGGTGTTCCTTTTTGGCCTCCACCATATCCAGAGTTCTTATGTGGGGAGCAGGACTAGAGACCCCGCATGACACCCTGCATGACAAACACCTTACTTATAGCTCCCCCACCCTACTTCAGTCTTTCTAATAAATACAACTAAACATCCAGCGGAGACTCCTTAGCTTCTGAGCCCCCATATTCAACTCCATCAACAAAATCTACCTGATGTGTTTCCAGGACACATTGCCAAATGGCCTAGTTCATTCCACCTCCACTGACCTATTATCCCTATCGTAACCCACTGTGATAACATAATTGATCCCCTTGCTTGCACTCTGACTTTCCTTCAACCCAGCCAGAGTGAGCCTTGTAAAACTTGGATCACGTCGTTTGCTTGTCTAAGACCCTCCGACTCCAATCTCATCCCAGGCCCACAAGACCTGTAGGCCACTGCCTGTCTCAGTCACAGCTTCTCTATCTGCTGTCTAGAGTGCCTGGCCCACTGGCCTTTCTGTTTCCTGAGTGTGCCAAGCTCTTCCTGGACCTATGGCTTTGGAAATCACTATTAATTCTGCTTGGAAAACTCTGACCCCAGGTTTCCCCAGACTTGCCTCTTGTCCTTGAGGTATCAGGTGAAATATTACTTCCTTGGTGAAGCCTTTTCTGACATTTCCATCCAAATGCATCTGTTCCTGTGCAGCTACTTTTATCATAATACCTTGTTTTATTTCCTCTCACTCTCTGAGATGGTCTGTGTTCATGTGTTTACTTGTTTTTGCCTGTCTTTCCCACTAGAGTAATCTCTGAAGGATTGAAGGCCTGGGCCTGATCTGGCTTGTTCACCACTATATGCTCCAGTGCCTGGAACTTTGAGGGGGATCAGGAGCATTTACTGAATGAAGAGCAGCATTTGTTTCTATGCTAACAAAATGCAAATGCAGGAGGTAAGATTAAAGACAGATGATAATGCTGGGACTCCAATCCTACAGGTCGTGGGGGGGAGGGGATAAAACAAAAGGGGAGGGAACTTCCAGAAACTGAGAGAAAGTCTAACGTTTTTTCATTTGTTGAGTGACCATTACCCATATGGCCTTTGGGTTACACAGGTGAACAAAACAGCCATGACCCCTGTCCTTATGGAGCATGTATTGTAGCATGTTGTTTAAATTTTTCATCCGCATTTTAGGATCAGGAAGGGGGTAAGAAAAAAATAAATTCCCGTAAAGATTTGGGGCTCTGTAGGCCATACCGTCTATGTCACAAATATTCAACTCTGCTGTTGCAGTGTGACAGTCACCATAGACAGTGCACAAACATGGCTGTGTTCCAGTCAGCCTTTCTTTACAAAAACAAGCAGCATGTCTGATTTGGCATGTGGGCCATAATTTGACAACCCTGGGGATAAGATCTTTTGTAGGAAGTTCTTTAGGTCAATTACACAGAAAAGTAGGCTTTGGTTCAATCATAAGGGTCTTGTGTAGAAATGCATAGGTTATTTTTTCCCTAAATCCTCTCTCAAGGTCTTAGAAGACAATCAATAGACCTGAGCTATAGATATGAGGTTCCTGTCTTTGTTTTACTTCACCCCCCTAATCAACCAACCATTGTAAGAAACCTCACAATTATATGGAGTTGAGTATTTACCCTGATGAAGAATAACTGAAAATAGCTAATGCACATACTACACAGTGAGCCTGTCCTTATACTTACACCATGGTCAGGAAGGAAGAGGACGGGGGGTATTGGTTAGTTATACCCATCTGAGTGTAAGCTAAGAGCTTGGCATCACCATGACGTCAGCCAGGGAGGACAGCAGCCTCTGAGTTTGCAACCCTTCATGAAATAGCTGCCATTTAGTTGTTGGCTCATTAGCTTGGACATAGGAAAGGATTTCTAGAAAGAAGATGTCATCACTGTGTGCCATTCCTGCTCTAGGGTGCTTTCTGAAACAATGACTGTGATGACAAAAATAAATACTGTTAGGGAGAGAGGGATAGTTGTTCTGGATAGTCACCAAGGCCAGGCTCCGAGAAGCAGCAGCCAAGAGAATCACAGCTTCATGTGCATGAGTCATTCATTCCTGGGCTTTCTCCCCAGGGAGAAAGCCTTTCCCTTTGTGGTGATTGTCTTCCCGGTTTCCAGGGAGCCTTCAATTCCAATACTGAGCGGAGATGATTTATCCTACGGGCCACATTTGCTCCAGCACCATTAACGTAAATAAGTCTTTAGTCATGTGAGGAAGGCAGAAAGTGTGTGTATGGCTTCACTTCATGAAAACATCATTTTTTTCAAAACACCAGTTTCTCCTGTATATAAATTTAGATTGCCCAAATATGCATTAACATTACTATAGAACAATAAGAGGCCTAGATATATTGATCTAGGCATACTGAGTCAACATGGCTTCCACACCAAGAAACCTTCACATCAGTGCCTCTCCCTACAGGATCCATAAATCTTTTTCCTCCACTTGTGTTGCAGCTTGACCTGAAATGCACAACAGAGCCTGTGACCATCAGCTCATCCAGCAGAGAACACATCTCTTCAGCTCCTTGCTGTCTTCCCAGCTCCCAGCACTTCACAGTCTCAAATAGACATGTGAGGAACAAAAAAAAAATAAAGTCAATTCCCATCCCATCAGTGAACAAGAACTCTGAAATGCATGGTCACAGGGACACATAGTTCGTGCCCATCTCTGCAGGGAGAGGAATCAAACTTTTGTGGACGTGCTGCCAGGCAGCAGGCAGGCTATGCTAGTGGCTTTCACCTGCCCTGTTACGGAACGTTCTCAGCATCCCTGCAAAGTAGGTAGTTTTAAGCAATATTTTATAGACACTCGTATCTCCTCAAATGGAGACACCACTATTCACACTGAAATGCTCTGGTGGGGATTCACCAGCATACACGGTGCACAAGGTCCCCACTCAACCTCGGGTATGACACACAGGGCTCAATGAATGACAGCCGTGGGGATTACTACTGCTTATTGCGTGTTACAGATGAAGAAACAGAGGCTCAGTGGGATACAGTGACCAGTCCAAGCTACAAAATATGACACAGCTAGGGTTTGGAGCCAATGTGTCCGGCTTCTTCTCTACTTAGAGGAAGGAATAAGGAAAAGTATTCTGGCTGCACCTCCCTCTGCTTTTTGCCTTCTGATCCTTAGCCCAGAGTTACCTGAAGGTGGCTATAAATTCTCTAAGTTCTTCACAGAGGATCATAAAGTAAATTATAGAGCTATTTTATTGTCTATGCTGGGCCTCTATGATACAAAATAAAGATCATTTTTTGTGTAACAGACAAGAATAAAGATGCCACCCTTAAAAGAAAAAAATTCTAACAGATGACCTACACTATGAGAAATACTGAAGGACACTATTCGACCAGCATAAACAGGGATAATTTGTGACAAGCAAAACATAAAAGGGAGGAGAGTAAAGGCCTGAACCGGAATATGGGAATGGAGAAAGTAAGCATGCTGAAGAAAATGGAATACTCTAAATATCAAACTTTCTTTTACATAAAATTAATGGTAACCACTCAAAAAAAAACCAAAAACGTAATAAAATAAGAAATAGAGGGAAGAAATCATAGAATACCACCACACTAAAATAACAGATAACAACAAACAGGCAAAGAAAGAATGGATACACAGACTTACCAGAAAACCAAAGATAGAATGATAGGAAATCCTCACAAAGCAATAATCACCCGAAATGTTAATGGAATGAACTCACCAATAAAAAGGCAAAGAGTAGAAGATTGGATCAAAAAACTAAACCCTACCATGTGCTGCCTCTAAGAGATACGTCTCAGCTACAAGGACAAACACAGACTCAAAGTAAAAGGGTGGAAATTGACATTCCAAGCAAATGATATCCAGAGAAAATCAGGTGTAGCCATACTGATATCAGAAGAAACAGACTTCAGGATAAAAAAGGTAACGAGACAAAGATGGACATTTCATAATGATAAAGAGGATTATACAACAAGAAGATATAACAGTCATCAATATTTAAGCCCTAAGGGAGCACCAAAATATACCAAGCAACTACTAACAGAACAAAAGGGAGAAATTCACTAAAACACAATTATAGTATGGGACTTAAATACATCATTGACAGATACGGATAGATCGTCCAAACAGAAAATAAATAAAGAAATAGCAGCCCTAATTGACACATTAGATGAAATGGACATAATTGACATTTACAGAGCACTTCCTCTTAGAACATCAGACTATACATTTTTTTTCTAGTGTACATGGAACATTCTCAAGGATAGACCATATATTGGGACATAAAATGAGGCTCAGCAAATTTAAGAAGACTGAAATCATATCAAGCATATTCTCTGATCACAGGCTTTGAAACTTGATATCAACTGCAAAAAGAAAGCAGGAAAAACCACAAATACATGGAGATTAAACAACATACTTTTAAAGAACAACTGGGTTGAAGAAGAAATAAGAGGAGAGATTAAAAGATATATACAAACAAATGAGAATGAAAATACATCCTACCAAAAATTTTGGGATGCAGTGAAAGCAGTTTTAAAAGGGAAATTTATATCATTACAGGCCTATCTCAAGAAACAAGAAAAATCCCAAATAAATAACCTCACATTACACCTTAAAGAACTAGAAAAAGAAGAACAAATAAAACCTAAGGTCAGCAGAAGAAAGGAAATAATAAAAATCAGAGCAGAACTAAATGAAATGTGAACAGAAGTATGACCTGGACAAAAGGGTGACACTAAATTATGACCTGAAGATAAAGAGTAGATAAAGATGGCCTTCAAAGAAGAAGTAGAATGAAGCAGATGCTCTCTGAGAGGTTCAAGAGATAAAAAGCAAGCATTCCAGTGGCTCTCTATGCAGTGGGTGAGTCCCTGCATTCCTGCCCTGGAGTTTCATGAAGCAGTCTATGTCCCATGTGGTAGAAGTTCTCCTTTGGCCTAACCTAGCTAAAGGAGATTTTCATTAGCAACCACGAAAGGGACCTAACCAAAAACAGAACTATCACCTGCACCGGAACACCTGATAAGCTCACAGCTTAGGTGTCCTGTCCCTGTTGACTCACTATGGAATGCTCTATTTTGCTTTCTTGAGAGGACACATGCTTTCTTGACTTCTAAATAGTATTTCATCAACAACAACTGACTACACAATACTAATACACTCCAAACTCTGAATGAGTACTGAATGGTCTTCCATGGAAAAATCTTTCCAATTCTTTCAATAGGGAAAAACAAACAAAAAAAACCTCACTAATATTTACTAACTGACACATTCACTGAACAATCTGTAAAGACAATACTATTATTGGCTCATTTTACATGTGAGGAAACTGTGGCAAAGGGAAGGGAAATAACTTTCCTTAGGTCACAGAGTTTGTAAAGGTGAAGCTAAGATTTAGACCCAGAAGTGACTGTGCAGTCCAACATTTCAACCATTTTGCTATTTTGAGTGAAACCAAAGCTCATTGGTTGAAAGCAAAACTGTGGGTGCTACTTGAGAAGTAATGTGTGAATATTGTTTCTTAACCATGAGAGCACTCCAGTTAGGAATCTACAGGAAGAAGCAAGGAAGGAAGGTTAGAGGGCTCTGCAGTTTCCATAGATGAGTCAGGATGAATTATAGGGATGGAGGTGCCATCTTACCATTCGTTTCCTCCTTTAAACACATACCTGATTTTATTGCTATATGCATCCCTTCCCCGAGTGGTCCATGTTCTAGGGGAGGCTGGTCTCCATGAAAGGACCTTATCTGTCCAAATTCTATAGGGGCTACTGGTGACTGCGTTTGCCGTTCACCTTCTTTGGTGGAAGACAAACAAGTTTGCGAAAAAAGTTCAAGCACCTCGTAGCAAACCGCCGCGGGCCCCGCTTGATGTCATCAGGTTTTCCACTGTTGCTGGTGATGCTGTGGCTGGAGACAGAGTCCCCAGGGTGACATTGGGAAGCTGTGCTAAGGTTGGTAGTGCTGGAACCAGGACTGAGTTCGACAGTGGCAGTCCTGGGGCCCGGGCTGTGCTCGGGAGCGGTGTTCCTGGGGCCCGGGCCGTGCTCAGGAGCGGTGTTCCTGGGGCCCGGGCCGTGTTCTGGAGCGGTGTTCCTGGGGCCTGGGCTGTGCTCGGGGGTGGTGTTCCTCGGGTCTGGGCTGTGCTTGGTGGCAGTGTTCCTAGGGCTTGGGCTGTGCTCGGGAGCGGTGTTCCTGGGGCCCGGACTGTGCTCGAGAGCGGTGTTCCTGGGGCCCGGGCTGTGCTCGAGAGCTGTGTTCCTGGGGCCCGGGCCCGTGCTCGGTAGCGATGTTCCTCAGATCTGGGCTGTGCTTGGTGGCAGTGTTCCTAGGGCTTGGGTTGTGCTCTGGAGCGGTGTTCCTAGGGCTTGCGCTGTGCTCGGGAGCGGTGTTCCTGGGGCCCGGGCTGTGCTCGGGGGTGGTGTTCCTGGGGCCTGGCCCGTGCTCAGGAGCGGTGTTCCTAGGGCCTGGCCCGTGCTCAGGAGCGGTGTTCCTGGGGCCCTGGCCGTGCTCGGGGGCGGCGTTCCTGGGGCCTGGCCCGTGTTCTGGAGCGGTGTTCCTGGGGCCCGGGCTGTGCTCGGGGGTGGTGTTCCTGGGGCCTGGCCCGTGTTCTGGAGCGGTGTTCCTGGGGCCCGGGCTGTGCTCGGGAGCGGTGTTCCTGGGGCCCGGGCTGTGCTCGGGAATGGTGTTCCTGGGGCCCGGGCTGTGATCGGGGGCGTTTTCCTGGGGCCCGGGCTGTGCTCGGGAGCGGTGTTCCTGGGCCTGGCCCGTGCTCAGGAGCGGTGTTCCTCGGGTCTGGGCTGTGCTGGTGGCAGTGTTCCTAGGGCTTGGGCTGTGCTCGGGAGCGGTGTTCCTGGGACCTGGCCCGTTTTCTGGAGCGGTGTTCCTGGGGCCTGGCCCGTGTTCTGGAGCGGTGTTCCTGGGGCCCTGGCCGTGCTCGGGGGCGGTGTTCCTGGGGCCGGGGCCGTGCTCGGGAGCGGTGTTCCTGGGGCCTGGCCCGTGCTCGGGAGCGGTGTTCCTGGGGCCTGGGCTGTGCTTGGTGGCAGTGTTCCTAGGGCTTGGGCTGTGCTCGGGAGCGGTGTTCCTGGGGCCGGGGCCGTGCTCGGGAGCGGTGTTCCTGGGGCCGGGGCCGTGCTCGGGAGCGGTGTTCCTGGGGCCTGGGCTGTGCTTGGTGGCAGTGTTCCTAGGGCTTGGGCTGTGCTCGGGGGCAGTGTTTCTGGGGCCCGGGCTGTGCTCGGGAGCGGTGTTCCTGGGGCCTGGCCCGTGCTCGGGAGCGGTGTTCCTGGGGCGCGGGCTGTGCTCCGAAGCGGTGTTCCTGGGGCCCGGGTTGTACTCGGGAGCGGTGTTCCTCGGGTCTGGGCTGTGCTTGGTGGCAGTGTTCCTAGGGCTTGGGCTGTGCTCGAGAGCGGTGTTCCTGGGGCCCGGGCTGTGCTCGAGAGCTGTGTTCCTGGGGCCCGGGCTGTGCTCGGGGGCAGTGTTCCTCGGGTCTGGGCTGTGCTCGGGGGCGGTGTTCCTGGGGCCCGGGTTGTGCTCGGGGGCGGTGTTCCTGGGGCCTGGCCCGTGCTCAGGAGCGGTGTTCCTGGGGCCTCGCCCGTGTTCTGGAGCGGTGTTCCTGGGGCCCGGGCTGTGCTCGGGGGCGGTCTTCCTGGAGCCTGGCCCGTGTTCTGGAGCGGTGTTCCTGGGGCCCGGGCTGTGCTCGGGGGCGGTGTTCCTGGGGCCCGGGCTGTGCTCGGGAATGGTGTTCCTGGGGCCCGGGCTGTGATTGGGGGCGTTTTCCTGGGGCCTGGTCTGTGCTCGGGAGCGGTGTTCCTGGGGCCTGGGCTGTGCTCGGGAGCGGTGTTCCTGGGCCTGGCCCGTGCTCAGGAGCAGTGTTCCTAGGGTCTGGGCTGTGCTGGTGGCAGTGTTCCTAGGGCTTGGGCTGTGCTCGGGAGCGGTGTTCCTGGGACCTGGCCCGTTTTCTGGAGCGGTGTTCCTGGGGCCTGGCCCGTGTTCTGGAGCGGTGTTTCTGGGGCCCTGGCCGTGCTCGGGAGTGGTGTTCCTGGGGCCTGGCCCGTGTTCTGGAGCGGTGTTCCTGGGGCCCTGGCCGTGCTCCGGAGCGGTGTTCCTGGGGCCTGGCCCATGTTCTGGAGCGGTGTTCCTGGGGCCGGGCCCGTGTTCTGGAGCGGTGTTCCTGGGACCCTGGCCGTGCTCGGGGGCGGTGTTCCTGGGGCCTGGCCCGTGCTCGGGAGCGGTGTTCCTGGGGCCTGGCCCGTGTTCTGGAGCGGTGTTCCTGGGGCCAGGGCTGTGCTCCGGAGTGGTGTTCTTGGGGCCTGGGCTGTGCTCCGGAGTGGTGTTCCTGGGGCCTGGGCTGTGCTTGGTGGCAGTGTTCCTAGGGCCCAGGCTGTGCTCGGGAGCGGTGTTCCTGGGGCCCGGGCTGTGCTTGGGAGCGGTGTTCCTGGGGCCTGGCCCGTGCTCAGGAGCGATGTTCCTCAGATCTGGGCTGTGCTTGGTGGCAGTGTTCCTAGGGCTTGGGTTGTGCTCTGGAGCGGTGTTCCTAGGGCTTGGGCTGTGCTCGGGAGCGGTGTTCCTGGTGCCCGGTCTGTGCTCGAGAGCGGTGTTCCTGGGGCCTGGCCCGTCCTCGGGAGCGGTGTTCCTGGGGCGCGGGCTGTGCTCCGGAGCGGTGTTCCTGGGGCCCAGGCTGTGCTCGGGAGCGGTGTTCCTGGGGCCTGGTCCGTGCTCGGGAGCGGTGTTCCTGGGGCCCGGGCTGTGCTCGGGAGCGGTGTTCCTGGGGCCTGGTCCGTGCTCGGGAGCGGTGTTCCTGGGGCCCGGGCTGTGCTCGGGAGCGGTATTCCTGGGGCCCGGGCTGTGCTCGGGAGCGGTGTTCCTGGGGCCCGGGCTGTGCTCGGGAGCGGTGTTCCTGGGGCCTGGCCCGTGTTCGGGAGCGGTGTTCCTGGGGCCCGGGCTGTGCTCGGGAGCGGTGTTCCTGGGGCCCGGGCTGTGCTCAGGGGCGGTGTTCCTCTGGTCTGGGCTGTGCTCGGGAGCGGTGTTCCTCGGGTCTGGGCTGTGCTCGGGGGCAGTGTTTCTGCGGCCCGGGTTGTGCTCGGGAGCGGTGTTCCTGGGGCCTGGCCCGTGTTCGGGAGTGGTGTTCATGGGGCCTGGTCTGTGCTCCGGAGCGGTGTTTCTGGGGCCCAGGCTGTGCTCGGGAGCGGTGTTCCTCGGGTCTGGGCTGTGCTTGGTGGCAGTGTTCCTAGGGCTTGGGCTGTACTCGGGAGTGGTGTTCCTGGGGCCCGGGCTGTGCTCGTGAGCGGTGTTCCTGGGGCCCGGGCTGTGCTCTGCAGTGGTGTTCCTGGGGCCTTGGCTGTGCTCGGGGCTGGTGTTCCTGGGGCCTGGCCCGTGCTCGGGAGCGGTGTTCCTGGGGCTCGGGCTGTGCTTGGGGGCGGTGTTCCTGGGGCCTGGTCTGTGCTCGGGAGCGTTGTTCCTGGGTCTCGGGCTGTGCTCGGGCGCGGTGTTCCTCGGGTCTGGGCTGTGCTCGGGGGCAGTGTTCCTAGGGCTTGGGGTGTGCTCTGGAGCGGTGTTCCTAGGGCTTGGGCTGTGCTCGGGAGCGGTGTTCCTGGGGCCGGGCTGTGCTGGAGAGCGGTGTTCCTGGGGCCCGTGCTGTGCTCGAGAGTGGTGTTCCTGGGGCCCGGGCTGTTCTCGGGAGCGGTGTTCCTGGGGTCTGGGCTGTGCTCGAGAGCGGTGTTCCTGGGGCCTGGGCTGTTCTCGGGAGTGGTGTTCCTGGGGCCTGGGCTGTGCTCGGGAGCGGTGTTCCTGGGGCCCCGGCTGTGCTCTGGAGCGGTGTTCCTGGGACCTGGGCTGTGCTCGAGAGCGGTGTTCCTGGGGCCTGGGTCGTGCTCGAGAGCGGTGTTCCTGAGGCCCGGGCTGTGCTCGGGAGCGGTGTTCCTGGGGCCTGGGCTGTGCTCGAGAGCGGTGTTCCTGGGGCCTGGGCTGTGCTCGGGTGTTGTGTTCCTGGAGCCTGGACTCTGCTTGCGAGAGGAGGGTTCGGCAGTGATGGTCCTGGAGCTCCAGCAGTGCTTGCAATGGAGGGCTCAAGAGAGGTGTTCCTGGAGCCCCAGTTGGCCTCTGAGGTGACGGTCTTTGATCCCTTGTCGGATCCGGAGGTGGTAGTCCTGGATTTAGAAACGGTGGTACTGTATTCCAGGATGGCTCTAAGAGCGGCACACTCTTGGACCTTCTCCCCTGGCTCACGCATAGGCTGCTGTTCTGCCTGATGGAAAATGGAGCACTGTGATTGAACCTTCTGGGCTGGGGAGGGACTGCGGCTCTGGAACTCAGGAGGATGGGGTTTTGGTTTGTGGGTGCGTAGCATGCGGTATGTGGCGATGGTATTATTATTGTAGGTTTTACTTGACCATGTGGCGTAGATGTGTTCCCTGTGAATGCCCAGATTCTCCATCTGTTGTATGACCCAGGGGTCTAGGGCCTCACTGGGTGGCTGGACGTAGGGTTTCAGTTGTTCTTAACCCATGTTGAGCCACGGATCTGGCATGATGGTCATCAGGTTTTCTCTCTGCTTAGGGATGACGGTTAGCAGTTTTCTGATTAAGCGTTGCACCTCAATGGATAGATAATGTGGTAAAACATACCGCCCTCTGAGTACCTTCTTCTTCATCTTTTCCCACTTCTTTCCCTTGAAAGGCAGGGTGTCTGTAAGCATCTCATAAAGTAGCACTCCTAGGCTCCAGATGTCCGCAGCACAGCCATCGTACGGTTTGCCCAGGAACACTTCTGGGGCCATATAAGGGAGGGTGCCGCAAAACGTGCTGAGTTCACCCACCTTGAAAGACACGCCTAGCCCAAAGTCTATAAGTTTGACGTTCAGGTGGGCATCTATCAGCACGTTTTCCGGCTTCAGGTCCCTGTGAGCAACCCCCTTGCCATGGCAGTAGTTCACCGCTGACACGAGCTGCCTGAACACTCCACGGGCCGTGTCCTCCGACATGCGGCCATGGTCCTCGATGTAGTCCAGGATGTTCCCTTCGGGCACCAGCTCCATGACTATGAAGAGGTATTCCGGCGAGGTGACCACGTGGAATAGCTCGACGATGTTAGGATGGTGCAAGTCTGCCATGCAGAGGACTTCTTCCCGGAGAGAGAGGTGCATTCTGTCGGCGACCCGTTGCTCCATGACTTTCACAGCCACCATCGTGTTCGTCAGGATGTGCTTGCCGAGCACGACCTGGCCATAGGAGCCCTCTCCGATGATTTCCTGGAGTTCGTAATGGGCACTGACGGGCTCCTGGTCGACAGGGATGTCTCTAAAGTCACGTGACATGGTGACTCGGTAACTAGCTCACTGATGATACTGTGCCCTCCAAGTGAGCTAGTAAGTAATAATAAGTATACTGACTGCGATGACTAAGTATACTATCAACAATATTACTGTGCTATTAAACAGTAATAACTACAGTAACTACTCTGATGTTATGTATTAACTGTCAATATTACAAACTGTGCTAATAAACAATAGCACGGTAAAAAGTCCAAGTCCAACAGGTCACCACAAATCAGCTTCCTGGGCTATAACGGACAGAAAGCTCAGCCCAGCCAGGGCCCTATATAGCAGCTTTGGGTCATTCCCTCACACTGGTGCTTTATGAGGTCAGAGCCAGAAACTGACCATATATGGCTAAGGAGAAACTACACTGGTTTTCTCAGTGTGGGGTTTCAAGACCCCTTTACTCTGAAAAAAAGGGGGGTCCCAAAGTAATTTTTGTTTATGTGGCATATTAAAGACTGATATTTACTTTATTAGAATTGAAGGTCTGTAGGATGCTTAAAAAAAAAAAAGGGGGCGGTGTGTGTATCAGAATGTTATTCCAGGGGTGGATAGTCTGCATTTTGAAAGCCCCTAAGATGATTTGTTTCCACTCCCTCAGCCAAGAAATGGTGCTGCCCCTTGAGAAGCATTACTTGGGTGTATAATAAAGTAACTTATTGTGTAAAATGCTCATTTAAAAGGTATCTACAAGCAATTGTTCTTTATAACCACCTTGTGCTTATTAATACCTAGCTTAGCTGAGTAGTTCCCTGAGAAAATACTTTCATGTGTGTATTCATTTTCCATACCTTTAGTTTTCTGTTTTGTTTGGTTCTGTTTTTAAATTAATGGAACCTTGTTAAAAGTAAAAAATAAATATTTAAATAAATAAACAAATTCCTAGAATCTGGATACTACTTTTTCATTGTCCTTTGGCCACTCTCCGGTAAGGCTGAGCTTTCTGTTTAATGATGCCTCTTCCACTAGCCATCCTGCCCATGGGATGACCAGCAGAACAACAAGTCAGGTGGGAGGTTAATAAGTGGGACAGCAAACAAGTTTCCCTATCCAAATAAGTATAGGGAATTCTTAACAGAGTAGGTATTCCCAGGATACCTATTTCCAGAATACCTGGAAAGCAGGACTTTCCAGAATCTTTCATATGGTAATATAAATTGTGACTTTAAAAGAAGTGAGGTATAATGACAGCTCAGTGTCTTTACTATTGTGAGGGTGGGTGGTCCTTACAGTTGTGGGGGGTCTTGTTTCCATATTATATTATTTTAGCAACACTGAAGAGAGCAAGATGGCCACGGCCCACCAATGAAATAACTCAGACCTACTGGGCTATCAAAGGTCTCTGTCTGACCTTTAAAATCATATGGCTCTAATTTGCATGTTCCTCTGAACTACAGTTGTGATGTATGTAAATGTCATGGTTTACATATACATATTCTACTTTTTGTTTGTTTCCTTCAGAGTTCTTACTTCTCCTTCCTTCCTTTATTCCTTCCTTCCTTCTTTCTCCCATTCGTCCCTCCTTCCGTCCTTTTTTTCCTTCCTTCCTCTCTTCCTTCTCAGCCTTCACCTGGAAAAGGTGCCTCCCTCCCTCTCTCCAGCGCTCTCCCTCCCTGCCTCCATGTTTCTTTTTGTTAGTACATTTATTGTGGATCTCCCCCAACGTACAAACCCATGAGAGAAGGAAGTTTATCTGTCATTTTCACCATCAAAAGTCCAGGGCCTAGAACATCACCTAGTATAGAATTTAAGCCCTTGAAAGATATTTAGCAATGAAAGAAATGTCCCTTGTTGATCGTGCAAAATTTAAACAAATGCAGATCAGACGTCAGTCCCAAGTGATCTGTTTGCTGAGCTGACCCATTACTTGACTTTTTAAAGAAAATCATCTTGTTGTTTAGGGACACAGAATACCGGTGGAGTAAATCTCCTATTGAAACACCAAATAATTCCTAGACAAATTATATTTGCGAAAATAGGGAAATCCGTGAGGCCATGCATGAGGATAAAGCACAAGCTCAGTGAAGTCAGGACCTTGGTAGATAAGCCAGCTGCTCATCTTGTAAAGAGAAAGAGGTACCTTTGAATGGAGATGTAAAGCTATGATTGCTGGGCCCATGAGCATCATAGGGAATTTCTATTTTGCTTCAATTCCCTTTTCCAGGTTCCAAAATTGCATTTTGGGCTTTCTGTATGATTCCCGACAAGAAATCCCTATTTCTCTTGTTGGTAAGTCATTGAGTATTTGTATTTGTCATTATCACTTCGGACCAAAGACCTAGTCAATCAGTGGATGAAAACACAACATGTGATCGTGTTCATATTCCATCACCGTTGCAATAAAACAGATAAGGTTTCAGGGACCGATCCCCCTGCCCTTTCAAAAGATTTCTCCTAACCTGTGGCTGTAATTGACAGCATCTATTCTAGCATCTCAGGAAACTGGCCAAAGTAATTTCTTTTTCTTTCTCTTATTACAATAGCTTGAGTGGTCAGATACTGAAACACATATGACTTAGATGAAAGGAAATGGCAGCATTATACTGCAATGCTAGAGAAGCAAGTATTGCATGCAAGGACATTTACTAAAAAATGCCTGTCTTAGAATGCACCTCAGCAGGAAAAATGATGTAAGACCTTCTGCCAGATTCCACTTGTTTTTAAATACTACCAAAGTAGATAAAGTTACTGGAGCTCACCCAGGAAGTGTATTTCTAAACAATATCTCTAGGAAATTTTTTTATTCACCTAATAATGCATGTATTTTCACTTCTTCACTTTCCTGAATTCTTTAATTGGTACTGTATGATACAATTTCTATTGTCAGCACTTAACTCATGACAACTGCAGGGGTGTTACCTGGAGAAGGCCAGCTGTGGCCATCAAGGTCAGTCCCCATTGGTCAGAAAATGGGGATGTTTGTTACTTTGATTTAAAGTTTCATATACAGAAGGAAATCTTATCTCCTTATTTCTCAGTTATTTGGAGATGGGAAAGAATCCTACATACTAAAATGTGGTACATTCAAAATCCATTTGTTCTAAATTATGCTCCAGTTTTTATTTAAAAGATTGCAAAAGAAAAAGTAATTTAGCCATTTGAAGTTGAGGACTAATAGGACAGGAAAAACTCTGGAACCCAGGTGATACGCATCGCTGATCAGAAGCCTGATGTCTAGTGGGTGATGATTTTCGTGAGAGATGTCAGAACAAACGTGGCACTTCCTGTACTCCCCCAATGCCTTAACGGGTATATTGAAGGTGCCTGCAGATGTTTCTGAATTTTGTGTGTATGAATAAATGAATGAGGGAATGAATGAATGATTCAGCAAGATAGAAAATGAGGTGCCTTTAAGCTTGAAGGCGTCTATTTCTGTAGCCAGTACTTATCAACAATGAGGCATCATGGAATTGGATAAATTATATATTTATTGAGAGGATTTTTCTCTACATGAAAGGGGTGAGTTCCATGAAATAAAGACCTATCTGTTTTGCTCACCATAGTTTTCTAAAAGCTCAACATGATATTTTTGAATCCATACTTGGTTTTGCTCCATAGTATTCCATTATAAAATTATTCATTATTCAATAGTACCCCCCAATCCTCTACTTCTGAAAATGAACTGGTACCCATTGTAAACTCAGTTTGCTCTCAGGTCCTTTGTTAGAATCATCAGCCTCACTTGAAGGAAAGTGATCTGCCACGTTCAGAGTTGGAAGGGGTCTCTCAGGAATGAACGCCCGTCTCAAATCTTATGGGCTTTATTGGGAAAGGGGGTTACAGAAGATTGTATAGACTTCTAAAGTAAAATTTGGCAATCAATATTTTCACTGACCTTACACGTCAATCCCAACTTTTGGTCTCTCAGAGTCTATTTTTTTCAATTGCTCAGAGAAAGCAGACTGGGCAGCAAATGTGTCCACCCAGAAACAGATAAACACTGAGAACCTAACCGAAAGGCAACCATGCACATGAGATAGGAGGCATTGTGCCTCTACTCAAGGAGCTTCTGTCCACTTGAGGAGACAGATCATCATTCAGACAGACAGGAAAAAAAGTAAAAATAATCATAGGGCAATCTATACACCAATATGCAGTGTTGTCTTGAAATATTCTTATTATGATAAAACTAATACATGGGCCGCCAGCTGCCTCAGTTGGTTAGAGAGTGAGCTCTTAACAACAGTATTACCGGTTTGATTCCCACATGGGCCAGTGAGCTGCGCCCTCCACAACTAGATTGAAGACCACGAGCTGCTGCTGAGCTTTCGGAGGGGTGGCCGGATGGTTCAGTTGGTTAGAGCTGAGCTGTCAACAATAAGGTTGCCGGTTCAAACCATGGGATGGTGGACTGCGCCCCATGAAACTAAACATCAAAAATAGCGACTGGACTTAGAGCTGAGCTCCGCCCTCCACAACTAGATTTAAACACAACTACTTGGAGCTGAGGGGCCCTGGAGAAACACACTGTCCCCCAATAGTCCCCAATAAAATAAAAATAAAAATAAAGAAAAATGAAAGTTCATTTTGACATCAAATTATGTAGTATTTAGAAGACGAAAATAAACTATTTAAAAAAACAAAAAAAACAAAACTAATACTGAATGGCAGCAGCCAGGCAGACTTCTTGAATTCCCCTCTGGAGCTTACCACAAACTGCATGTCTACAACCCATCAAAGGACTCTGCTCATCATACAGAACAGCTAAGAGACACATACGAGGATTACTTGAAGGTGGGCAAATTGGCGAGCAGGGCAAGAGGGAGGGGAGCGGAGTGGAGACGCGGCTGCATCTGTGGCTGTGGAGACTGGAGACGCAGGGGATCTCAGGACGGAACAGAGACCCCAAGAGCCAGGAGGTGGGCTCTTTCCCTGCATCCTACAGTTGACCTCTCCCACTGAGAGCAGCGTATTCAGCATTTGAGGCAGTAACCTCAGTTGACACCTCCAGCTCGGCCCTAGGTCGGACATAGGATGTGAACTCCATACCTGGGCGCCTCCCCCCACTCTCCCAATCCTTTCCCTGCCGTACTAGAAGCTTAAGCTGGCACTGAACTGAGGAGTAGTGTCAGATTCCAGAGGAGCCATAGTGCTCAGGATCTGGGAAGATCCAGAGGCAGCTCTGACCCAGGAAAGAGGCTGGGAAGAGTGTGATACTGCTGGGCTGGGAGAGAGAAGACCCCTCCACCCTCAGCCCCCACCTTTTCTGGCCTGCGGGAAGAATGTGGCACTGCTGGACTGGGAGAGAGAGGGCCCCTTCATCCCCAGCCCCCACCCTTTCTGGCCAGCCTAAGGCAGGGCAATTACAACTTCAGCAGTAGGCAGCAGACACAGCTCTGGGCTTTCAGCAGCTCAGAAATCTCCCGCCCTATACACACACACACACACACACACACACACACACACACACGGAAGAGATGCCCTAAGACTCTGGAGACCTGGGCAGAGGGCTGGTTGTGTTACTCTCAGTGTGCATATGTGCAGGCAAGGGCAGACACTGCACTGATTGTAAAAAACTACCACCCAGACCCCATACCCCACGCATCTAAATCTGCAGTCTCAAGTTCGCTCTGGGCACCAGGTGACCGGCTCTGCCTGCACAATACGCAGAGGACTCTTTGGTACAGCAGAGGACAACCTGGTGATTACTTGGTGGGCTTAAGCCAAGACTGGCGCTGCTTTTTTTGTTTGTTTTATTTTTATATCTTTGATATTTTTGCCTGTGTTGAGTATGGGTTATAGGTTGTTTTTACATGTGAATGTATTTGTTATTTTCTTTGTTTTTATTGCTGTTGTTGTTGTTGCTGTTGTGCTTGGTGATTTGCTTTGTTCTGAAATTGCCCTACACCAGGGCCCAGAGAAAGAGGCACAAGAATCAACACACCCACAGGCCAACTGCAGACCAAACCAGAGTACTACCAAGTTTGACCTACAAGTGACACACCCAGAGGGAATTTTCTACAGGCACAAGAGCCCATAGGGGCCAAACCTCAGTTAAGCGGTCAACCCTTACGCAGCAGAACATCTGGCTGTGGGCAGAGCCAAGTCTCACAACTAGTCAGGCTAGGAGTCAATCTCATCTACTCATAGGCTAAACACAATTAAAGGTCAACTTTAACAGGACAATATACACAACACAAGAGTCACCTTTGGAGCACACATAGAGAAGAAGAAAGTGGTGCAAGTCAAATATAAAGGACACATACTACATAAGATAAGCCAGCAAAAACTACGAACCCTACAGGATCTACCTACTACATCAAAGCAAATACAGGGAGTCAGCCAGAATGGGGAAAGAAAGAAACATGTCCCAAATAAAAGAAGGAACCTCCAGAATTGGAACCAAATGAAACAGAGGTAGCCAACCTATCAGAGACAGAGTTCAGAACCCTGATGATAAGAATGTTTAAGGAATTTAGCGACGACATAAAGAAGGATAGAGAAATTGTAATGAACAACAGTTAGAACTAAAGATACAATAACTGAAATAAAGAACTCACTTGAAGGAATTACCAGCAGGTTAGATGAAGCAGAGGATCGAATCAGCGAATTAGAAGACAAGTTAGCAGAGATCACCCAAACAGAACAACAAAAAGAAAAAAAGAATAAAAAAAAATGAAGGTGGTTTAAGAGACCTCTGGGATAACATCAAGCACAAGAACATGTGCATCATAGGAATACCAGAAGGTGAAGAGAGGGAGTAAGGGATCGAGAACATATTTGAATAATATCTGAAAACTTCCCTAATCTGGTGAAGGAAACCGACATAAAAGCCCAGGAAGTGCAGAGAGTTCTAACCAGGATAAACCCAAACAGGTCCACACCAAGACACATTATAGTTAAAATGGAAAAGGTTAAAGACAAAGAGAGAATCCTAAAAGCAGCAAGAGAAAGACAGAGAGTTACATATAAGGGAACTCCCATAAGACTATCAAATCACTTTTCTACAGAAACATTGCAGGCCAGGAGGGAGTGGCAGGAGATACTCAAAGTGATGGAAAACAAAGGCCTACAACCTAGATTGCTTTATCCAGCAAGGCTATCAATTAAAATTGAAGGAGAGATAAAGAGCTTCCCAGAAAAGAATAAGCTAAAGGAATTTATTACCACAAAGCCAGCATTGCAAGAAATATTAAAAGGGCTTCTGTAAACAGAAGAAATATGAAAACACTAACTACAAATTTAAAAAATGGCAATAACTATGTACCTATCAATAATCACTTTAAATGTAAACGGATTAAATGCTCCAATCAAAAGTCATAGGGTGGGTGAGTGGATAAGAAAGCAAGACCCTTGTATATGCTGTATACAAGAGACTCACCTCAGATCAAAAGACACACACAGGCTGAAAATGAAGGGTTGGAGTAAGATATTTCATGCAAATGGAAATGAGAAAAAAGCTGGAGTTGCAATACTTATAGCTGACAAAATAGACTTCAAAATGACGAATATATTAGAAGACAATGATGGGCACTATATAATAATAAAGGGATCGATCCGACAAGAGGACATAACCGTAGTAAACATCCATGCACCCAACATAGGAGCACCTAAATATATAACACAGATATTGACTGACATAAAGACAGAGATCAACAGTAACACTATCATAGTAGGGGACTTCAACACACCTCTGACAACAAGGGACAGGTATTCCACACAGAAAATCAATATGGAAACAACGGCCTTAAATGACACATTGGACCACTTGGATTTAATCGATATTTTCAGAGCATTTCACTTCAAAGCTGCAGAATACACGTTCTTCTCAAGCCTACATGGAACATTTTCCAAGATAGAACACATGTTAGGCCACAAAACAAGTCTTGATAAATTTAAGAAAATTGAAATCATACCAAGGGTCTTCTCTGACCACAGTGCTATGAAAATAGAAATGACCTACAGGAAAAAAACTGGAAGACACACCGATTCATGGAGGCTGGACAACATGTTACTAAATAACGAATGGGTCAACCATGAGATCAAAGCAGAAATCGAAAGATATCTCAAGACAAACGAAAATGAAAACAAGACGACCCCAAATCTATGGGATGTAGCGAAAGCAGTCCTAAGAGGGAAATTCATAGCATTGCTGGCCTACCTAAAGAAACAAGAAAAAATAACTAATCAACAGTTTCTGTTCACACTTAAGGGAACTGGAAAAAGAACAGCAAAATAAGCCCAAAGGGAGTAGAAGGAAAGAGATAATAAAGATCAGAGCAGAAATAAATGACAAGAAACCAGAAAAACAATACGAAAGATCAATGAATCCACGTGTTGGTTTTTAGAGAAGATAAACAAAATTGGCAAACCTTTAGCCAGACTCACCAAAAAAAAAAAAAAAAAGAAAAAGAGAAAGAGGACCCAAATTAATAAAATAAGAAATGAAACAGGATAAGTGACAACAGACACCACAAAAATACAAAAAATTTTAAGAAATTATATGAGCAACTATGTGCAAACAAATTTGACAATCTGGAAGAAATGGACAATTTTCTAGAAGAATACAACCTCCAAAGGCTAACTCAAGAAGAAACAGAAAACCTGAATAGACTGATTACCATCAGGGAAATTGAATCAGTAATCAACAATCTCCCAACAAACAAAAGCCTTGGACCAGATGGCTTTACAGGTGAATTTTTAAAAAAATTCAAAAAAGAATTATCACCTATTCTCCTCAAGCTCTTCCAAATATCCAGAAAGAGGGAAGGCTCCCAAATACTTTTTATGAGGCCACTATCACCCTGATCCCAAAATCAGACAAAAAATTGAAGAGTCAGTACTCCCTAATTCATTTTATGAGGCCAACATTACCCTGATACCAACATCTGGCAAAGGCAACACAAAAAAAGAAAACTACAGACCAATATCTCTGATAAATACAGATGCAAAAATCCTAAATAAAATTCTAACAAATAGAATGCAATAATACATTAAAAAAGATTATTCATCACGACCAAGTGGGGTTATCCCAGGGTCACAAGGATGGTTCAACATACACAAATCCATCAGTGTGATACACCACATAAACAAAATAAAGGTAAAAAATCATATGATTATATTAATTGATGCAGAAAAAGCATTTGACAAGATACAACATCCATTTATGATTAAAACACTTAATAAAATAGGTATAGAAGTAAAACAGCTTAACATAATAAAGGCCATATATGACAAACCCTCAGCTAATATCATAACTAACATGAAAAACTGAAGCCCTTTGCTCTACATTCAGGAACACGACAGGATTGTCCCCTATCACCTCTGCTTTTCAACATAGTGTTGGAAGTCCTCGCCAGAGCAATCAGGCAAAATAAATAAATAAAAGGCATCCAAACTGGGAATGAAGAAGTTAAATTATCACTCTTTGCAGATGACATGATGCTATATATGGAAAACCCTAGAGACTCCACCAAAAAGCTATTCAAAATAATAAACGAATACAGTAAAGTTGCTGGCTACGAAAATATAAACGTACAAAAGTCCATTGCATTCCTATATACTAACAGTGAAATCTCAGAAAACGAAATTAAAAAAAATTCCTTTTGCAATTGCAACAAAATGAATAAAATACCTAGGGAAACTTAATGAAGGATGTGAAGGACCTATATGCTGAAAACTATAAGACATTTTTAAAAGAAATTGAAGAAGACACAAAGACATGGAAAAATATTCCATGATGATGGATTGGAAGAATCAGCATAGTTAAAATGGCCATATTGCCCAAAGCAACATACACATTTAATACAATCCCCATCAAAATCCTAATGGCATTTTTAAAAGAAAAAGAATAAAAAAATCATCATATTTGTATGGAACCACAGAAGACCCCGGATAGCCAAAGCAATCCTAAGAAAAAAGAACAATGCTGGATGTATCACATTCCCTGACTTTAGCTTGTACAACAGGGCAACAATAATCAAAATAGCATGGTATTGGCAGAAAAACAGACACGTAGACCAATAGAATAGAATTGAGAAATCAGAAATAAAACCACATAAATATGGACAGATAATTTTTGACAACGAGCAATAAATATACAATGGAGAAAAGACAGCCTCTTCAATAAATGGTGCTGGGAGAATTGGAAAGCCATGTGCAAAAGAATGAAACTGGACTGCTATCTGTCACCATGTACCAAAATTAATTCAAAATGGATCAAAGACTTAAGCATAAGACCTGAAACAATAAACTGCATAGAAGAAAACATAGGTACTACACTTATGGACCTTGGATTCAAAGAGTATTTTATGAATTTGACTCCAAAGGCAAGGAAGTAAAAGCTAAAATAAACGAATGGGACTATATGAAACTTAAAAGCTTCTGCACAGCAAAAGAAACCATCGACAAAATAAAGAGGCAGTTGGGAGAAGATTTTTGCAAATAGTGCCTCTGTAAAGGGCTAGTATCCAAAATATATAAGGAACTCATACAACTCAACAACAAAAAAAGCAAACAACCCAATTGAAAAATGGGCAAAAGATATGAAGAGACATTTCTCCAAAGAGGACATACAAATGGCAAATACATATGACAAAATGCTCAACATCACTAATCATCAGAGAAATGCAAATAAAAACCACAGTATCACCTCACCCCTGTTAGAATGGCTATATCAACAAGACAAATAGTAACAAGTGTTGGAGAGGCTGTGGAGAAAAAGGAACCCTCATACACTGCTGGTGGGAATGCAGACTGGTGCAGCCGTTATGGAAGGCAGTGTGGAGGTTCCTCAAAAAATTAAGAATAGAATTACCATATGACCCAGCAAACTCTCTCCTGGGTATCTACCCAAAATATCTGAAAACATTTATCTATAAAGAAACGTGTGCTCCCTATGTTCATTGCAGCTTTGTTTACGGTGGCCAACACATGGAAACAACCAGAATGTCCTTCAATAGATGAATGGATAAAGAAGTTGTAGTATATATACACAATGGAATACTATTCGTCAGTAAGAAAAGATGAAATAGCACCATTTGTGACACCATGGATGGATCTTGAGATTATAATGGGAAGTGAAATATGTCAGACAGAAAAAGTAGAGAACCATATGATTTCACTGGTATGTGGTATATAAAACTGAAAATAACAAAAGAAGAAGACAAACATGAAGAAACAAAAACTCATAGACAGACAAAAATTTAGGGTTACCGGAGGTTGGAGGGAAGGGAGGCTCTAGAAGTGGGTAAACTGGGTCTAATATATGGTGATGGAAGGAGAATTGACTCTGGGTGGTGAACACACAATGTGAGATATAGATAATGTATTACAGAATTGTACACCTGAAATTTATGTAACTTTACTAACAATTGTCACCCCAACAAACTTCAACTTAAAAAAAATCCTTCCTATATCAAATGAATATTCTGATGTTAGTTTGCCAATTTCCCTCTTCCCAGGAAAAGACACTTAGGATCTTAGAGGTTCTGGTGAGCTGTAGTCTCTGCACTGTGAGCAGGACCTGACCTGGAACGCTCTTGTAACATCATTGCTGTCTCGGGTCCCAAACAAGCAGCCAAAGGTCTTCCAAGTACATGGCCATTCTTGGGAAACAAAAGCATTGCCTGGCGTGTGATTAACAAGCCAGAAAGGCCAAGGCACTTGACGGAAGGCTTGAGCATTTCAGAAAGATAAGTCAGGGTGTACTTATTAGCTGAATGCATCCCTCAGTCTGTTTAGCTGTTCATAAACCAGGGATTAAGTCAATTTTCACTTCAGCTCCTTATTTCACCTTTAAGCAACCCTCAAGGTTTCCAGAAGAATTTTGTTTGACCTTTAGCTAAAGTTCAACCTCTACCAAGTTATCAATTTTGGATGGTCCCTGAGCAATCAGGTAAGACAGATTTGACTATAATTCAAGGGAAGGATAATCCCTGGCCAAGAATTCACAAAGGAAGAATCTTTGTTGGTCTCAGAGATGGCAGAAGTTATGCATTAGTCCCACTAATGAATTTTAGTGATATTTTAATTGTGCGAAGTCAGCCTGGATGCATTTGCTGGATGGAGAACACAGGGTATTCTTTACCTGGATCTGGTCCCGGATGAGGACATCTCAGTGCTTCATTGTAATTGAGGTCCCAAGGGAAATAGGCAGCCCGGGGAGGGATGGGCCTTTGGAGGTTGTCATTTACCTCCAAAGTGATGATAGGAATGTGAAGCCCATCCCTGGACTTGGTGCCCCACCCAGTAGGATGCCATTGTCCTAAGCACAGATGCTCTAGCTCCGCATAATCTTCACTTTCAGAGACCTTTCAGCAACACTCTGAGAGGAAGTGTGAGGGGAGCAATGGCTAGAGAGGCAGGCTTTCCCAAGTTACAGGGAAGAATGGGCCTTTGAAGGTGTTTACTTCTTACATATCCTGACGTATTTTGTCTGCTAGATCTGCCTGATTTTTAAACAAGTATGTAAAAGACTCTCCATACGTATATCTGTTTAATCAGAGATATTTTTCTCGAATTTTTGATGACGTAGTTAGCTCTTTGGCTGTGCATGTACCATGAAGACAGAGTTACTGCTGTCTGCAGAAGTGAGAACAGAATCCCAGTTTGCGTGAAAGTCGATTCATTCCTAGCCACAGACTCTCCATCTATTCAATAAAGAGAAATTCAATGCCCATCTCACTCATGAATGAGGATGTCTGCGTATGTCATTTCTCTAACTTCCCGAATGCCGTGGGAACACATCGGCCCATCTTTCTCAGAAGAACTCATAGCTTTCTGCAGACAGTTCAATACTATGATATGTCAGATTCTGCTTCCTGCATTCTCTTTCTTATTGATCGGTGTCCCTTAGGCTATTAGGTTTATTAATTAAATGATAATTTGGGGGGATGAGTATACAAGGAGATAAATGTCTCACAAATAGACTCAAAGCTTGCAGGCAGTAATTTATAAAGTGTTTATCTTTCTGGCACTTTTTCCCACAGGAAAAGTAATCGTTGCTACCATCCTTCGAAAACAGAGATGCTTGTTTTCGGGGTGGGCTTGGAACCTAGCCAAGACAGTGTGAAGATTCCTGGGATTTCAACACACCTGCTGGGGTACTGGGCTGAGTGAGCTGCCCCTGCAGATGCACTTGATCTGCCTATGAAGAGTCACCCCAAGGCCTCTTCCATCCTTCCAAGCAGCCCCAGCAGAGCCCTAGGAGTCTGGGAACACTGGGGCTTGTTTTGAGCTGCTGCCTTTTCCAATTGGCTGCCTGTCCCTGGGCTTGATCCAATCCAGGAGCACTCAGAGGAAGCTATGCTTCCCCACTCCCATTCTCTCCACTCCCAACACACACGCCTGGGGTAACACAAAGGTTATTAAATACAAATAATAGTGTCTCAGTAGAAGTCCCTTCTTTCCTTGCCCTCACCAGACACCTGCTGACATTCCCACTGTCCTACCAGGGTTTCTCAACCTCAGGCACTACTGACATTTTGGGTCAGATAATTCTCGGTTGTGGGGGGTGGGCTTGTGCATTGTAAGATGTTTAACAGTATCCTTGGTCGCTACCTACTTGATATGACTAGCACACCCCTCCCCATGCCCCCACTTGTGACATCCACAAATGTCTCCAGATATTGTCAAATGTCCCTAGGGCAAAACTGCTTCCATTTAAAACCGGTGCCTTCAGACAAATGGGAAATGATGGGAGAAAGCAAGACCTTCCCTGACCTTATAAGGAGCCAAAGGGAACTACGTCATTATCAGCTCTCAGGCCTGGTCTGCAGATCTCACTTCTGAGGAGTCTTGAACCAGAAACCTGAACTAGGAAGTTGGAAGGGAGGCCTGGGAAGGAGAAGCAGGTCTGAGCTGACAGACTATGGATTCTTGGCCAAAAAATGGTATAAGAATGATTGGATGGACCTGGCTTTTTCTAGAGTAAAGGTCTATGAGTCACATAATTTAGAAAACACTTTTAAGCACCTACTGTATCTCTCATTCCATCAGTCTTGAAGTTTGATAGATTCTTTCCTCTCTCACTCCCCACAGTCACTCTTCTAGTTTCTGCCATCATCTGTCTTTCCTCTGGGTTCCTCCAAAGCCACCTGTCTCCCTTCTTCCAGTCTTGCTTCTCACTACATCCGCGCCCTCCTCTGCAGGTGAGTGGTCTTTCTGAAACGCAAAGCCGATCATGCCAGCCGGCCAACCAGTTGCTTCCTGAGCTTCCCATTCTCTCAGGATAAAACCCACACTCCTTAACAATACCTGAGGAGCTGTGCATCACCTTTATCTCTTCATGGCTTCACGCTGGCACAGCCCTTGACCACCCATGGCTACTCCCCCTAGTGTGAGAACCACTCTCAGTAGGTACACAGTGGTTTTAGATAGTACTGAGTCACGACCTTCAAGAGTGTGCAATGGCGCAGTGATCATTTGGCTTCAGCACCCTTCTTCCTGGAGCTCTCTGCAGTAGAGTGCTTACTTCCCTGCTCTTTGTCCTCATACTGCTTTAAGGCTTGCTGACCTCCCATTTTGCACCAGAAAAGAAGAGGCCTCGGGCTCAAGTAACAGAACACAGATGAAATTTAATAACACCATTTTATTTTCCATTGTATTTACTTTTGTAGTTGCCTTCTATTTATGGCACCGTATATTGCTTTTCTATTGCAAGAGTGAGGTAATCGTTCTTTTTTCAATGAATGTATTCAGGTAGAAAACGGAAGTTGATTTGAAGAAACATAAATAGTAGAAGAGGTTTGTAGACATGGCAGAAGCTGTGATTAATGGGTGACATTTGGGAAATAAGGAGTTATGTGAATTTATGTCATGCCCTTTCATATCTCATGGTTTCTGCCACTCAGGCTAAGAAGGTGGAGCAGGCAGGAGTAGGAGGAGCCATGTTGGTTTATGTAATCTCTCATGGATTCCTTGGAGTTTGACGTAGATGGCACTCCACCAACATCTGCGTCAGTGCCCCACCGTGTGTTCCCCTGGCACCCTGGACACCCCCTCATAGGCTCTGTCGTGGTACTGGTGAGCTCTGGAGTCATGTCTGTCATGTGTGCTGTGGTTTCTGCTCTGCCTGGTAAGAAGCTTGCCAGGGACAAGATACCAGACAAATACATCTCGGTTAGATGGATGAAATAGAGAGAAAAATATAATCCTTTCACCCAGGTCTGTGCCAGATAATTAGTGCCGTGTTTCCCCGAAAATAAGACCTACCCCCAAAATAAGCCTCAGTTACGATTGTCAGCCAGACAGACACATTTAGTACCTTATGACCATGTTCCAGAAAAGGATGACATGACTGTATTTGAATAAATGTAGATTGTTGTACATGAAAAAAAAAATAAGACATCCCCTGAAAATAAGCCCTAATGGAGCAAAAATTAACATAAGACCCAGTCTTATTTTCGGGGAAACACGGTGTCAGTGAAGATGTTAACCCACCTTCCTGGACGACAGAGACAGAAGAGTTGATGTGAATTACTTGGGGTGCAGCTTCCATTTCTCTCTCTGCTTCGAGCATCAGAATTTGACCTCCATGGGCCACTGAAACACTCCTGTGGCTTGGCCCAGCTGAGTCTTGTCCCAACCAGAGACCAAAGCAAAGAATACGCATAAGCTTGCTGGTCCCTCGTCTTTCTTTCTATCTGGAGCTTTACCTTTACAAATTTGTAGCACTTGAAGGAATGTTTCCCGAGCCATTTCTGGACTGCAACAATTCCTTTTTCCTACTGACAAAATCTGAAACTTATCCTGGGGCATTTTCTTGCCAAGGAGAGAACTGTGTCAGACTTGTGACGTGTGATAAAATACCACAGTAATGTGGAATAATGCTCTGCAGTGTTGTAGGGGTAAGCATGCATGCAGAATGATCGAAATCGCCTGCAAATACAAATGGTAGCTCTGTGGCTCATCTGTAACCTCAGTGTAGGAAAACTGAGATATTCTTTTCCCTCTTTTGCAATTTGCATGGCCTCTTGTTGGAAACTATGGAGATCGCACCACTGAAAGTCACTGCTATGTTTACTCCACACACAGTTTTCACTTACTAATCCAATCTCCCCATGTGGTCATCTGTCTACTGAGGACTCCTGACACCCTGAGCTGTCACTGCTGATGCTGCTGTGAGTGCCTCACTGAAGGACTCATGGCGCCAAACCCTAGCGCTTGATGGCTGAGTGCGGAAGTCCTTTCTGCAGTGCTACAAACGACATCCACTCTGTCCACCTCAGAGATAAAGCCTGCATAGCTGATTGGGGGTCAGTCCCCACTTCGCCCTGCTCCCCGCACCCCCCACATACACACAATGGCAAATTCCACGAAATGGCCAAAATGGTGGGCTCTTTACTATTTACAGGCATTTTGTCCTATTTTAGGTAAATATGACGTACTATATAATAAACAGGAATAGCTCCATTTTCCTGCTGAGAAAACTAAGGCTGAGAAAGGATAACTCATTGGCTCAAGGGCTCATGGACAATAGGATCCCTCGCAGCCAGGATTTACCCCAGGTCCCTGGGACTCCAAAGCCTAAATCCTTTCCATGATGAACAAGGCTGAACTACAGCCGGTGCCTTTCCTTCCTTGAATTGTAGTTAAACCATCATGTACCCATAACTAGCAGGGTGCATGAACCAGTGGGGATTTATTTATTCATGAAGAGCCAGTAGCCTAAATGAGAAATTTCTCATGCACAAAACATGACCAAGTAGGAAAAGGAAAAAGTTTCAGCACATTTCAAGGGCATCTGACTGTTTATGAAGAGTGAAACCCCATTTTCTTTTTCTACAAAAGGGAAAATAATAAAATGAATGCCCTGACATATTGATTAGTTCAATTGTTTTATGATAATAATAGTAACTATGGAGTAGGTGCTTCCTACATGCCAAGAATCACCCAAAGCACTTTGCGTGAAGGATAAAATAATCCTTACAATCCAATGATGGACGTGCTACTATTAGCCCCATTGGACAAATGTGGAAACTGAGGCTCAGAGCTTATGTGTCTTGCCAAGATCAGGCAGCCCAGGTGGCATCCAGGCTTCTGTGACACCGAAGCTTTGTTCTTATCTGCTATGTCGTCTTATCTCCTGTAAACTCTTCCTAGCTAATAACTATGTGTTGGAAAAATAAGGGGACCATTTTATCCAGAAGTGAAAATCAGAAATTGTGGGTAAGTGACAATGTTTTAGGAAGAACCCTCATTCTAGTAATGAGATAGGCTGGTTAGTCACTGCTAATCAAAGTGTGACATGGGCTCTCTGGGGCTCTCCTCCTAGTCTGCAAACTGATGGTGGTGAAAGACAGAGTCTGCAAAGGCCTTTCCTGCCCTCACATTCTGTAATTTTATTAAACACATTTCTCCCTTCTCACTATCTCTCCTAGGTTTGGATTTTGACTCTCATGGACAACAGAAGTCAGATACATCAAAGGTGAGGCTTCCTCCTCTAATTCAAGATCATCTGAATATCTTGCCTTAATGGATCCACTTTGACAGCTATCCCTATGGCTTGTCAGTCAATGAACAAGGGCTTCATGGAAATACAGACACCTATTCAGGACTGACAGAGCTTCCCTTTTCACCTTATTCCTGCTCTAGGCTCCAGCTTCCTGGCCTCCCTTCAGACCTTCAAATGGCTCCTGGCTGCCTCGGAGCCTATGCACATGCTATTCCCCTGCCTGGATCATACTCCCCTCACCCCACTCATGTTGTTGGATGTCATCCCACTCTCCAATCTCCACTCCAGTATCACCTGTTCAGAGAAGCCTTGCCTGACTCCTTAATTATAAGTCTCCTCCATTATAGATTGGCCCTTTCCTTCAAAGCAGTGCTCTGACTTGGTCCTTGTTTATTCAGATGCCTGGGTCTCCCCCTAGACTCCCTCTTATGTCCCTAGCACCCAGTCCAGGGCCTGACTCAGAGGAGCCTCTCAAAACCTGTTGGTGGAAGAACCTGCACACTGGCTGAGACCCATACCTGCTTTCCCTTATTGACCAGGTACAGGAAGGGCGGATGGTAAACCAATCTCAGGAGGGAGGTACAACGCTGGATCTCTCGGTCCACCAAGTAATGTCTCAGAACGATGTTCTTTGATAAGTTATTTTTTTATGTTTTCCCCATCTCCAGACAACAAGTAATCTAATGTATCATATGCCTGAGACCAAAGAGACTTATGGAATGTTGAGATTATGCACATAAATGTACCAACTATGACAGCCATGCCAAGAATAATAGTAATATGGTGCCGAGCGCTAGTTTATCAACCTTTGCCACTTACAAAATTCACAGCCAATTCAATTAAAAATATAACAGCTCTGAAAGCTGCTAACATGACTGTAACAACAATCAATCATTTTGTAATAGTGTAGAAGATCCATTAGGGACACGGCACTGAATGCTGACTTTTTCTAAGCCCAGATAGTTAGGGGCATTTCATTCTGCACAATTAATGTCACTGCTTTAAACTATTGACTATCTATAAAGAAGAAAATACCAAACATCTTTATAACCCACATTTTTCTATGGTCAAAACTTGCTTAGAAAGGTATTTGGAATTTATTTGTGATAAGCTGCACATTTCACGTTCAGAAAATTAAAGTGGTTTCTACTCACTAACTCATTTAATCATTTAGTAGATTTAATGGAAAACACTATGCATGTTTCTCTTGGTTGCTAAGATTAATATATTCTGTTCATTCGTAATCAAATATTGCAGGAAGGTTTACATCTTTTTCTCACTTAACTCATTGCCTTTTATTTCCAAAAAGTTTCTAATAGAATTTAAATGGTATCTTTTAGATCACTTGGGAATTTTTCTCTTAGTAACTCACTGTCTTGTGGAAAACACATTACTAGCTGTGACACTGAGACATTTATCTCCAACTTCCTTTTCCAATCATTTTTTTTTTTTTGACGTGGGGAGGGGAGGAGGGCCGCATGCATATGGAGGAGAGGGAATGAAGACTTCAGAAAAAATTATGAATCTAGCTTCCGGTACTACTAATTCATTAATATATCAACAACATCGTAACAGCCCCTAAAATTCTGTTAAGTCCCCTTGATTTATTAGTGGGATCTTATGAGCTACCTGGGAGACTGAACCCATTAAAAATGTTAACTATAAGCATCTGGCTTCCATTTAATAAAGAATCTAAGCCACCACATAAAAGTGAATCTGCGTAAACATGGCACTCCTCTCCAATCATTTACGAAGGTGCCCACTGTAAATGCCATTTCATCACGGCCACGTCATCTGCAGTTGTCATCATCTCTGTGATCCATTGCAGTTTTCAGGAGTGTATAAATGGCAGGTAAATTTTTCTCCACTTGAAATGCCCACATGGGCAGATTTTACAATGGAACGTTTTTATAATCAGATTTGTTACCGAGTAGTATAACCAATTTCCATTATTAAATAGAGTTGGTAGTTTAAAAGCAGCATCTACACATTTTCCTTGCTTCCGTATCAAACGTGTTTTTTGTACCCCAAATGCTTAATAGGAAGCAATAATAAAAGGCAGATGATAGAGCTTTGTATGGAGCATACATACAATTGTTTAAGGACACTGGGTATAAAAATGAAAACAAAACAAAACAAAACACTGAATCGGAACGCGAAGAGGGTGAAGCTTGGGCAGTATGAAAATGATTCATTTTAAGGCAGCAAGCACTCCAGGAGCCAGCCATCTAGATGCAGACACAGAAGTGTGCCTGATTTTTACTATTTCAAGGTGTTTTCTGCTTTTCTTCTCTGTGTGTGTGTGTGTGTGTGTGTGTGTGTGTGTGTGTGTGTGTGTTTATGTGGGTGTAAATGACTTCTGTGTTTCTAACTGTATTATTGTATCATTGATTGGTTGTGGGAGAGGGACACAGACTGGTTGTGAAAACTGTAAGACAAGGCACCAGTGAGATTTAACCCTAGCATTGTCATCTTTTTCTTTTAAGCATTTATCAAAGGATAATTATTTTATCATTTGTGCAGTTATTTGTTTAATGTTCATCTCCTTTCTAGACTGTAAAGTCCATGAGAAAAAGAACAAAGCCTGTCCTGTTCATCATTGCAGTGCCAGCTTTAAGATGGTGCTTGGTATATGGTTGATAGACACTAAGTAGACTTACAAATGAATATTATTTTCCTAGATCATTCCTATTGGAGCATCAGGAAAGCTGGACTGAACTCCAGGTCAGCCTCCTGTACTACTGTTGAATTTCTATTCACCTTTCAGGATTCTGTTTAAGGCCAACTCCTCTAGGAAGCACCACTGAGGTTCTCCCTGCCCCCGACTTTTTCTGGGTCACATTAATGCTTTATATCCATCCCTCCATGTTTTGTGTACCCAGATTTCCTCCTGCTACCTTCTGTTTAAGGGGCCCCTCTTTCTTCTAGGGAACACTTCTATTTCTCACGTTTCAGATGGGGTTGATTCCATTTCTACCTGGCCTCAGGTGTGAGCTCAGGATCCAGATACCGTGGCTCAGAGCACGCCTCCCTCTGGCCACGGGCATGTACTCAAGTTGGGCCAGAATCTTCTGTGCACATTTCTTATAAGCGTTGCTGGGAAAAACAATCTTTCCACTATAAGCTAGTAGGATGTAAGCCTCAACTTCTGGTGTTCACAGCATGTTCCTTGGGGAGAGACTGCCTGAGAGGAGCAGAGAGATACAAAACCCCTGATGACATTCTTGTGCCACTAGTCCAGCTATGCTTGAATCAGCTCTAGCTTTAGACTTTTCATTCATATGCGTTAATAAATTCTTCCCCCTTCCCTTAAAGCAGTTTAAGTCGGGTTTCTGTCACTTGCAGTCAAAGGAGCTCTTAATTTCCTTATGCCCCAGTCTATCAACCATGGCTTCTTGAGAGCATGGGCTGAGTCATTCCTGGAAGATCTGTGCCCTAGTAAAAGCTGTTGAATGATAAACCAAAACACTTCTAGAGTGAGGACATTTCTACAGGGCCAGGTGTTTTGCAGGTAAGATGATCAACAGGAGCTATTTTGGGGAGGTGGGGGGCTTTGTATCAAACTGTCATAAAATAAGAAATCAGACAGACACTCACGAAATGGAGGTGTCAAGGTCAAGTGCGAGGGGAAGAGAAGGGCACTCAGCCAGATAAGGAGGATCTTCCAGCAGCTTAGAAAAAGACCGTGGGAGCCGTGCAGCCACACAATAAATTTCACATTTCTGCATTCCTTAATCATTGTGACAGTATTTCTGCAGCAAATGGAATTAACAATTTCACATGCTTGGGAACTGTTAAATTGTTAATAAGCCCTTTAGAGACTGCCTTCTTTGAACTCCATGACTGATTTGGGGCCACAGAGGTGTATTAAACCATCTCAATTTGAGCTGGTAAGTGAAGGCCTCTCAAAGCCCACCTAGAAGAGAATGTCTTCCACTGTGGGGAGGAACAGATGGTGCCGACATTTGATTTTGCTTCTAAAAATCTAAAGATGACCGTATCTGGCAAAACAATTCAAAAAATCTTTCCAGCCTGTTTGGAAGGGGAGGGTTCCAGGTACACCCTCACTGTGATCCAAAAATCTATACCAGTGCTCCGCTTAAGAATCACCCAGACCTGGGTTTAAATCCCAAATTCGCTCCATTTTGATTGGAAGACTCTGAACAGGTGCCTGAATGTCCATGAGCCCATGTGTTCTCACCGTGTAAAACAGGACTACACCACCTCCTCACAGACACTGCGAAGATGGAATAAGATTAAAGCTTAGCAAGATGTTAACGCTTAGCAAGAATCTGGTACACAGTAAGAGCTGAATATACATTAGGCATAATTGTGATGACAATTGACCATGCTGGTTTCAAGATTTTAAACCTAACTTTGCAATGTTGAATACTTGATTAGTTATGAATTAATACCTCAAATGGATTTGTCTACCTGTCAATATTCTCCATGTATTGCTCACAGTAGCATCATTCATGTCAAATTCCCTTTCCTTTACCAGTTCACTTTCCTTTTATAGTTCAGAGGTTTTTATTTTTAGGTCATGAACTCCCTTGAAACTCTAGTGGAGGCTGAGTGAGGAGCCCCTCTCTTCAGCTCCTATCGCAGGCACCTTGTGTGTTCCACCTGACCCCACCATACCTCTACCCTACTGCACTGGGAGTCCCCATTTACTTGTTTCTAGAATCATCCTGATTATAATTGAGGCTCTGGGAGGTCAGGAACTGTATCTGCCCAGATTGCTATTTTATTTCCCTTGCTTAGCTCAGTGCCTGGCGGAAAATGGGCATTCAATACTCACCAAATGACTATGTGAAAAATCACAATGCTTTTCCTTGACCCCTTAAATATTCACCTACACTCAAGTTTTTGCATCTTATTTCAGGGTCTGTCTGGGGACTCCAGAGTAAGAACCTCTATTTTAGGTGATCATTACAAATGAAGTAGAAAAATCTGCAGACCAACAAATGAAGCAGGTTTTCTTCATTACAAGCCAGAAAGAATGCGCAAATCAAGCCTCGATCACAAGAGAGGAAGGGCGAAGTTGGTGTTGACATAACGTAATAGATGAAGGGGAGCTTTGTCCAAGGTCCTCATGTTGCCTTGGATGACAGTGAGAACCAAGCTTTGTCCAAGGTCACGTGACTACTGGCACAGAGACCAGAAGCCTGCTGGCTTCCAGACCAGTGCTCACCAAATGCTCAGCTCCCCACTTCCTTGCTGCCTCCCAGAACCACATTCATTGCGAGAATTCAATGAAGATTTCCTTCAGAGCATCACCAGAGGATAATTTAAGGAAATATGGATTTACATGAGCATGGTCAAATTAGGGGACAGGGTTCTACATGAAAGGGCTGATCCAAATCTATGAAAACCTATGGAGTGAAGTGCTTGCCTTACAGCCTCATTTGAAAGATGAAACCATTCTCTCTTTATTTTTCATTAATGGGAGTGCGATGTCAGAGGGAGAAAGACCTGCTTGAGAGCAAGCCCGGTGAAGTGACATCCTCACTCAGGTTCCGCAGCATTAGCCCAGGTCTGGCCCTTTGGCCTCCCAAGAGTGGGGCAGATACAGCCCGTAGCACTCCCCAGCTGCACTTCACACTAATGTGAACCCTTGGCAGCTTTTTAAAATGGGACACAATTTGAGAATCTCATTGCCACATATGCAGGATGTTTTGCATGAGTTCAGACAGAGATTTGTTTTGGTTTGTTTTGTTTTTAACCATGAAAAAAAAGAAAGTTACACTCCCCATCATGCCAGATGCTATATCAGATAAGTGTCATCCATGGTTTCTTTAGAGAAATATTACATGGTATGAGAACATCTGAAATTCTCTAGAACATATTGTTGTCAGAAGTTGACGTGAACTAAATATTACATATCATACTTTCCTTCAAAGATCTTGCTCTAAATTTTCCCATTGCAGCACAAATGACACTTTCCAAAAAAGTATCAGACAGAATTAAAAATATGCCAGCCCATTAGCATCACCACGACTTGATTTCAGATGCACTCATGGTATCGATGACAGAGCTTGGTCCTATTTCAGAAATGAAAGGTAGAGAGAAGATTTTCCCAGTCGCTACTTTGGTTTACCACGTGCTACAAGTGTAAGACATCATTTGTTCTTAGATTAACAAGAGTAGCCACCACTATTTACTAGAGCTTAGGAAAACACCAGGAACTGTGGCAACAGCTTTATACACACAACCTCCTTTAATCCCCTGTTCCATGTCAGGGCACTGAGGCCTACTGCCCAAGTGACACGGTTGGTAGAGCATTTGCTGTCAGCTAGGCACTCTGCTGTATGTTTTATTTACATTTCACATCCTCTCACCCAACTCCTTTGAGATCAGTGCCATCATAACCCCTGATTCACAGCTGAAGAAACTGAGCCAGGTCTCAAATCCATCCTATACTACTCCAAAGCTCATCATGCGCACTATTCCATCTGACAACATGCATGAGAGTCCTTTTCTGGTTAAGAGAAGGACTCCGTAGTTAAACTTGGACTCTCCTTTTGCTGGCAGGAAGAACTTGGGTAAGAACTTGGGTAAGAACTTGTGGCTAAGCTTTCCTCAGCTGTAAAACAGCACATAAGTAACTACCTCTGAAGGTAGAGAGAATGCAATGAAAGCACTTAGCACAGTGTCTAGCACTAATGGTAATTAGTCAATAAACTTCTCACATTGTTAATGATAACAATAATGACAATAAAGCTCTTATTATTTTGACTAAGTTCAAAGATATGTCCCCACCAAGCAGAAGAGAGCTACATTCAATTGGAAATGGTGGGTAAAGGACATGTCTTTTCTTATAGTTCAAACACGCTTATATATCTGTCGCCTTTCAGGAAGTCATGCATTGTTCAAGCGTTGGTATAACACACAAAGAGCTTTTCTTCATTTTTGTCTCCACCAGAATCTCTTCTGAGTGTCCTGCCCGGCGGTCCTACCCCTGGTTCTTAGAAACGTTCCAGTCTATGGCTACAGGAAGGAGGTGGAGACAGGAAACGCGATCTCTGAGTCCATTAGAGAAGAAGTGTGCACCTACAGCAAGGCATGGTCAACTCTAGTTTGCACTCAAGATACAATTATATCTAGTGATTGGGCAGTTGTTGTTGTGGAGGCAGGATGGGGTTGTCTCTCCTCTGTGCCCAATATATATTGGGTTATGTCTCTCCTTGCCTAATGCGCTCTAATGGGTGTGCAATAAAAGGAGATTAACATCCAAACCCCTTACTTACTGGTCCCATAGGATCTGACCCTGGCCTACCTCTCTACTTCCCCCCAAACCCATTCTCAGGTCTCCCATGAACACGTGGGGCTCCTTCCATCCTAAGCCTTTCATACCAGCTCCTCTCCCTCTGCCTCTGTTTGACTCTCTGTTCCTAGGTTTTCCATAGTGGTTCCTTCTTCTGTAGGGTCTTGGCTCAAATGTCAGTCTGCAAAAAGACCTTCCTTGCAACCCCCAAACCATCGCAGCTCTCTCTATTCAATTCTTTTCTTCATAGTATTCATTGCACCCTGAAATCATCTCATGCACGTGTTAGTTTATTATCTGTGTCCTCCACCTGAATGGAAGTTCCTTGAGGGAAGAGACCACGACTGCCTCACTCACTGCTGATTATCCTGTGCCTGACACATAGAAAGTGCTCAGTAAATACTAGCAGAATGAATGAATAAGAGACTGACAGATGATCAATGGACCAGGAGTCAGGAGTTGTGTACTTTCATTCTAATTTCGTCCTCACCCACTGCGTGCCCTGATTTAGGCCCATCCTTATTGAATCTTGGGTTTTTGTCTGCTGACTAGGATGGATGATACTCATCCCTTTCTCATGGAACTTCTTTGATGAGCAAATGAGGTTCGTATGTATGTGTTTATGAAAATATTTTATAAATTGTGGTTATAAAGTATGTAAAACTAGTTTCAAGTCCCGTGTCAACTCCTATTTGACAGGTTTTTCTGAAGCACCAGTCTGAGATCCCCAGAATACACTGTTCTCAATGAGAAAGGGTACAGAGATCCTCAGAGATGTCTGTCTTGGAACAAGGACAGGGGATTAGAGGCATGTGTGTCACATATTTGCTATCTGTGCTGAAGAAATGTCAAATATTGGAAGGCAAAAATCAATAATTTATAAGCAGCTTTCTCAAGTTCTTAACAGTGGTATTTCTAGAAAGCAGGATTTGATATTTTACAGTCCTTCCTCTGCACCGTTGAAATTTATTCCATTGGCTGTATTACTTTTGTACTAAAAAGTAATTACAAATACCTCTTCAAAAATTCCATCATATACTTACTATCATTGCTAGAATTCTAACATTATTTTTAGAAATCATCAAAAGAGAAAAGCAGAGCAGATAGACGAGAAAAACAGAAGTTTCCCGCGTATACTAGTATAATTGACTCACCACAAAATATCATTTTCATATTACAAATTTCCTAAATAGTGAAAGTCAAACACGGTCAATGAAACTAGAGGGTTATTTGTCTTTCTTTTTGGATGAACCATGTATATATAAGGGAAGTGTAGTTTAGGAGTTCTCCTTTTTTTACCCCTCAGTAACCAACCATGGCATTCTCTCTGACACCTCTATTATATAATTTTGAAAGCTTTTAAACAGATTTTAATTCCTTTAATAATTAGGTCAATAAAAACCATTATAGCTGAGAGCTGTATTAAAAGTCCATAATGTTACCTTAATGGGGGGAAAGCTAATCCAGTACTGTTGGAATTTTTCCATGAAATTAATATTAGAGATTTTTAGTGGGTGTCTTAAATAGTGTAATTAGACATTTTTACTAACAGAGTTAATCATGGAATTAAAACAAATGAAAATTGTTCCATTTGCTATGATAAAGTATCCATGTCCGCAGGATTTTATCAGGCCCATTCCTGTGGAGAATCTGAACATTTACTACCACATGAGCACTATAGGAGACGTGTCCAGATCACTGCCTCTGGCTCCTCTTAGGCTGCCAATTTGCGTTTTGGTGATTGCTTCTTGAACACCATGGCTCCATTTCTCAGAGCCTACCTGCTGGGAAATATTCCAGAACTGTATCCCCCAAATCAAAATCCTTCTCTCAAGTCCTCTGTTTGGGTGACAATATGAAACCCTCAAACACAATAGGTAGGATACCTGAAACAGTTCAGAAAGACACAAGACATAGAAGGGATTGTGTCTATACTGTCCAGAGATGATTTCTCACTTGCATTTCATTAGCTTACTCACTAAAAGTAGAGATGAAGAGGAAGTAAAGTAGACTCATGTACAATGGAGAGCTAGCTAGCAGGAGGGAAAAGTTTAAACAAAGGGCTCACTTTCTGACCAGTGAATCCTATGATTCTGTGAGTTATTAAAACACACAAGTCCCTGTGGACGGCTGCACCATTGTTACTTGGGTATCGGCAACTATTTTCATAATCAAATGTCCCAGAGTCAACAAGAATTCAGGGTGATCAATACTGATCAAAGGCCAAGGTCACAGACATACCGAGGAGGATTACACATGGACAGGACATTTGTGAATACACACAATGACGTAGGGGCTGGAGCACGTGAGGGCATGCAAAGGGCATGGGATTTGGGAATGGAAAAATCTACATTTAATCTCAGCTCTTCTGCTCTAAATAGTGTGACCACAGGCAAGTTAGCTCATCTGTCTACTCAGTTTTAGCATCTGGAAAATAGAGATTGATGGAGTCCATAGTTGTTGGGGTGTTTGAAAGAGATTACAGATGAAGAGTATCTAGTACTGTGTCTGACAGAGAGTTCAGGGCTGTTCTTTTGTGGAAAGAGAGATCCCTCAATGGGCATTCAGGCAGATTCAAGGACGTATTTTTCCAGCACACATTTAATCAATGGAAGGGAGACCTCTGAGAGCAGCCCAAATACTCTGGTGTGCTCTCAGAAAGGGTATACATGGCCAGCTATGCTGACTAAATAAACCAGGTTTATTAAAAGGTACATCTCCACCTAATACTCCATTTCCTTCCCTGCGAAGATTTCCAGTAGAATTAGAAATGTTAGGAAATCTACTGAAATATTTTTCTTTCACCCCATTTTAAACAGCATCTATTGGAAAATGCCACCCTAGAAAAGGGACTTCCTTGAAGGCATGTATAGGGTGATGTGTGCAACATTTACAACCAATCAGCATCTCGGGTGACAAGACCAGTCTTGGGAACAGGGAGGCACAGTCAAAACGAACAATTTCATTTGATCTTCCTGACTTCTAATCAAGAGGTAGTGCTGAGAAGGCATAGGCAGTTCACATTGCTCAAGGTGATAAAGTTGTGTAAAATGGAGAAAAAATACCTTAAGAAAAAAAATAACTAATGGTAAAACACATGCAGTTCCTTTCTCAAGGCCTATGATCTTTAGAGCACCAACAGATGGGAATATTTAGTATGAGTTTTCTGTTTGTCTGTCTGTTTGTTTGTTTATTTGTTTGTTTGTACATTGGGAAGTAAAAGGGAAAATGTGGAAACGGCAACAGTGTGAAGTTTTCACTAAGGATTTAATGATTCATGTGTGGAAACCAGTAGAGACACTTTGCCCTGAAGTAAACCCTTTCTTTAAAGAAATTTGATTGCTGGAAACTCCTGTACAAGAAAATCCTGAAACCATCCAATAAACTTTACTTTGAAGGGGAATGTTGGAGAGAAGAGACTGCAATTTACTTCACTTAGTTTGTGATATTGTTGGGCATTAACTTGAGATTCACTATTCCTGTGGCAAGTACTTACTTTTGCTAAAATTACCAAATATTCTCTGGAATAGAGAATCTTATCAGAAAATTGATCTCTAATACATAAAGGCATCTTGCAAGAAAAAAGTCCCTTTGGGGATTTTTTTTTTTAATGGTTCCCTGCAGGCCTTTCACAATATCATGGAAATTTGGAGATTGCTCAGATATTGTTTCCATGGGAAGAGGGAAAAGGAACAAAGGGGGATATAATACGGGAGACTTTAGGGGCTACTACCGGTTTCTAGTTTATTCAGTGAGGGCAGCAGAGGCTAATACCAGGAAGTAAAAACCATTTGGAAATACAAAATTATTTACAAAAATACAGTTTGTGCAATGCATTCTTTTCGGTTACTCTGACAATTGCCAAGAAGCGTAACTATGCTCGCTCAGTATTATTTAAATTAAATCATCAAATGCAAATGCTAAATCTGAACCTCTCAGCAAAGCACTGAATTATAACACTACGTCCTTATTCAGACTGAAAGCTGATTACTGGTTCTGGAGCTATAAACATGTCACATAATTTAATTGCTTTGCAGGTAGAGGAATATGAAGCTTTCTTGTTCTCATTCTGGAACTCAACAAACTCTTTAATGCAACATGATGATCATAAACATACACAAAGTCTTCCCTTGACACCTGCTTCATGGTAAACAGAAGCTGTAGAAAACTTCAGCAAAGCTCAAAGAACCAGGCAGGGCCAGATTGTTTAATCACTAAGCAAAATGGGTTTCTCACCAACTGGCCCAGGCTTTTACTTGGGTTCACAGAGTCACAGAGTTAAACCCACTTTCAAAATGGGTTTAAATCTGCAAAGAACTTGAGGAGCAAAGGACCAGCTTCTAACAGCTAATTTGCTTCCCGCCTTCAGCTGAGCTAACCAGGGGCGGCCAACATGTGCACCCCTTTCTTGGGCCACCGGTGAACACAGATGTCACAATCAGTACTCATTAACTCTAGTATCAGGATCTGAGGAAGAATCAGGAAAAGAAGGAGGGTCTCAAATGTAACCAGGAGGACTGGGTGAGCATTTCTGAACATTCCAGTTACTGAGTTATAAACCAAAACAGGAAAGGAGCAGAGCGGTAGGGAAGAAAGGGGGTCGGATGGGGAGAGAAAGGGTGGGGGAAGGGATTAATATTTGGTGACTTCCTCTATCCCAAGAGCCCTCCAAATATCAGCTCATGAAACTCCAAAGGATCCTGGGAGGGTGACAGAACTGTTCACATCTTGCAGATGAGAAAACAGAGACTCAGAGTGACTCATTTAATATAATAATCTTAAATGGCAGGGCTAAATTGAGGCTCAAGGGTAAAGGGGGTCAAATTAATGGTGATGGAAGGATATTGGACTCTGGAGGGTGAATGCACAACGCAATATACGATGATATATTATGGAACTGTCCACACTCCATCCACTCCTCCAAACCTATATAATTGTATTAACCAATGTCACCCCAATATATTTAATGAAATTAAAAATAAAAACCTCTCCACCTTCCCAGTTGACCACAAAGAAGTGTTGAACATTTCTTTGCAACCTGGGGATGAAGAGAAAAACTTGGAGTTTGGGGTCCAACTTGAATGCTAGACTTCTGCTAAATGCTATACAGAAATTCCTCTGTAGAATTACACAATTGTACCTGCTCATTTGTAGCCCACTGCTAACACTCCTATATCTAACATTTACTGAGCCCTATGTGCCAGGCCCTGGTGCTACTTATATGCTTATGTATTCCTCACAGCAACCCCATAACCCAATAGGAAGCACCCACCCTTTAACCTATCAAGCATGTTAGGCTGAATTAAATGATTTACACCCAATATAATTGTGGTAGGACGTAAATTTTTGGCTTTCAGTTCTTGCACTTTACTACTTTTAACATTTGTTTTTTATGATGACTATGTTATAATTTAAAAAAAAAAAAAAACAAGAATTATTTTTTGGAAACAAACTGGATACAAATGCAAATCTGCCAAGATGTTAACCATGATTAATTCTGGGTGGTAAGATATAGATGATTGTTATTTTCTTTGTACATTTCTAAATGTTTAGTTTCCTTAAACGAGTGAGAATTTAATCTTTAAAAAGGGACAAAACGTAAAACAGCCCTTCACTAGTGCCCCGGTGTATAGAGAATGAAGTCCAAACTTTGTATTAAACAGAAGGAAGAACCGACACATTAAATATTCTGTATTGATACCAGGAACAACATTTGCCATTTTTTATGCATGATCCCATCGACACCTTCCAACAACCCTGGGAGGTAGATGTCACCATCCTAATGGCACAGATGAGTAGCGTGAGGTTTCAAGTGTGTAAGTGATCAGCACAAGGTCACTGGATCATCTGGCCTCCAATTCCCTCTCTGGTCCATGGCTCCACACTGGTCCCCTGATCATTGCTCATGCCCTGAGCTCCAGGTCCCGTTTGGGACCACAATCTCCAGGTTCCCATGTCTGTGCCTGTGCTCACACTCTCCCCTCTCCTGGGAAAGCCCTTGTCCTACCTCCATCCACTCCTCCAAACCCATATAGAATATTCCTCCTTCCACAACGTTTCCCTGAGACTCCTGGCTGTCAGTCACTTCGCCGTAGTACATGGCAGAGTTTGCCACGTGTCAGACCCTCTGAATGCTTTGTATGGCTTATCCAGTGTTTAAAAGACCTAAAAATCATTGTCAATACTCCCAAATTGAGAGTTTTTACACACTAAGTTCTGTATACCAAAGGGCCCTGGCCCCCTTTTCCATCTTGGCAATAATTCATTATTGCTATGTAAACACCACCCTGCTTAGACAGGACGTAGTCACTCTGGTTCTCAAGAGACTCCTTTTAATGTTACTTCTCACCCTTGGTCCATTTCTCTTTACTCATTGCTATTGCCTGGCCCCCATGAACATGGATGTTTGAGACTGTGGATCACGATTTGCAATGGATTGTTATTTTGGAGGTACTTTTTCTCTCCACCCAAATACAAACCAAATACAAATGTAAGTCTGGGGTTCCCTCCCTCCCGCTGCCCAGAACACAGTAGGTGCTCAATGAGGGCCAGAAAACAGTCAAGTCATGACTGTGTCAAGTCACTATATAATCCCAGAGAGAGATGGGGCAGTGGCCTGAACTAGAAGTGAAGATGGTTCTAATTGGAGAGAGAGAGAGAGAGAGAGAGAGAGAGAGAGAGAGAGACAGAGAGAGAGAGAGAGAGAGACAGAGAGAGAGAGAGACAGAGAGAGAGAGAGAGACAGAGAGAGATTCAAAAGAATCTCTCCTCTGAAATTGCAGCCCTTATTTGTTTCTTTCAATACTTCCTATTTTGAGCTGTAATAACATGGGTTTATGTCTTACCTATTCTACCAGATTGCCCTCCTTAAACACGTGTTGGGTGCCACACTTGCCCTGTGACAGCCTTAGCCTAGCCTAGCAGCCTGGTTCACATGTATTGCACACTCTATGAATATCAGCTGAATGATCATAAACTTTAATCCTGAAACCCAGTGTTTATGCTTCTGCTACATTTGAAAGCCAACAAAACATACATCCTTCCTTCCCACTCATTAATTGAAAGCTCAACACATTAATTAACTGAATTAATGTCAAGATTCTAAGCTAGTTCCTCCGATTTACAGACAGGAGCAAAATCAATTTTCCCAAATTGTAGGGACAGAAATAAGACCAAAGAACGAGGACCTTAAAGCCAGGAGGGGGGCAGGTCAAGGTTTCTTTGGGTGTCATCTCATGGCACTTGTTAGCGATGTGGCTCTTCTCCCGGCTGAACTGTAGTGCCTTTGTTGAGAGGAGACTCCGCCTTCTGCTGCATTAACAGTCCTACAACGTGATTTGGCAGCAAGGGTCTCATTATAGTGTGAGAGTGTGTGACTGCAGAGGAACTCATTTTAAGAAAACACTTTGCATATGAACAAAGATAGAAGGATGTCAGGCTTTTAAAGAGAATCTCCATCTCATCACTTAGAAAAGTCATCTGGCGACTCTGCTAAGTAATGAAGTTCTTGACCTTTTCAAGCTATCAAAGGTGACCCAACTAAGCAAAGGGGCTTTGTTCCCCAAGTTTCTTTTTATGGGTTGCCTTGGACAACCAAGCCTGAACAAAACAGCCTCAGGGAGACTGCCACATAATAACTCCCTATTTGCTTCAGCCAGGGACATCTCAAAGAAAGGATTTTTTTTTTTTTTTTTTTTAACAGAAGAAGAAGGAGGAAAGAATGAAAGGAGGCACAAGAAACCTGACCATGCAGGGCACGCGGATTCTGGGTAATGATGGATGTGCTGGAGCCTGATTGTCACAGCCAGGTCTTTAAGCATCTTTAAGTAGCAGCCTCACATCAGGCAAGGTGTTCATATCCTTCACGGGTGTGGCTTTGGTCATGAAATATTCCATTTCCCTGAGCAGGAAGGGAGCCTCAAAGATACCTCGCAAAGCTAACCATCACGTCAGGTTCTATCCTTGTCTCTAATTCTTTTCAGGAGAGAAGGAAATCATAGAACCCACAAGAGGGGCTCACAGTTTCTTGTTGCACACTGAAACCCAAGCAGGGACAGCTGTAGGGTCAAGTCTGAAGAAATGTAATGAGCTACATGTTTTCTACATTGCAGCATTTTAGGGTCAATATCTGTCTATTTTCTTATCCCCACATGACTGGATTTTCCCTTGAGGAAGAAGGCTCTGCCATCTTGGTCTCATTGAGCTCTTCTTTGCTGATTATCTCTTCCAGGAACTGGCAAGGCAGGTGATTCCCAGGGATTGCCCCATCCTAAAAAGACCAAAGTGAACTGCCAAGGTCAGTGGTACTCCAAATATTTGGGGGGAAACCACTCTTTTTTCTCTCCCAGGATGGTGGACTCTCTCAAGGCTGGTATTTCCTTGCTATTGAAGTCCTGTAGTCCTAGGGGGAAGGAGGGAAGGTGCCAAGGAGGCCATTCTGTGTGCTCTGATCCCAGGCTTTGGGTCTGTCTGTGGTGGAAGAAAGGGCCTCTTCTGTCTAGCCTGGGACAGTGAGAGTTGGCATGAGGTGTGGAATTGAAGACTCAGAGAGTCCTTTTCTGTGATTTCATATTCTGTAGGCATTTAACCTTCCAGAACTTGTGAAGACGAGAGATGAAGGCTGGTCAAACATTGGGACAGGTGTTTCAGTGACTCTTACCTCAAACTTTTATATTTCCAGCAGGAATATTAAAGGTGATTTAATGCAATTCATTTTGCAGATGAAACAGGGAGACCAGTGCAAGGCCACAGTATTTTAACTCTCTGTGAAATATCCTGTACTTATACCATACATGCCCCATCCCTCCTTCCACCCCGACCCGCCACACATGGATTCTAGCCTTCTCTCTGCCCTTTTTCTCCTTGACACAACATATAAATCCTTTAGGGTTCTTGCCTATGGGGGAAAAAAAAAGAGCTTTTTGCTTTCCAAGAGGGTCAGACAAGGATCAGAGCTTATAGAGAGGCCGAAAAAAAATGACTCTACCCTCTACTCCTCTTGCCAGATAACAAATTTCATGCCCTCGATTTTATAACCTAATTCATTTTCATGTAAATTATCTTACATGATCCTTAAAATCTACTAAAGAGGAGTGAGAAGGGAAGTAATTTCTGAAGAGTACTAATCTATGTACCATGCTCAGCACACGTTTAAGCCTCATTTAAGACTCAAAAGAGTCCCCATTTTTAAAATAAGTTCATTGAGACACAGTCAGAAAACGTGGCTATGGCCACAAAGATGGTAAATGGGGGAAAGTGAAGCCACCTCTTGGACCTCTGAGTTGTATATTCTTTCCAGTATTCCATCCTACGACTACCCTTAGACTGGTCATGGCTACATCAAAGCCTTTAATGTGGAGCTTCTAGATCCCCAGTGGCATTTCCAACCAATGTTACCTTTGCTCACTGCTTCTCTCCCATCGTGTACAGTCACTGTTGCCTCAAATGAGTCATTGCAGCAAATGACATACATCCCCAACTGGCAGAGCCAGAGGCGGCCATGGAACATGGAGAACCGCCCTAGTGACTCGAACCAAATCATCACTGGAGAAACAACAGTAACAACAACAGCAAAATCAAAGGCGAACCACCAAAACACAAGTGCACTCCCCATTTCAAGATTAAAGACAAGGGGGAAACCCTCAGAAAGTCACATGGTTTCTTTCTTCTACTACCTGTCTAGTCTCAATTCAGACAGTTCTAGAGATAACAAGGATAGACAGGGCCATGGTCATACCTCTTGGGAATAAAATAAAATAAAATAATAAACCTAGAATGGAGGTTTCCACTGGGCTGTCATGAGCTCTTGCTCTGACCCTCTCCTATCCAAAATCATTCAGGGACTTGCTTAAGGACACATCCAGATTTTTGTATCCCAGCAAAATAGGAGGGATATACATAGGTTAAATGTTGCAGCAAACATCTAAATTTGTATTTTGGAATCTTGTATTATAGCTAATGGGATAAGAGTTCATCAAAAACCCAGTGAATCTTTCATTTTCCCTTCTAAATCCAATATCATCCATTGGAGGTGGGTGGAGGAAAGATATACCTTAATGCTAATGAGAGAGATACAGCACTTTAGTTGACTTTCAGCTCATGGGGAATTGGTAGTACAGCATCAATACTAACCAGAAATTCACTCTGGGGTGTCATCAACTGGAATATGGCCCAGAGCAAGGCAGTGGGATAGAAAGTTTGAGAGAGAAGACTTTGGAGGTCCTCTTGTCTCTCATTTTATAGATGAAGAAACTGAAGACCAGAGATACTGAATGGCTGTTTTAAGGTTGCACAGTGAGTAGGAGTCAGGACCGAGGCTGGGAGCCAGGCCTCCTACGTCCCAGGCCAAAGCAGCTAATTACCCCCATAACATCTGCTGACCAGACGGCACAGCAGCAGTACACCCCAGTGGCACCATGACCTCAAGAAAGCAATGGGAAAAGGGGAATATACCCCGGATGAGGGACTTCAAAGATTAACAGCTGAAGTGTGATCAGTGTGGAAAAGTACAGATACAGGGCAGCAGTGGTGCTTATAGATATAGGAGGGAAAGACATTCAAAAGATGTCCCCATGCAAGACAAATCAGATTTCAGTTTGGTTTTATGGGACAGAAAGAGAACCAATAGGTGAATCAGAAGGAAGGCAGGTTTTTTTTTTTTTTTTCTTTTAAGGTGAAATATACATAATTCGCCATTTTAACCATTTTAAAGTGTATAATTCAGTGGCATTTTGTATCATCACAATGTTATGCAGCTATCACAGCTCTCTAGTTCCAGAACATTTTTATTACCCCAACGGTAAACCCTATATATACCCTTTGAGTAGTAATTCCCCTTTGATCCCTTCCCCCCAGTCTCTGGCAACCACTAATCTGCTTTCTGTCTCTATTACAGATTTGCCTATAATGGGTGTTTCATCAAAATAGAATCATACAATAGGTGTCCTTTAATGTCTGGGGAAGCAGATGCTTTCATAACACATTTAGAATTGCAGGAGAACTATGGGCTTTGAACGGGGCTGTGTAGTGAGCTCCATGACACGTGAGTTCAGGCCAAGGCTAGCTATCTATGTGGTGGGGGCTTCGGCACAGGAAGTGGGGTGGAAGGGATGGCTAGTCAGGGCTTCTCTGACAAACCTCCTAGGGTGAGATTGCACATCAGCTCCCGAATTCTGCCTGGCTGGGCCTGGCCACTCTGTATCATAAACCACAGGCTCGGCAAACCCCACTCCTCCTTCTGATCGCCGCTCCTGCTGTTCTTCTCCTAACTCCTGTTCTGTTGACACTTGTCTGTCACTTTGCCTGACACACCACAGACAATCTTCTTCTTGCTCGAGCGTGTGACCTGAGTGCACAGCTTTCTGCGGAGCTGCTGTGGAGTTTCAGTTGGCCATTAGGGCAGCCAGGCATGTATTATGAACAGGGATAAACAAAGATCGCCCAAGCTTTAACTACACTGATTTGGACCAATAAGCTCAGGGTAATCTTTAAAACCTGAGAGTGGAGGGCAATAAAACGAGCTACAAAGGGATCACAGGGTGGAAACACTGTTTGCTGGTGCTCTGCCCAACACACATTGACACACAGAAGCAATGGTAAGCAATGTATTCGTACTCTGACACAAACCTTATGACAGCTTCAAGGAAAGGTATATGTTTGAGAAGCTGGGTTAAAAAAAAAATCAGAGGGAAACCTAAGGGGATGATGGGAATCTCATTTTCCAGGTGGTGATAATAGATTTCATCCATGACCTGGAAATCATATTAGAACAAGAATAATAGCCCTGCTTTGTGTCTAGAAATGAACGTTGGCAAGTTCTTTTAAAAACATCATTAAAGAACATGTACTGGGTCGAATAGTGTCCTCCAAAAATTTGCGTCTACCTGAAACATCAGAATGTAACTTTATTTGAAAATATGGCTTTTGGAGATGTAATTAGTTAAAATGAGGTCATACGGGATTAGAATGGGCCCCAAACCCAATGACTGGTGCCCTTGTAAAGGAAGGCAATTTGGAGACTGAGACACCACAGCGGGAAGGAGGCCATGTAAGGGAGTCAGAAATTGGAGGGATACAGCTGAAAGCCAAGGAATGAACGCCCAGGATTGCCAGCAGCCACCAAAAGCTAGGAAGAGGACAGGAAGAATTCTTCCCAGCACCTTCAGAGGGAGCATGGCCTTGAGGAAACCTTGATTGGGGACTTCAGGCCTCCAAAACTAGGAGGGAAGACATTTCTCTTGTTTTAAACCATTCAGTTTGTGGTAATGTGTTGCAACAGCCCTAGCAAACGATATAGAACACTCCTGATTCCCTCTTCTTTTGTACAAACATATTTAATAAACGGCAAAGACTTCAGTCCCTAAAATGAAATCCTATTATATTTGGAGTTGAATTTCTGAACACAGGTGCAGACACAAGTAGTGTCCAATTCCACTGACTTAAAAAGAGCTTTCTTTCTATTGACAAGGATTTGGTTTATTTATTTGTCTGGTTGTTTTGTTTGTTTTCAGGTGAGGAGAAAGGCTATCCCTCAGATCCCTTTGTCTTCAAATCTGCTCTGCCCCTTTTGGGGATTTTGTTCTCTTAAACATCTCCCTCGCTGCTCATCCTTTGTTTCCCCTTCTCATTTTCCAGAGAGAGACCGGGCCGCAGAGGCAAGTACACACTCGCTGAGCTGTGATTCCTACATGTCGATTATAATTTTTGTCACATTATATGGGATCCCTCTGGTGGTTACTAAGAGATACGTCAGTTGTGAGATATTGGAGCCGAATCAAAGCATCTTTAAATCTAGAGATAATGGACTCAGGGTTTATAATTTAGAGCAAGACACTCAGATGATAGACTGCTTTGGGCACCTCCACCAGGTTTGTGAAACAGCTCTTGTTTCCCAAGGAGGGCCCATTTGTGTGGGCTTGAAATGCTGAGTTGGTGATTCTTGAAAACCATCATCATTTGTGTTAATGCGAAGAGTGGAGGCAGAGCTGTCTTGCCCTAAAGAAAACAACATAGAGGATCTCACTCACATCAAAGGAGTGGTTTCTGGCTGCAGGGGCTCAGAAATAGTGATAATAAAGACTGAGGTGAGAGAGCTATAGGGACAGTGTACCCAGACCTTGGCATGAGACAGGTTTCTGAGCATCTCCTGAAACATCTATAAGGACAGTTCCTCACAGTGACCCTCTAAAGTCAGCCATCGCCAGCCCCTTTCTTATCTGGATCCAGCCTGTGCCTTGGTTTACAATGGTGACAGAATAAGAAATAACTTACAAAACGAGCATATTTTCTTGACTGGCTCGGGCACACTGAGTTGACATTGGTAAGGCTCTATCAAAATGCCTTTAAGTCCTGATATGCATGGATATGTTAATTTATAACATATTCATCAGAAGACCTAAATTAATTGCTCTCTGATGAATTTTCTAACACCTCCTTTCTGTTTCTCCACCCCTTCCCCAAAGTACATTGAAAAGGTCAACAGCATCAAATGCAACACACTTCAACTTCCTTCCTAGCTTATAATTAAAACTAATTAGTAGTTTTGGTAATTAGCATATGTAAGCTTTCTGTTCTCTGAATTAATAAGACTTACTCAAGTTTTCAGCCAAGTAGACTTTTCACTCGCTGGTTCTGATTCCTCAACTGCCTTTGGTTGGTTAATTTAAAGCATGTCTTTTCAAAGTGGAATACTGGGAAGAAAGCATTACTTCCAATGGCCTGCTCTCAAGCCAGAGTGTGAGTTATCCACAGGCAAAAGAGGAATTGTTATCCCCAGATAAAGTCAGAACACTTTGGTTCTCCAGTAACGGACCAGTCTCAGCACCACAATGTGAAATGGGTTGTGTCCTGTGTCACTTGGACTCAACACCCCTCCAGGATTCTCTTCTTCATTTATGTCACCGAGGGACAACATGTCCTCATGGAGTACATCAAATCTTCTTTATTTTAACAGAGTGTAACTAAGGTGATAGCTGTGGGGGCCAAGAAATAACTGCTTATTTTGCTTCAAATAAAAACCAAAGAGGAGAAAAACCGTGAGTTAAATCAGTTTCTGATTTTGTGTAGACTAAAATGCTTCTCCAAATAGCTTCATGTTTCTTTTTTTAGTTAGTGTGTGAGATCCGGCAAGCCCAGACAGAATTAAAAGTGTAGTGTGTTTTTAAATCAAGAAATCAAATCTATATCCTATTAAAAGAAAAAAAAAAGCCTCTGTGATTTGTTTTTAGACTTTAAGACAGTTTGAGAAAAATCTTCCATGGGTGAGCTCATGCCCCCACTGGACCCCACCCCCAACCTCCATCAATAGGAATCTCAGGGGGGAAAAAAGAGAAAGAAAATGGCTTGATGATTTACGTGACTCCTTATAAATCCAGAACAAGGGTGGAGGTTGCTCACAGCACCAGTCATTTTGCTGCATAAGGGAAAGGAAACAGACATTTTTGCATGAAGGGGACTACAAGGCAGACCTGAGTCACTGGAGTGAATGGTTCCCATTTTAGCTGAACAATTGCTGCTACTGTGATGGCCACATTTCGATCCGTAAGTGGCAGTCCACGTTTCTCAAGAGCAAAGACACATTTTGTCCTGCCTATGGCTGTGACCCTGAAGGTGACTGGGGACAGTGTGTCCCCACATCCTCTCAGGCCCAGTTCAGCAGGGAGCCTTGTCTCCCACTGACTGATCCCTGTTGTGGGATGTACTCCAGCTAAATTCCATAAACAGCGCTTGTCAACTAGGGTTGCTCCCGGGGACATTTGGCAAAATCTGGATACATTTGTATTGTTAAAACACTGGGGGTAGGGTGGGAGTTGCTACTGGCGTCTGGTGGATGGAGGCCAAGGATTCTGCTAAACACCCAACATTGCACAGAACAGCTCCCCAAACAAAGAATTATCTGGCCCCAAATGTCAATAGTACTGAGATTGAGGAACCCTGATACAGAATTTCTAAACAGGTTTGGAGCCTCTCCTTATACAGTATTTACTAAATAAGAGCCAAACATGAGCTTTCTTGATTGATGATGGGCTGATCTCATTCTTACCATTAAAGGGAAGTAATAGCTCACCCTAAGGAACCAGAGCTGAGCCAGGCTGAAAGCAGCAGATACACTCGGGGTAATTCCAGCCACCCACAAGCCAAGTGTTGGACATTTTTATACTTCAGCTCGGGCTGGCATATTGCATTATGGATGAGCTCACACGCTATGGCAAACAGTTTAAGAACGATGCTTATATTTAATGAATCCTAAATGGTTTATTACTGAGGGTCAAATTCCTGCTTCCTGTGGGAATTTGACATTTATGAAAACGCCCCTGCATTAATTATTCAACAGAGACGTCCTTCTTATGGAAATTCACTTTCCTGGTACACTTGACAGCACCACACTCCCTGTCTGTATGGGCTGCGTTATTGCTAATCCACTAAGCATTAATTAAATAAAATTTACAACCAAACCAGGATTTATCTACCTTCAAATATCGCACAAAAGACAGCTAAATGCTTTCCTGCTAGTAGCCACTCACTACCCATAGCTATTTACTTTTCTTCCTATTGTCTTTAAAGCATAAACCTGGTACCTCTTCCTACTGAGAAGAAAACTACGCTTAGTAATTAAATTACACTGCATTAAATTTACTTAACTTAAGTTCACCAACAGGGAAAACTCTATGCCCCTGGGTTTAACAGGAACTTTTAATCACACTTGCAAGCCATATCTTTTCCGTGAGTTGTTATAATTTTTGTTCCTGGAATTCCATTAAAAACGGTAATATCTTTACTCCTGTTAACGTTAAAAACCAACAGCATAATCCTGCATTTTAATTAGTAATTATAATTAATCATTATTTCATTAATGAAATGTTTAGTTGGTTAATTGTCTTTGAGCACCTCGCTCCCCGGGCTTATAAGCATTTCATAACATCTAATGCACTGCCTGTTTCTGATGAAGTGGCCCTGTCAACCTTATTTTATTTTAACACTTTCATGCGGTTCTGCATTTCAGGCCCGCGAAACTGGCTGCATATTTACACTTTGGAAATGTGTGGATTCTGGCTCTTGATAAGGTTTGTAGGAGGATTTACCCGTGAATGCTTCTCTGCCAGCTTAAGAAGGCAAGTCAGTCTGCTCCCAGAGAGCACAATGCATGAAGAGAAAAATGATTCTTGGAACCCTTAGTTAATAATAAATCTGGAATCCAAATTCATGGATTTTCGAGAGAGGATGTAGTAAGGATTAGGAGCTACTCTTTGGAATAGGAAGGTTGATTTTAGAGCTCGAAGAATTAAGAAGAACCTGGAGGGGATGTCAAGAATTTCATATGAGGCAAGATTTTTGTTGATCTTTTTGTAATACCATAGGTATTCTTATTTGCTTGGATGGGTTTGGGGGCAGGAGGACAGCCTGTCGCCCCCATGTAAGTGTAAACGCCAAAGGGCAGGGACTCATACATGCCTTGCACACAGTTGTGTCTGGCAGTCAGTGTCTGGCATATATGCTGCTCCGCAAACAGCTGGATAAGTAATTGTCCTGGGATGGCATAGGTTTAGGCCACGGGAGGGTAACTGAGATACAAGAGTTAAAAGCTTTAAGTTGTGATTCTGTGATGAAAGCTGGGTATTGGATGCTAGGAGATACCAAATTGGTGGGCTGGTGTGCTCATGAACAATTAAAATCAGAGCTGTCTCTGACTGGGAATCATGAAGGAGACCAAATTCATCTTAGTGACCTCCCGTCACGCAAAATAAATTCTAAAATGTATGTGTTTATATCTATAAGTACAGAGGGTGCCAAAAAATGTACACACATTTTAAGAAAGGAAAACTGTATTAATATGCCAATAATATACCAATAATTGAAGACGAATACAAGTCACATTTGACTTCTGCAATTACAAGAGGTTCTCAAAGTGGTTACTATCAGTGTCCAGACACTTCTGATTACGGCCAACTACTGCTTGAGCAACGTTGACAAAAGTGTCCACGTGTCTACATTTTTTTGGGACCCCTGGTCTATACACATACACATACGTGTGTGTTTGCACACACGCAGTCACACAGCACTGAGCACAGAGAATTATTCAGGGAAAGGAAATCTGTTATCCTTTGAAAATTAAACACGTTGGAGCAAAGAAAAAATACATGGCTATTATTTAAAGGAAGGATTCACAGCTTCTGAATAAAACTGAGATTAAAATTCAGGCCACTTGGAGAATGTTCCGTGTCTGCTGTGTATTTCAGACAATCTAGTCAGAAACTTTCAAACATCTGGAAGAAATAAACGATGGCCAACAGCGTGTATTGGCCCAAATGTCAGAGCACATAGGTTGTGGTTTAAGGTGACTGGATGGCCTCAGAGTTCCAGAAAGTTCCTTCCCTTTGGCAATTTTTCAGGCTGCTGATATTTTACAAAGTGAAGGAATGTCAGGACAAAGCTTAAATTTTGGTTATATTTTATGAATGTGTGCATTTAAGAAGCCAGTGCTTTAGGACACATAAAATACGATGACTCATTTAGAAATAACACCAGAAGTCAAATATCAGACCCTTTGTAAATGGGAGTGGAGGGTCAACCAACCTCCACGTCCTACCCTCATGCAGGTCCATTTCTTTCCCAGGCCACATGGACTCTCAAAATAATATCCACTGCCCCCGCCTCCATTGATCCATTCAGTTCTTACGGAGCACCTGACTTGTGCTAGGAGCTTGGGGATGGAGTCTCTCCTTCATGGAGCTCCCAGTCTAGGGCTCACTTCCCTTTGGGCTTTTTTTTTTTTTTTAATTTATTTATTGGGGTGACAATTGTTAATTAAATTACATAATTTCAGGTGTACAATTCCGTATTAGACCATCAACAAATCCCATTGTGTGTTCACCACCCAGAGTCCGCTCTCCTTCCATCACCATATATTTGATCCCCCTTACCCTCATCTCCCTCTCCCCACCCCCCTACAAGAACTTTCTGACTCCTTTGGGCTTTCATTTACTGGAAATCACCTTTTCTTTTCTAGTTCCCTTTGCTGACTCTGTTTATCATTCAGGTCTCACCAAGGCTACCATGGTAGTGGGAGAATAAATATGAAAAAAACATTAAGATTATCACACCCTAGAATGAAGGAGCAGGTTCCTTCACAGTCACAGTCAGAAAACAGATGCTATTTACAGGACACTACCAGGTATGGGTATTCTGTGTAGCACATAACGTGGATCATCACCTCGGCTTCTGAGGACCTGGACAGGACACAATGATAACAGGGAGTGGGCCCATCCTATGTATGTCCAGGTCTCTCATATGCCTTGCTGACTGCGTGGGGATGAGCTCTTGTTAAACTTCAACGGTGGCTGGAGCTGCAGTCCAGGCCACTGTGAAAGGAAAGGGAATGTAGCCCCATATAAACATCAGCCTGAGCCAAGCAGAAATAATATAGAAAGTGGGCTCCAAGAAAAAGTATGTGACCTGTCAAAGCAGAACAGAAAACATGAGGCCATTTCTAGCTGTTCGCAGGAAGAGAACCCACCTGCCCAAAGTGCATGTCTTGCTACACAAAAGCCATCCTGCCTGTTCAGTCTGTTTGTGGGTCCGGGACCTGGAAAGCTGGGTTTCAGAGACTGACATCTAAGGAAAGGCTTGGCTGCAAAATGAGTAACTGTTAAGACTGTGGGCAAGTCAGCTAATCCTGCTGTGCCTCAGTTTCCCCCTGTGTGAAATGGGGGTAGTCATCCTTAGCTCCCACGCTTACTGGGATGGTTACATGGAGTGATGTGTGTAAAGGAATGATCGCTATACCTGGCACATGGTAAACACTCAGTTGGTACTATCATATTGTCACCTTCACTATGATTTTTGCTTATTTGATGTAGTCTTTGTGCTTTCATGAAAAATTTAAACAGCATCAGCAGCATTAGCAGTACTCCCAATGGACTTGGGTTTATAATACTGTGGCTTCCTTCCTTGGTGTGATTTGAAAGGGTGGAAGGAACATTCCATATGATGCTCTGAGGTCCTGGGAAATGTGTGATGGGGAACTCTGGTATCATGCTGACAAATCATTACCAGTGGGCATAAGGCTGAGCTACATGATGTGATCTAAGTATATATTTTATAGACAGTGTTGGGGCCAGGGGAGCAAGAAAGCAGGACATCAACTCACACTGCAAGGCACGGGCAGAGATGGTAAAGTGCTGAACAAACACAGAATGTAAGAAAGCATGTGCTCCAAAGTTCCATGGTCAAGCCATGTCAACTTGGCTTTCTTTGAACTTTTCTCATCTCCACACCTAACGCTCTTCTCCTGTCCAAAGAGTAGGATCGCCTCTTATTCATGTTCACATCTCCGAGGATTGACAATCTCCCAACAATGCTTAGGAAAGGTTCACTGTAGCAGTGCTCTGAAGAACTCTAGAAAATCAGCATATCCCAAGTGAGAGGATAGAGATTCGATTCAAGTGAGAAAACGGGTTGGAAAACGGGTTGGAAAGAGGGTCTCGTAAATAGCACCTTGTCCAGGAACTAGTGTGGACTCATGGGAACTGGACAAGAGTGACCCTTTGCTCAGAGAGAAAGATTCCCAAGGACCAGGCTGAACCAGACGGAGACAGCTCTCCATACAGTCTGGCTCTCTGCAGACCCCAGCATCTTTGTAGATCTGAGGTTTAGCAGATGGTGTTTTTGTATTAATTGTCTAAATTACCATCTATAAGACCCTCTGTTTACTAAAAACTAGTTGACTTAAGGCTTTTAGATTTGAACTTCAGTGTAGTGTACCTATTTTGCAGGTTCGCTGTGCCAGAGGCATTGTGTACGAGATCTGAGGACATAGAGTTGGCAATAGAAGCTGGCCTGTAAGACTATGGTTTCTGTCCTCACTGCACTGCCTACCAAACAGGTGTGGGGATGCTCTCTTAGTATTACTGTCTAAGAAGAGCATTTTTAGTGTGTTGTCCTGTATCGTCACTATGACAGCATTAGGTGTCAAAAGTGAGACTCCGCTAGAAACTGCCCTCCAGTCTTAAAGGTACTAGAAGCTTCATTTCACTTTCATGGCAGCTTCCAAAACAAACCCTGATGCCAGTTTCATCAGTTTTATTCACAATAGTTTTCTCTCCAATCCAAAAAAAGAAAGAAAAAAATCTAATAGTCCTTGTTTTCCTAACAAGAAGCAAGGCAGTGGAGCACTTTGGAGTCAGTACCTATTTCCTACAAGCTCAGGCTGAGAGCTGCGGAGGGACTCCAAAAATAGAGAGGAGAGGAGAGGGAGGAAGGGAGGGCCCAAGGAAGGGGGAGAAATAGGGAGGGAAAAACCAGAGAGAGGAGTGTGTGGATGTGTAGTAAGGAGAGTTGTGATAGAAGAGGAGACATACTGAGAGGAGGGCACTGTATTAACAGCTTATATGAATTCTGGAAAGAAAATAAAAAAAAAAGAGGCCTTTGATCCACTCCAAAGAGGGAGACGGAAAACTTCAAAGCAGAATAACAATCTTCCGCATTTTGCCCTGCTTTCAGTACAGGAGCATTCGTGATGGGGCAGCCTACCTCTCCCTGCCCCACGCGTGACTGCTGCAGACACACAGTACAGCTTGTGTAGCCTCCCCCAGAACACAACACGTGCAAGATTCCAGAACATGCATGCATGAGGCCGCCTGCTTCTAAGTGGGGTTATTACACCACTGCTCTGATGTGGAAGGAAGCGCTATGTAAGACAGTGGCTGCTGAACACCAGCTTCCCTTGCCAGAGTCAAAGGAAGGGGGTGGTGTTTTGTCTCCTTGATGCTATGAGTCATTCACAGTAAGATATAGCTAAATAGCCAGGAGGAAAGAATTTGATCTCCTCAGGCTTTTCTTCAATCTCAAAAATAAGTGTGTGTGTGTGTGTGTGTGTGTGTGTGTGTGTGTGTGTGTGTGTTGGGGGACTCCTTGCCATTCAGAATGTCTCCAGCTCAGCCTCGTAGCCCTGTATAAAAATTATGGTTTGCTGTTAGTAAAGACAACAGATTTGCTTATGTGAGGACCTCAGATGTCACTGGGATTAGTATTGACTGATTGTCCCAGAAGACTGGGCAGACTTCCCGTGAGTGTGGACGCAAGAAATTATGTGGTAAGATCACGTCTGCTCATTCACCTTCTCCTGAAACAGCAAGAGTCTCCTGGATGGAGTTGCGGAAGCTGAGTTTCCCTAAAAGTAGACATACAGGAACACTCTCCTTCTCAGCAAGCAAGCCCCTGATGAAAGAAACTGGACACCTCATCAGCACATATGTGAGATCAGCCCTGGGCTTATTTTTCATAATAATTCATTTATGTCAGAGTCAGTAAAAATGGCAATGCAGAGAACAGAGATAAACATCCTGGAGAATTCTCTTGGTTATTTTAAAAATATTGTCTCTGTTGACTTGAAGTGGTGTAGAAACAGTTCCATATGTTGTGTTTCTTTTTTCCCATTGGATCTTATAGTTTAAACATAGATCTTCTATCGGATACAATTTCTGTTAACAGTATCAGATACGTGCCAGTATCCCGTTATCCAAATGCCTCCACACAGAGAATTATACAGATTCACAGGACTCATCGGAACCACCCCACTCTAACTCAAAGGTCAGTGACTGATGGACTATGAAGCCTACAAATGCATTTTCTCTGTGTCATGAAGAGGCTTCATCTTAACTGAGTTATCAATGTTTCAAAGTCAGGAGATTTCAAAGAAAAATGCATCTTCTTACTTCTCTTGGAAGAAAATCATATTTGGCGATACTAGGCCTGAACATTGGGATGAAGAAAAGTTACTGATGTATAGAAAAGAGGGTGTATTTCATGCTTTGAAAAGGATCCTAAAGTTCCAGATGGTGACCCAGACAGTGGGGAAAACAGAGAAAGATGAGATGCAGGAACACCTCAGACTGGTTAAAGCAAGTTTGGATCAGCAGGATTCCAGGGCAATTCCCCCACCAACTCTCCCACACCTTCCCCATCATTGCTAATCCTCATTTCCTGCTTTATTCTTCTCCCTTTACATGCACAGGCCACCTGATGGGTTTTATATTTTACTTATTTCATTTAGCGTCTGTCTTCCCCATTGCAATGTTAGTTTCATAAGAGCAGATTTTTGTCCATTTTATTTATTTTTTAATCTCAGAATTAAAAATGCCTGGTATATAATCATTCAAAAATACTTACTGAATTGATGGAAAAAATGGACAGATGGATGAAAGGATGGAAGGAAGAAGGAAGGAAGGAAGGAAGGAAGGAAGGAAGGAAGGAAGGAAGGAAGGAAGGAAGGAAGGAAGAAAGGAAGGAAAGAAGGAATTGGCTGGAGCTCAGTACTAGTTGCCATCTTTATATGTGGGCCATTTTTCTTTCAGACAGATACTGTGCTTGCAGCCCAGTTCCCTCATATAAGTTTCCTTCCTGGCTATCCCTTGAGGCATCTGAGCTTGAGATGCCAGCTCTAAAATCCCTTTATTGAAATATACACAAGTAGCTGACTAGGAATTGGCCCTCAGAGGGGAACCCCTTAGCAAAAGGGCCTGTGACTAGAGTAAGATGAGTGAGGTGCCCAGGGCCTAACCTGTAAGGCCCTAGATGCCTCATTCTCAGGGAGGCACTCACTCTCAGAGTCATGCAGATGCCAAGTTGGTATTCGCATGACCCTGGCAGGAAGTGCCTCTTTACAGTTTGTTTCCTAGGCTCCTCACTTGCCTTTACCCTAGACAGAACCCTGCTGAGCAGAACTCACACAAAGCAGCCATAGTGTGAAGACTGCTTCTTTTTTGGTGCAGGTAATATGGAGATAGTCCATCCTTGAAAAGAATCAGTCTAGTGTGGGAGACATCTGTGTATACAATGAAGGATAAGGGACAGTAACAACTATAACCATTATGAAGAAATTACTGAGGCAGAGTAGAGGAGAAAGAAAAAACAATCAGCCAGAGAATGTGAGATGAGATTCCTAGAAGAAGCGATATTAGAATAGGGCCAGATTAAAACGAGCTGAATGTCTCCAGGTAGAGAGAGGAAGGAAGGACACTCCAAGCATGCGAAGCTCTGTGTGCGTAGAGGCTCAGACCATCTAGTGGATGGAGAGTGGAAGCATGGGCCAGCTGGCTAGAGAAGAGGCTGGACAAGTGAGTTAGGATGAGATGATGGAGAGTTAGGATGAGATGATTGTATTTGCCAGGCTCATACGTTTACATGTTATACACATTGCCAGTGTTTCTCAGAGTACGAGCCTCAGACAAGTTTCTCAGAATCGTCCAGGGTGGCTGGCTGTTCAAGTTTATCCTCGGTGTCCCTGCAGAGCCTACTGGATCTCTAGGAGTGCAGCTCAGACATCCGCTTTTTCAGAGAGTTCTCCTGGTGATTCTTATACCCACTAATGTCTGACAAGCGCACATTTGAAAGTGACTGGTTCTCAAACATGTCTGTTCACTTGAATCACAGGAAGTGCTCTCACTATATGAACATGGCCTGGCCTCAGGCCACTGCTGGGGAGTCTGATCCACAGCCAGGACAAGACTGACCACCCCAGGCAAAGAAAGTCACTGCCCTGTAGGTGACTCTTCCTGTTGTAGAACAGGATTGAGAAAATTATATCCCATAGATAGATCAAATCAGGCCCACCACCTGTTTTTGTAAATAAACTCTTATTAGAACATAGCAATACTCATGTGTTCATATATTGTTTTTGGCTGCTCGCATGCCATAATGGCAGACGTGTGTAGTTTCTACAGAGATGTCATGGCCCACATAGCCTAAAATATTTACTGCTGGTTCTTTACAAATGTTTGCATATTTCTGCTTTAGAAAAGTTTTGGCAGTGATAGAGAATGGGGGAAGGAGGACAATTTAGAATGGCAAGAGAAAAGTAAAGGGTAGGGTGAGACACAACAAGATGGAATCCACAGACCTTGGTGGACAGCTAAATGGATGAAGAAAGACAGGGGTCAACTGTTTTGTATTTCCAAATCAGGGGCTTGGGCGAATGCCATTAACCAAGAAAGGAAAGAAAATGTTTGTGGGAAGGAGAGTAGGACCCAAGTTACAGAATTTCCGAATTCATACTGCAGAAAAGGTGTCCAGAAAGCATTCAGGAGAGAGCTAGGGGCTGAAGATTAAGACTCAGGGCCACCATCTTAGGGATAGGAGCAGAATTCATGGAGCAGATCAAACCAGCGAAGAGAAAAACATGGAGGCAAGTGGGTTGAGGGAGAAATTCCAAGGAACCCCATCAGTTAAGAGGCTGGCAAAGCAATAACCTGAGAAGGAGTAGTCAGAAAGGTGAGAGAAAACAGACATGAATTATATTTGTGGAAGCGGAGCAACTGATGTTAGCTTTGGGGTTGGTCTTTGCTGGGCTCAGGAGGTGTGGAGGATACTCTGGTGACTGGGGGCCCCCTGCCAACTTCCTGTGGAGACATCCATGGAAAACACCTGACACTCATCTTCTGCAAGGGGACAGCTGCCTTTCTGACTCTTCACACAGGTTCCTCACACCCATCCCCCTGGGAAGTGCAGTATGATTTTCCCACAGAGCAGACGGGATGCTTGCTGGAGTCGCCTCTGCCTTGTAGTGTTTTTCCTTGGTTTGGCTCTGACAGTGCCTGGTAGTGCAAATAAGCCTGGCTCGCCAGCGCCTGGCACCCAGCAGCCACTGAGCCAGCCCTGCTGAGGCCCTACCCTGTACCTTCTGACAAAGCACCCTGTGTCAAGATCAGAACCCAATCCTTAGAGATTTGCTTTCCCCATAGATTTGGGGAGAGAGGAAGAGTAAGCAAAGGAGAGAAAAATAGAGAAAGAAGGAGGGAGTTAAAGAAAAAAAGGAAAGAATAGAGGCAGAAACTGACGAGCAGAGGAGCCAGAGACCTTCCACTGGGCATGTGACACGCGCTGGCTGCGTAGCCTGGAGAGCTGTTGTAATACGGAAGGCAACAGCACATGCTAGTTAGGTGTCCTGTACGACACCTAACATACTGGGCACTCAATACATGTCTGTTATAATTATACTTCTGAATACCCAGAGAAAGCAGGCCAGCTTTTTAATTGATAGATCCTTTGATAATTTTCATACAGCATGCAGCAACATTCATGTTTAAAAAGGGGGGGGGGGATTCCACGTTATATTACCTTCTTCTTGCATCCTTAGCTTATGTGAAAGTTGGCACTTGCCACGTAGTAACTTGCTAAAGGGAGAAGGGATGCCCCCTTCTTAGGGAGATATAGTGAGATACAACAATACCATGAAGATTCTGTTTTATCAGCAGGTTGGAAGTAGTTAAACGTCCAGTGCTAGTTTCTAGCTTCCGACTTTTCTCTGACCTCTCCTTTTTTTAATGCTCATTCCTTATTCCTTCCATCCATTCCTCTTCCCATCCCCACTGTAGTGGACTCATCTCTTTGGGGCATCTTTCTAAGCCGTTACATAGTTTTCTCCTGGGAAGTTTTGCTACCAGGATTTGCCAGCTAGTTCTGCAAAGGAGTTTTCAAAGAACTCTTGAAATCTGCAGCGCTGTGTCTGTTTTGATAAAAGGAAGCAAAGCTTTTGTTTGTTTGGTAGAGTTTGCTGTTTGAAGTGTTGCAGTCTCCCTCTGGGGCCTCCTACTGCCTTTCAGAGAGTCCTTTCCTGTTGACTTGCACAGGCTTTCCTTCTTTTTCAATAGTGCATATGCTGTTGTATTATTGTCTGTTTGCTTTAGTTCATATTTCTTCTCTGGATGGATTTTCTATGAAGATCATCCCTACTTGTTTGATCTTTAATTTCAGATCTTGTCATTTTCTTTTCAAGTGTGCTTTTCTTTATGGATGTTTCTTTTGGCAAAACAACTTCCTATGGGCTTCAGCGGGTGTTAATGGCACTTTCATTTATTATCGTAGACAACTTCAATTTGTAGGGGGACAGTTGAGTTGCGGTGTGACTCAAAGGAGAAATAAATTCTCTTGCATCTTTGGCCATTTTATTTCACATCTGTGGCCTCAGGGGAGTTGGGGAGCAGAGGACATTGGCCACTTCTATCTATGAAGATTTCTCCATTATCAATGTGGGCCTGGCCTGGAGCACTGAACGCTCAGAAAAATGCTCACTCTCACTCATCTAGTTCGTTGGTTCCGCAGAAGAATAAAACTATGTCTTAGGCACACACAGTTTGAGGATCAGGCTTTAAAAGAAGGTCTCAGTTTATCTTACACATCAGTGAGTCTCTTTCTAGGGAGAACTAATGGCTTTCCTGGGGGTCTTCAGTAGAGAAGGGGTACAAGTCAATGGGCTGAAGCCCTGTGGGGCCCAGAGAATCATTTGCCCAATCTGCCCTGAGCCAGGCTTTGAAAAGGTCCCCAACCAGAGCCAGCAGTCTGAATTCATGGAGTGACTGCATCTGCACACAAAAAATCTTGATATTCTTTACTGATATTTAATGGCCATTTACATGACCATTTTATATTCATCTATCCATCATTAATAGGAATGTCTCCAGAGCTGCTGTCTTGCTTAAATTAAGGAATTTTGACAGCTGAAACTCACTTCCCTATCCTGCCACAGTTTTGAGAATCCTCTGAAATATTAATACCGTGGCTAGCTCCAGTTTATTCCCACGTATACTTTTATATCCAGAATTAATGAGAGGTATCCATATCTCACCCAATTGTTCTCATCTACTCTGAGCGCGCTATTTTAAAACTGCAATATATCTCCCTTGTTTAGCAATCCCCATTCCCCTTAACCTGTTCCTTTTCCATTATACTTATTATCTCCTGGCCTGCTAAGTACTGAACACATTCATTATGTTTCTGGTTTATTGCCTGTTACTAGAACGTATGCTCCATGAGGGTATGGACCTCTGTCTCCTCAGTGATGTATGCTAAGTGTGTGGCACACGTAAGTATTTGGTAAATGTGAGTTTAAGGCTCAGGTTCTAAGAGGATATGATTCTTCATCACTGTACTCAACACTCAGAATGTTTCTCAATCCCCATGTTGGCATTGTAGGAAAGACAATTTTTTAGTGTGTCAGTCTCATATATGCCGAGGGGTATCTGGCACGCCAGGCGCCTGCTCACCAATCACTCATAATGGATGATGAATGTAACAATTAGAAACATCCCTACAATTTCCAAATCACCTTTATGGCTCTGGTACAGCTTTGCTTGATAACTACTGCAGGTCTGAGAACAAAACTATTCTTTTGCACTGGAGTTACTCTTAAATACCTTATCTTGAGGCAGTTTGGGGGTCCTGACAGAGATGGTACACTTTCCTTCCTATATGCCTCATTCAACAGGTTTCTAAATCCTTTCACATAAATAAAGACAGTGGTATTTTATGGTAAAACTCAATTGTCAAATATGACTTCTATGTCAGTCACTAACAATCCAGGAAACTGATCTTTTCTAAGTGCTTTTGAGTTGGATTCCAGGCTGTGCCACATATACTTTAAAGTACAAATGACACCCTGCCCACCAATACCGCATGTGCAGGGCTACTTGAGGTCAAAGTCCGATTGAATGCCTCCCCACAGTTTAGGGAGAAGCTAAGCTCTGTGGTCAGAGAGCAAGTTTGACTGATTTCTTTTCACTGTACTGGTCAGTTATTCAACCGTGATGGACAAACTGACGAGTTCAATTGGAATAACACAGTCCAAGAGAATGGCATATAAAGTTGCTGATGGCAAAAATAACAGACATTTCAATGACAGAACATCAACAAATAATTACTGATTGTCTACTGGATACAAAGTACTGTGCTACAGGACAGCAAAAGTTGTGGTTAACATGGCATCCAATGTCACTCTGCTGAGTGACAGTGAAATATGTGTACGAATACTAATACATAAATGCCGATACTGAGAGCAGTTATAGGAAACGCTTTACATATACTCTCCTCGTTTAATCACTGACATGGATACTATTATTATCTGTTCTATAGAATCTCAGAGAAATAAAAGAACAAGGTCTCACTCAGCTAGGAATTGGTGGGGCCAGTACTTAAACTCATGTTTGTCTGGGGCCAGAGAATGTTACCACTATATGACAAATTAACATTTCTTAATTGGCCGAAATTTTCAGTTTTCATCTATTTTTGGTTGTATAAGCACAAACACAAGTAGACAAACAGATAATATATATTTTTAAACTCTTCCTTTAAGGCAATGTGCGTTGGATTGCTTTCTACTTTTTACTCCAAGTCTTTATAGTTCTAATCCATCAGTCTCTGAACATTTCACATTTGATCACAAATTGCTCATCTTCAAATGAATTACAATGCCTTACATTAAAAAAACACTTACAGATCCATCTCTGTTCCATTTCCAGAGATTTATGTAAGAATCCTTTCTGATCTTACCTAAAATTAAAATGAAAAGCCATACTCTGGTAATACCATAGGATAATACAAGTGTTCAATTCTGTGAACATGGGAGAGACATAACCGATTATTTGGCGTTTAAGGAAAAGAAATACCTGTACTATTTCATTTTCAGTTTTGAACTCTACTGTCCGATTTTGGCACAATTTTCTAGCCTCATATATATTAAATATCTATATTATATATATATATATATATATATACACATATATATATATATGTATATATATATATACATATATATATATATAATCATCAAAAACAAGAAACAAAGAAAATAAATAAACTACATTTTCTTTGCCTCCAGGATTGAAGACATTTTCCCCTTGGCACGTACCCTAATAAGTAGGAAAATCTAGGATGAAAGTTACGGTGTTGCTTCAGTAACTTCTAAGAAATCAATATGATTTTGGCTTTCTGCTACAACTTTCAAAGAACAATTTGATGTATCTCTTAGTCCCTGATAACTTTCTTTACACACTGAAGCAAGGCAATCCCAGCCAAGTATACGTGCCTGCAGATGATAAGGGCCAATTATTTAAAGTTTATATCTTTTTAAAGAGAGATGCAGAGTTCCCATACAAAGAGCTAGATATGACATGTTCCCATACACATCACCAAGCTCTTGCCTGACTTCTTGGGCCAAATTCCATTAAGTCTTTGAGCCAAGAAAATTAATTTCACCACTCACTGAAAAACAATATGTCAACTATGTCATATCCTTGATAAGGTGGATTTACAGAAAAAAAAACTTTCTAACACTATACGTGATTACTTAAAAGTAAGCAGTTTATTAATTTTGTGCTTTTATGGAAAGAGTAGAGGTGTTTTGTGTGTTTTTTAAAACCAGTGTGCGTGTTTGTGTGTATCTATCACCAAGTCACCTAGTTAATAAGCAAGACAAACTTACTCAAAGAAATTATTTGGTGTTATGTAAATATAACTTTCTGAGCACAAAAGAGAATCTTAATTAAGTGTTTCAAAGGCTCTCCAGTTTAATCACAAGGCCTGTGAAGAAACAACCACAAAAGGAATAAAAGATGAAAAGTAGATGCAGAATTATGTTTATTTTATTGTATTGGACACCAAGATATAGGCGATGGTTAACTACAATAATCACACCAGCTTGGTTAAATAACGTGGGACTAACAGCATAAATTCCAACTGTGTACAAGAATACAAAATGGGTTGAGGCAATCTCTGAATAATTAAAGGTATATCATTCTAGTGTCTTAGTCTCTAAAAAATGTACCTTGGTTGTATACGGACCTACGTGGCTCTAACTAAGGATTCATACTCACAATTCAAGATCTTAGGCAGGGGAGGTCACACGTGTGATTTCCCCAGGGATTCTCAGTGTTCATGGGCCTCTACAGTCCCATATTTCTGCACCAGCAGCAGGAGGAAGTGAGAGACCATGGAGCCCTTGAACTTCAACGTCAGATATGTAGGAGCCAACACACCAGACTCAGCCAGAAGAGCCCGAGCTTTCTCTTCCTCCCAGGCTGCTTTAGTTAGAGCGCTTAGAGCATGCACAATCCGATAGACTTCACTATTGCTGGAAAGTAAAATTGATTAGACGGTATGCAAGAGACATTTAGTGCTCCATGCAGCCCACGTGCCCGACTACATTTCCAAGTCCCTTGCAGATAAGGGCTCCACTCTGACCTGTTCTGGCCAATGGGCTCTGAGTGGAAATGCTACATTAACAGACAAAGAATTTGAGAGCCAGCAAATGACCCTCCATCTCTTTCTTTCTCTGCCTAAGTCACCTGGGGGCTGCACGTCTAGCTGTCAGAATTAGAAGATGCAGAAAGCTGGATTCCTTGTAGTTGGTAGGGAGAGCCCTGGAAGGCCACTCTTTCCTCAACATTATTTGTGTGAGTGGGAAATAAACTGTATGTGTTATGCTACTAAAATGGAGGGAAGGTATTGCCCAGAATAGCATCATTTATTTTTGTCACCTACATTAACTGCTAAAATAATCAAAGTAACCAGAAGTGCCACTGCTGTTGGACACGAATGCTAAACTACAGACATTTATTTTTGTACCTACTCCCCTGGAGGACCTCTAGACAACCAATCAGGTAATCCACATTTCAAAGTGGAAAGAAGGAAATTCTAGGGAATTTTTTATTTGACGTAAAAGCTGGGAATACATATATGACTTCCATGGAAACATTTTCAGATATTTGGATATGTCCTTAATACGAAGTAGATGCAAAATTGGTTCCTTGTTTAGGGACTCCGAAAAGTACCCTGCCAAAACTGTTTACTGAAAATGTGACATTGTGATTCAAAAAGAAATCAATGTTGTTTAAAAATCTCCAGGATTTTGCAGTTTTGTTTCAACAGGCCTAAAATGAATCATTATAACAAAAATATTCCAACTCCCCCACTTGTCCACCGTCTAAATTCTAAATGCAATATCACAATTCTGCCGATAGAAATTCCCTCATTATCTGTGGACCAGGTCAAACCACAGCACAACGGCCACCCCAGGAGACCTCTGAGTGGGGCCTTTTGCAAAAGAATCACACTGGCTGTCAAAGAGACTTACAGGGACACTCTACAGGAGGCTCTAGTGTGCACAGCAGCCAACCCTTATAATCGGGTCATTTGTTTGCTGCGTGATTTATATACCATGTGGACTCAGAACAGAGTGCCTACTTTCTCCCAGCGGTACAGGATGACACAGGATGGGGGTCCTAGCATTTATAACTTGTCCAGGCACTCTGGTCCCAAAGGAAAATTAATGTGAGCTGCAATTGTGTGTCATCGCAAGAAGCATAGTATGTAATGTTAAGAGCACGGGCTCTGAAGCCAGCCTACCTGGGTGGAAAGGCCTACCCGACCTCTTCCTAATGACATGACCCTGGCAAGGTATTAACCTCTATGAACCTTTGTTACTTCATCGGTAAAATGGAAGGTTACAGTCCTACCAATCTTTTTGGGTTCTTGGGAAGCTGAGTTTGAGAAGAGCTCAGAAGTGCAGAAGCCTGCCTGGTACAGAGAAGGCAGCCAATAATTCATTATTAACCATTCGTGTTATTAAGCATTACGGACATGGATCATCAGTGATACATTATTGATACAATTATTAGCATCCTCATTATCTCTGATGATGGTGGTGGTGGTGGTGGTGAGGATGGTGATAGTAATGATAATCACTTACTAATGCTTGCTATTAAGTCCCTTGTGTGGATTATCTCATTGAATTCTGAGGATGACTATTTAGACTATGATTATCTCCTTTTGACATGTGAAGGCATTGAGACGTAGAAAGGTTAAGAAGCTTGCTGAAATCAAAGAAGTAATGAAGCCAGACGAGAAACCAGGCAGCGTGACTATGGAGCCTGTACTCTGATGTCACCACCCCACACTCCTGCATTTCCCCAAACACAGTCACAGCCATTAGCTGCCCTGACACTGACAAAGCCCCATGTCATGGCACTGTTTGCACAGGACGGCATCCCAAGTTATTTAAAATACGTACCTCAGTTGCCAGCAGCAAAAACCCGCTAGAGACCTACAATGTCTGATTGCCCTGCCTCCTGAATAAGCTTGAAAATCAGAGTAATAGGAGATGGGGATTCTGCTTAGAAGCAACATGCATCCAGACCAGTTAAGGTAGGAGGAGAAAAGGAGGCTGCGCAAAACAAAACCAAAAAAAATCGTGCCAGAGATCAGGGTGGTAGAGGGAGAGCTTAAAGGGTATCACTCCCCTTTTACTCCTAGCCTGGGATTCAGTTTGTAGCCAAAAGCTGGTGGGGTTTGTACTGTAGCCACAGAGAGTGGAGCAAATGGTGTCTTTCAACCCCTAGTTCTCCTTCCCTTAAGCAGCTGTCCATCTTTTCTTACCTCCGCCTGGGTAAATTAACCAGTCCCTTACCCGGTCACCTGCTCGCTCCCTTGATGTGCAGTGCCTGGAAGTCCCTGCTATGAGTCTAGAAAACTACTCACAGAGAGCCCAGCTTTCCTCTGACATCACTGCCCCACTGGGGAAGGGTCTTGGCCCTTCTCACGTCAGAGTATAGTTGGCTAGCCCATCCTTTGCTACACTGATGCTTCATTTCATTCCTTTTTCTAGCAGTGGCTAATTTGTGAGAACCTCTTCATGCCTATAATAGATTTAGAATATTGACCAGTTCTCCCTCAATTTCAGGAGCTATGGGAACAAGTCAAGGGGCAAAATGATTTCTACAGCTTTCCAGCCATTTCTCAATCACTGAGTCACCGGGAGGCTTATCTTCCATAACCTAATCCCTACCTCACTATGGTATGTTGTATTTTCTCCCCCAACTATGTGTTCTTGTTCTAAAAGAATTATGCATGCCTACTTTCCCAGTGACTTCCCACCTTATTGTCAGGAGTGGTGAGGTTGACTTTCTTTGGGCAATGGAATGTCAGTAGATATGAAATATCCATGTCCAAGCAGAAGCTATGAGTGCAATTATAAGACTTAACCTTTTGCATTTCTGTTCTCTGCAATGAGAACAGCACGGCCCATATGGGGGCTTCTCCTTCAGCCTGGGTCTTAGAATAAGAAACACATAGAGTAGAACCAAGCAGAGCTAAGCGGAGCGACTGCCAATCACAGATGCATGAGAAATAAATACCTGCTTATTTGGGGGTTGTTTGTTATTTCAGCCAAGGCTAACATACAAATTATTTAACAGCAAGAGCTCCGTGTCCACACAATATCCAGTGACAGAAGGAAAAAAGAAGGCAACACAATGTAGTGGTCACACATACTGACTAAGAGAACAGGAAGACCAGAAGTCAAGTTCTAGTTCATCTATTTACTTGAGGTGATTTCTGACTCCAGTGTCCTAAATGTTTCACTTAAATATCCCCTGTTCCATTCTTAATGTTTTATGAAGATTAAATGAGATAATGCACTTGAGGAGCTTTTCACTGTGCTTGGCAGAGACTATGTGTTAAACAATTGATAGAAATATGCACACCTAGAAAGACATATCAGTGCATAGATCTATAAATATAAAGATCTATGTCTCTATCTAGCTATACGAAATTTAATTAAATGCATTTTTGGAAATCAAGTAATCAGTCAGTTCTCTCAACAAATTCCCGAATAGTTTTAAATTAATTAATGCATTGTGGTACTGGTGGTTTTCCTGTAATTTTCAAGAGAATTTGATCGACCCAATTTTTCATAGAGATGTAGAGCTTGTTCTGTAAACCCCCCAGTTTACTGTTTCTGCAAAGACACTCTCTCCATAACAGTTACAATCTGCTCTTTCCACATTGTATGGATCAAAAGTCCTTTGACTTATATTAGCCTAGGCCGAGTCATTACCATAGATTTTGTTCTTTCCTTCTTTAATGGATAAGCTTTTAGGATCTGGGTAATGGTTTGGAAGTCAAAACAAAATCTGAAAATGTCTTTAGGTTCAGAAGAAAGTGAGAATGATAATATTCTTGTTTTTCCCTCATGGAATTTTCTCTCTTTTCCTATCTATTCTGCCCAATGCTATTTTGCACCCAGTGTGAGTCTCTCCTAATCTTCACTCACCTTCATAATAAGGAGAGTCATTGCATGTATACTTGCAAAGATAAAAGAGCTAGGGGCTTTGTGCTGAAGCTAGCATTATTGGCATTTCTATGGATATTACCCAGAACTGTCATGAGCGAGGCTAGTTCCACAGATGAAAGATCAATTGTTGACCTACCAAGAGGCAACATGTGGAATATTCTGAGGATGAAAGACATTACTCTCCATATGCCTTCCTCATAGACCTAGCTCAGGGCTGAAATTCTTGCTGCCATGAGAAGTACGCCTCTCTATCACAATACTCTATTGAAAAGACTCTCGGAGATGCATTAGAAAGAAATCCTTACATACTTGAAGACCATTACCTCATTAAACTGTTTAGTTCCTTGCCATCTTACAAAGAAATTCCAGGGCTTTGAGGGAGTGGAATATTGGATGATTAAATTTTGGCTAAATGGTATATTACTAAAGGGACAGGTAGGAGGAAAGGGCAGCCCTGATAGCTTCAGGGGCACAAATCATCTAAGAGAAGATGGTTCCCAAATGGCCCCAGGATGTCCTGACTGGACAGGCTCTCAGATTCATACCATTCTCCCTGCCTCTCTATAGTGCCCTGAATCAAGGATATCCATGGGTGCCAGTGACTACAGCAGACCCTAAATAAGGTCTTTCCCTGGGTTTATTACATGGATAAGACACAAAGGTCGAGGAGACTTGAAAGACTAGGAAGTGCTACTCAATCTTGAGTGGAGAGGAGAAAGGTTCTCACTGAATGCTGCAAGAGACTAGGAGACGAACATATACTTTGCAATTCTCTCAAAATTTTGCGGGCTGGGCTCCTATGCACCACCCCATACTGTTAGGCTGGGACTTCTCATCCTTTGTGACTGCTGCACAAGGAAGAAAGTGAGTCATACTCCTGTCCTTTCATGATACTTCGTGCTGGATTGATGCATTTGTTAACAGGCTCAGGCTCACGCAGTAGGAGACCCAGTAGGTGGGTAGCCACTGGCAATGATGTCAGAAGCAATGGGACCCAGCCAACCCACTTGAGGTCTCTCTTCTTTCCCTGATGCCCTCTTGCTACAGGGTGGCTGACCTGCTTTACTTGCCAGATGAGCTTGGCTCTAAGGTTTTCCTTCTGCAGGAGAATGTGGAGTATGTCCCCTTCTGGAGTGCCATTAGAAATCAAATTATTACGGGCTAGAGGACGGTAGCTTCAGTGTGGCAGCTGAAGTCTACATTTTTGAGAGAGTAATTGGGCCCAGACTGTTAACAGGTGCAGTCACTTCCTCCCAGGGAGAAAGAACACCTGCCATGTGTGTTATACACGGGCTCAGCAGGAAGCTGCCTATCAAGAGAAAGTAGAAACTGGGCGGAAGCCTGAGCACAATGCTACGTCTGAGTGGTGACTAAATGAAGCTCCTGCAAAGGCTGGAATGGCCTCTGTTCATAACTAAGATGTGCGATTACTTCCAAATGATCAGTCTTACTCGTTATAGCGCTGCTTCTGGTCCAAAACTCACCAAATGTCTATGCCATCATTTCCCACATTATATATCGCAAAACACTTGTGTTTAGAGAAACGCAAGTGATTTTTTTTTGGGGGGAGGGTAAGAAAAGAGTTAGGGTTTTCAAATTTTCTTAGGAAACACAGCTCTGTGCAGTTTCCTTCTGGCAATTTTTAAGGTACATTGTTCCATGAAAAAGGGCCTGGGCCGTCCTGGAGTATAAAAGTCTGATTATCTTTTAAGCCACTATTCCTCAATCCAATACATATTTGCACAATATCTTTTATAAAAGTCCCATGCTATACTATTTAAGAAATTCTGGTTTACGCAAGTAAACATACATAGGTTGAGAGAAATTATTTTCTACATCAAAATGCGGCAAAGGTCTTCTTCTCTGTTCCTGTATCAGTACTGGTTCACTTACTGTGAGATGTGGTCTAGTACGTGGATGAGGGAACAGATTTGGGCCAAGAATGCTTGTTTTCAATGCTGTGCCCAACACCTATTAGCTATGAGACCTTGAACAAGGTACCAAACCTCTCTGTACCCAGTTTTCTCCAGTGAAAAATGGGGATAATTGCAGTATCTGCCCCAGATGACTGTGGGCAGATAAAATCAGGTAGCACATGTCAGAGCTTCGACAGCGGCTGGCACCTAGTAAGCATGAGGTAAATGTTTGCAGTTATCATCACCACCATCATTATATCCCATCACCATCTCCCACCCGTTCTCTCAGATTCAGATCCTGGAAGTTGTTCTGTCTTTTCCTCTATCACCCACCTCCACAGCCATTCCGTCACCCCGTCCTGCCTGCCTTTGGAAGGCTGCGTCTCCACCATCCTGATCGTCCCATGTCCTCCTTGCCCCATGCTGGGGTTTTATAGCCTCTCCCTGGCTGGTTTCCCTGACTCTAGTCTCACTCTCTACCTAACCACCAACTTCCCAGGAACAGGCAGACCTGCCTCACACTCTGCTGTCTTCTTGGTCCCACCTGGCTCAACACTACAATGGTTCCGTCCTGACTGCCTAGCTCGCACAGTTCAAGGTGACCTTGGATTGCAAACCCCTAAAACGAGCCCCAAAGGACTTCCAAAGCTCAGGCATCCCTTCAGCCCCAGCCTCTGCTCCTGTGGTCCTTCCCGCTTGGAATGTCCTTACTAGTCCTGCATGGACTCAAACCCCAAAGTAGATTCCAAGATCAGACTCAGCTCCCGACTTGCCTCAAGGCCTTCCCCGGTCACGTCAGTCCCCTCTGCCGTGGGACAGTGGATTGTGCTTTGGGACAGGGACACAGGGATGTAGATTTAGAAACCTGGGGTCACATCCCAGCTTCAATATGTGCAAGCAGGAAGATGTGTGATTGAGCTGTGTTACGCTTTTCTACCTCTCATTTCCTAACTTGTAAAATGGAGATGAATTCTGTTCTCTCCACAGGCTTACTATCAGGTTTAAATAAAAACACTGTGTGCACATTCCAGTTCTTTCCCAGAATCCTCATTTGGTGACGGTGCTTAGAAGGCATGAGGAAGGTACGGAAGGGAAGACAGTTTGTCAGCCCTCCAAAACCAGCCTCCACGCTTCAACAGAGCTGTGCTACCACAATCAATTGTCCGTATATACATAGGATGAACATAACCTTTCAGTAGAAGAAAAAAACTAGAGCTCCATTCCAAAAACCGCAAAGAAGAAAACCACTGAGCTATATAGTATCCTATCGGTGGTAGGACGCACACCCCTTCTCGTGCACTGCCCTCCACAATCATTTTCCTATTTCATGACAGCACTGCTGCTCTCCCCAGATATTGCCTTTGTGCTGTAGGAGCATATCCAGGGTCAACTCTAAGTATTTAGTGACCCTAGTAAGTACATCAATACTTGTCAGTGAAGAAATGCTGCCTTGCTTCCCACCCGTTCTTCCAGAAATCACCCTTTTATAAGGTTAAGCACGACAAGCGTTTGCTTTTCCACTTGCCTGAGCAGGCAGCCAGACTTCCTTATCTCTGGGAAGATCTGCTTCAGCCCTGGCTCCATTCTCTCTCTTCTAGCACCAAATGGCAGCCAGAGAATAGCCTCTGAGATCTATGTTTCCTTAGCAGGATTCAGAGGACCATAGATATTCGAGATGAAGGAGAAAAAATATCTATCAGGACATCTTGTCCTCTCCTGGTGCAAAATGGTTCTGGCCTGAACATTTTCTAAATATTTGTCAGGCCTGGTATTAAAGACTTGAAGTGACAAGGCCCCTCAGGGGAGAACTCGGCATTAAACCTCACTCTTAAAGACGATTTCTTTTGCTGACTTTCTCAGCCTCATGTTCCACCACTGTATCTCACCTCTCACTTTTAGTTAAAGTCCTTCTCAGTACCCAGGCTACAGCAAGTGGAGACTATAGGAAGGATACAGGAAGGGTCAGAAGAGGGCAGAACTATCACTCTGTGGGCTATGTGCCCCTTTGGCTCCAGGTAATTAAAAGGATGGCTGAGCAAGGTGAAATCCTGACCTCCAGCTTCAGCTTCTATACTGAAGAAAAGGCAGGCCCTCAATCTTTTCCACTTTCAATCTCCCCTTTTCCATGCAGAGAGCCAAAATGCCATCTTGTCCTTGTAAGCTAATGATGACGTCTCACATGTCTGTCCCTGCTGAGGTCACCACCTGAGATGCCTAACCAGGCCCTCTGAGAGTGGTGAAGGCTCCGACCTCCAGCTGATTGCCATCTCACACGAAGGTGCACCCTATGCTGCCAGATCTTCATTGAAAACAAAAACAGAAATCGAGGTTTCAATGTGAAATCTCCTAATTTTCAGATGTTGACAACTAACTGCCGTAAGAGGTCATACCTTTTCTGGGTCACCTGCATTTCCTAACGGAGTTAAAAAACAATTTTAACCTATATAGAGACCTCATTAACACCAGCCTCCTCAACTGCATGAGATCCCTCCTCCCTCTGAAATCTGTCACTGTTTCTTAGGCGTGTGTATGGAAACTACAATGCTGCATATTTATAATTTTGTGTAAAAGTCTTGCCTGGCAGGTGTCTGATACTTCTTGACCCTAAATCCCTAATATACAAAGATATTTATTCTGCTGTCTTCTGCATAGTTACACCATTCAAAGGGAATGCCCATGTCCCCAGTGCACTTTTTCATAAAAATGGCCAGCCCTCGGGGAATGGTTAAAACTGTTGTGGAACTAGACTGCTTGGGTTTCTGTCCCTGCCTCACTAGTTGATAGCTCTGAGAGCTTGCGGAAATTCACATAGCCTCACTTTTCTCATCTGTAAACTGGAGAGGATAATGAAGGCCTGAACCCCTCAGGTTATTGCAAGGTTGAATGAGCTACTGGGTGTAAATCATTTTGCACATAGACTAACAGCTCAGTAAGTGTCATTTAGAAGCTGCCGCACATTCCCATTCTATCCAAATACCCAGACATCAATGGTGCCCTCACGTCATGTCTACATACTGTAAAGAGTCTCACTGGTCTAATGTTATTTACCTATCTGCACTTTAGTTTTTTCCCTGCAGTTCTAATTGGCTTGCTACATTCTTGGAAGTCTATAGAAATCTTGATAGTTGAATATAACATAAAGAAAAAGAAAGGTCAGATGATCCTGTCTGGGTAAACCATCATTCATGAAGATAATAGTTCTATGCTAAACTAGGTCTGGGGGGAAAGGGGGGGGGATAAGAGAACACACACATACTATGGTAGACACAGATGTGCACCACCCAAATTTCCTTTCAAGGAAGGGCTTACTGCCCAACTGTGAGGCAGGTGGTCAGCAAACAGTGCCCGGCCACAGCTCCTTCAAATGGGCCTTAGCCACAGATAGTTCCTTCCCTGGAGGTCACACCTTTCCTGGGAAGCAAGTATCTCATAACTGAGTGAGGCAAGCATGCGAAGGCACTGCCATTTCGGCTCATCCCAAGACAACCCTGATGGATGATATTAACTCCAGAGCTCCTGCTGGGTTGGGCGATGTTTTGCAAGGCCTGCCTCTGCCTGCTCCTGCTTCTGCCTCTTCCTTTCACAAGTGCTGATGCCTAATGAACATCTTGTACCCTAGACTCCATCTCATCGCTGCTTCCCCAGAACCACAATCTACCACACATGTGCACACATGCCCACTCACTCCTTGATCAACCCCAACAAGCCTTGATAATCATATCTTTTTTAATAAATAGAAAGCAGTCAAGTTTGCTCATGAGGAAGACCAGTTTTGCATTGAGATTTATAGGTTTCATAGACTCAAAGGCATCTATAAAGTTGGGAAGGATTATCGATTATATTTTAATATATCTGTATTCATAGAGAGGGGACACCCAGAGGATAAAAAGGCTGTACAATCCTTAAACATGTTTCTGGATCCTTGAGCACTTTAAGTAATATTTGTGCCTTCAAAAAGAACGTTGGAGCTCTGGGAAATTAGTTTTAAAAGTACAAAAATAATAAATGAATCCTTTGTGTTAACACTCAATAATTTTCCTTCTTAAATCCCCAACGTAGGCATTTTTCAGGGTATATTAGAGGAATTAGACACTGAAATGGAAAGATGAGCCTATATTCAGGTACTCAGCTTTGCTATTACCCAATCATGATGCCATACAACCTGCTGGCATTCAGATTGGCTAAGGGGCCTCTGCAGATGTGTTGCCATAAGAATACCATTGAAAAGTTCTACCACAAAAGTAGTATTTCAAAGATAATTCTTTATATTCCCAGTAACAATAAACTATCTGAGGCCAGAGATACCATTTCATAGACCCTGCTTTCGTCCTCTGTCCTGAGTATTTAGCTGCATCCATCATTCCTTGCCGCCTTTATGCTTCTCTTCACTCAAATATCACCTGATCTTAAAGGATAAATTCTGTTATCACACAACGTCTATGTAGGATGGTGCTCTCATATGTGAAGGTCAGGTTCATATCCCTTTGTAGGCAAATTCTATTCAAACTAACAATGGATAGTTGTTTGGTAAGGAAAAAGATTCCCCCCATTGTAAAATGCATGTGAAAAAGACAAAATGATGATACATTCAACATGAGCTGTGTCCAGGCTACAATTTTCAACTGAGGCAAAATTATCAAAACTCCAATCTGAGTGGTAGACAGCACACTTTCCTAGGCCTCCAACTCACAAATATATGCAGACATGAAATGGAGTCAGAGGCTGGAAATTTTGCTCCTTAAGCTTTCCAACAGGATGTACCTCAGGGACTATGTGAAACGGATGACACAGAGGCTCATGGCTACCAGGAAGGAACTGGTTGCTTTCTAATCCAGAGAAAAATATCTAAAACATTTTGGTTCTTTAAAAGAAAGGTTAGCATTTGTTTTTTTTCAGAAATAAAAGTGGATTATCCTGAAATGATCAGATATATTGTCTGAATAGCTCAAAGCATGAGAGATGCATTATTTTTCCAAAGAAGGAAAAAACCTAATTCAATTTTCAACAGGGTTTAGCAATGTTATAAGAATATATACTAAGCACACAGAAGCTACCTTTGAGTTTAGTTCCTTAAATTATACACACAAAACTGTTTGTACGCACCACCTTAAAGATAAGTCAGGCTGAGGGTCGGGGGTGGTTCATATAATTTAATTAATGTTTTTTGAAATTATCTGCTAGGACAAAATGCTAACATGAAATTTCCTGCAGGCTGGCAGCTAATTCAATAAAAATTAGAAAGGTGAAGCCCTATATCCTGAAAAGGGAAGTTCTTAACCTAAAACATAATTTCCATGTAAATTGCAAAAGTAAAGATGTCGGATTTAGCATCTAAGCAAGAGGAAACTGTCACTTTTCATTATCAGGGGAAAACATTTTAATTTGCAAAATTCCCTAACAAATTTTGATTTGGCAACTCTACCTCTTTATCAGCATGTACCTTAATTTATAATTTGTAGCTTTGTAAGTACTATATTGAGCCAATGGCTTTGGGTACCTCTCTTGGAGGAAATGGTATCCTATGTCCCCCACTCCCACTCCTCACCCCCCTGTGGCACTGCCTCATTAAAATGAAACTCAGACTCAGAGTAACCCTGAAAGACCTGAGCACTCCAATAAAAAATGTGGTATGTCTCTCCCCTTTATACAGAAGTGAAGTCTAGTATATCACATATGGAGAGAAGCTAAAGGCCAAGCTGTTAGAGTTAATGAGCCAATGCACGCTTGGGCTCTCTAACCAGAGAGGTTAGGTACCGAAAATGTGGCTGCCACCAAGAAAGTTTGTTTAAAATATCAATTAAAAATGAGTGACCTCTCTGCTCAGCTCCCACACTCACCATTCAACACCGAGACACTTGGGGCAATGGCTGAAGGACTCACACACATCTGAGAAAAGGCACCTTGGTGGTGTAACCTGTCACAAGCAAGAGCCTTTCTACATTTGTAAAGGTGGTCGTGAGACAACAAAAGGAACACCGCATAAGCGAGGTAGAAGTAAGCATCACAGTATTGTAAGGGTCCAATTTTATGTTCTAATCCATCTGACCCCACCAAAGCTCCTCTTCTAGAGAATGATCTGGATTACTGCCAGAATTATTTTCTACTTCTCATTGTCTTCCAGACTCATTTGTTCACAAGGGGCTGGCAGACCAAAAATCAGCTATGGTAGTAGGGTCTTCTCCATCCTGGATAAAGATGAAGTTATGATATTCTGATCCAGGACGAGGTGACTCTTCTTGGGTCCTGGACAAGATCAACCTGGCTGAGTCCAATCAGCTGATGTGTGTTCTCACATGTAGAATCTAAAGTTGATAATGGTGGAAGTGGTGGTAATTCTCATGGCTCAAAAAATGATTATAGCTCATTATCATTAGTTAACTAAAACTTTCATAGCTTATTAGCTACTAGTTAAAAATCAGTTAAATGTAATATTTAATTGAATCATGAAGATTAAAAGCAGTAACTTACAAAACATTTCTTACATGTCAGTTCCTACACTAAGTATTTTATGTACGTTATTGTGCCTGATTCTTACAACCTCCATGCAAGGAACCCATTTTTAGCCCCACTTGACAGATATGAAAGATGCCTGTGGGAAGCTAAGTAACCTGTCTGAAGTTAAACAGCTCATGAGTGATAGACCTCATGAAGGTTCAAATCAGGTCTGACTAACTCCAAGCCCATTCAATGATCACTTGATATATATCCAACCTATGTAATATTTAGGTGTATTCTCCGTCATCTCTACACTGTGGAGAAGTTCCTTTCACCCCAAAATCAAGTATGTTAAATGAATTTGTGTTCTCAATACACAGCAATGTCTTGCCCAAAACTGTACAAAGTGTCACTATCAAAATTTGCCAGTCCCGCTAGAATTTACCGTGCCCCCTAATGATGCTACATTCATTGCCATGCTAGTTTCTTCAGGGAGCTATCATGTTTAAATTGCAAGATAAAGTTTCTGCAAGCTTCTGACAACATGAAAATCAGACATTATTTAGGAATTCTTTTTTAAACAAACCAGTAGGCATATTCCAATTAAGAGACAAAGAACAGTCACACATATCTATAG
>NC_138060.1:10451057-10518297 GCF_964194185.1 Rhinolophus hipposideros | reverse complement strand
AAAGAAAGAGAAGGAGAAAAAAGGAGAGGGAGAAGGAGGGGGAGGGGGAAAGAAAAAGGAGGAGAAGAAGGAAAAGCTGATAATTTAGATTTAAAACATGTAGATATGCTTCATATGTGTTCTGAAAGTGCCACATAAGTCACACAATTCATGTGGCCATTTACTGACCTATAGGCAACATCTTTAAGAGCAAGAGCCCTGCCTCTCAGCACCTAGAACAGAACCTAGAATACAGTAAGTGCTTCATTAATACTGAATGAACAAATAAGTGAATGAACGGTTCCTTCTCAAACAGAAGAGGTTGAAAGGGAAATTTTCAAATATTTGCTTGGATGCAGGTCAGTGTCATCCTGATAAAAGAAAACACAGTGTGCTCTAATGGTAAATGAGTACGCTGAGTCTGATTATAAAGACTGTGCTAGATTTAAACATTGGTGAGAAGAAAATGTAGAGTTATTTGAGGATTGTTTTTGCTCCAGTTTAGCTCAGAACCAGCAAATAAGCAGTACAGAGAATATTTTCAAGATCAAAGACACAGAAAATAAAGTGTTCCCATTGTTTCGGGGGCTAATGAAGCCCACACAGAGTGGACCATCCATTAGGACAGAGGAGCCCAGGACCTGGAATGCTCACCAGCTGTGATTACCTGGGGCACAGCCATATGAGTACTCCTTCTATGTCTTACTGATGTTTGGACCTCAGCCAACCCCGCCATTTTTATCAAGGCATATTTTTGAACATTCAAGATAAAGCCATTTCAAAATTCAATGATTTGTCTTTACATTCAAAATATCTTCACTAGTCTCATTTGCTTCTCATTCCAGTTTCTTGTCCTGTTTTAACTTAAGGGCATACTTTGACCTCAAACAGATTTGAAGCCCATAGTGGAACAGGTTAACGCTGGGAAATCTTTGGTCCTTTCACCCTGAGAGAGACGGAGCCTGGGCTCAAGATGAGGGCTTATTTGGTCGGAAGGCTGCCACATCTCTAATGGCCTATAAACACTTGTAAGTGGCTGCCTTCTCAAAATCTCTCTCTTTGAAGGCAAGAAAGCTGTAGGTCCTGAGGGCTTCTGAAGAGCTTAATGAAAATGAATAATGAAATGAAAAATGGGCAAAGGAGTTTCCAAAAGATGTTTCCAAAAGAAGTTTCCAAAAGATGGTCAATTTCTCTGACACGCTGGTCTTCAGAAAAAGAGTTCTGACTCCTCCTGAAATGCATGTGTGAAATAAGACATAAAATTGCAAAGTAACGTGGCTCATTGCTCATGAGTGGTCCATGCTAAATTTCCCTCTACCCAGCCCCTCTGAAATCAAGAAAGGAGGAGAGGTGAAGAATGGAAATCGCTTCTAATCTCTGGGCTGACCATGTGGGAAGGAACTAGGGTTTTTGACTCTTGGAATCCTTTTGAAATTCAGTTAGACGCAGGTGATTGGGCTAAGAGAAGTGGGAAGCTTTTGTTTGTGCCCTGAGGCCATACACAAAACCAACCTGATTATGAGATTGTCTGTGATCTTCATTTCAACTATTTTGAGCTGATTTGGAGCTGATATCAAAACTCTGGAAAAGTGTGTCATCACAGAAATCATATCAGTTGTCCTTGGAGTATCTCAGCCTGAGAACTGAGGTTCTTATTCATGTCTGTATCCTGAGGAGTGCTGATGTGTATATTCATTGGCATGTCCACACAAGATGTTCACAACCAGCATGTACTCTGATTGGTCTGTGCTCACATGTAAGTTATAGATTCTGAATATCACCCTATAGCAGATATTGCTGATGCCCAGCATGTATCTTCTCAGCATGCCTGAGTTTACCTGTAACTTCAGTAGATAATTTCCAGCGCACTGGCAATTTCCTACCTCACATACATATGTCTCTCTTCTCTGGAGGCCCGGAAGCTTGCTTTATAGCAGGCAGGGAACACCATAGCATGCAGGAGAGTTAATACCCCCAGGGACAACTCTCAACCATTGGGGGAAGTCAATGACTAAATCCTCCAGCCTCCCCACCTTATAACTATGAGACAAGTCCATCACAACTTCTCAGAAGGTCCCCAGTGAGATTGAGCTCTAGTTACCCACAGTGGTAATTGTGGGTAGCTTTATGGTCTTTTCTCCTTTCCTTAATTCACTTTCCCAATTTCCTTACTTTTGCTTCCTAGGATTGCCTTCCTATAGGTTGTTTCACCTAAGTCTTCGTTTGGGCTCTTCTATGGGGAGGAATGCAAACTGCAAAAACCGCTCCCCTGATCCCTTGCTCCCCTGAGAACAGTATTTTGAACATCATAAGCATTCAAAAAGTACTTGTGGATGTCTTGGGAAATCTGCCTAGTAATAATTCCAGCTATTCCTTGGACTCCTTTGGAAGATTATTCACAATTGGAGATCAATAGAGAAGATGAAGTAGTCCCTTTCTTCCAAGAACAGCATATAAGTGAAGGCTGGAACATGAGTGGAAAATGCAGGGAAGGGTCATAGTTCTGCATGCCTGGGACTCAGGTAGGTAAAAGATGAATGGTGGAGAAAGAGATAGGAAATAGGCATCTATCAATCCTCCCTCCCATTAACTCATTTTATTCGAGTTACAGCAATAGAAGAGAGAGAGATTTCAGTATAGAATTAAGCTCAACTGTAAGTTAAACAGGCAAATAAGACATTTTCCCAAGACAATTACAACAGAGGAGAGAGATTGAACTGAACTCTGAAAACAACAGGGACAAGTACGGGCTTATATTCAATGCGCAGAGTGAGAGAGTGGATGAAAGATTACTAAGAAGAACTTGATAAAGGGTGGGAGGATTCTCACTAAACTATTAGGTTGGTGCAAAAGTATCTGCAGTTTTTGCAATTATTTTCAACCGTTTAAGCTGCAATTACTTTTGCACCAACCTAACAACTTAGCAAGATTTTTGTTAATACTGGGCTAAGCAGACCAATAGAAAGGCCTATATGAGAAGAGGGCTCAAAGAGCCTGAGAAAAGTTTGACAAAGAAACTGGTCCAGGACCTGTGAGCTACCTCTTCTCTAACACAAACGCTGCGTGAAGCATTCAACATTCCATCCGCACTATTGACAGATATTTATGAAGCACTTCTGCTGGGTTCTGGGATAGGATGACGGAGCAAGACAGACATAGTCATCATTCTTATGAAGCTACAATGTTTGGAGGGAAGGTAGATACAAGCTGGAAATGATGTGGTTTGGTGGATTCCATGCTAGGGAAGCACTGAAACACCCAGCAGGAACATCTGACCCTGGTTTTGGAAGTGTTTTGGGAGAGGAGATAACTTCTCAAATTATATGACATTTCCCCTTAAGCCCCAAAAGATGAGTAGAAGTTGGCAAGGCAATGCGGAAAGAGAATAACATCATTAAGAGTATAACAGTTTCAAGAAATTGAAAATAAGTTTGATATGGGTTGGGGAGAATTGAGGAAACTTAGTCTGTGAAGTTAGATAGAGGCCAAATCATAAAAATCCGTGAGGGACACGTTAAGAAAATATGTATGTTTACTACAGGACTTCTCAGAGCCTTAAATTGGTAGGTATCTTAGGGTTTCCCCTGATATGTACTCTAAGATAAGAATCAGAATAGAATTAGCTTGTCTGTGAAGTGATTTTTGAAAATTAGAGGAAGTAAGGACAATCAATGAAGGGGGCATGAATGAGCATTTGGGCCCCTGTGGGCAGTGGGGTTTGGGCCCACTGGTGAGCTCTGGGAGACAGTGTAGAACAGGCCTCAGAGTTGTCCCAACCAACAGACAAAGAAGGTGTGGCATTGTCTCCCTACTGCTGTTCAGCTTTGCTTAAAGTCTGCTTTCAAGGGCAACACTCTCAGATGCTTCCAGCTTGCCCTGCAAGCCACCACATGCGTATCCTGGGCCAAAAGGAAAAGAACACAAAGAAACCAATGAGCACCTAGAGCAAGAACCACAAGTGCTAACAGCAGAGCGTGCAGGATATACGGGCAGAGCATGGAGACGGTCAGCTGCAAAAGGGCCATGTGCTTTGTGAGGCTCTAAGAGGGGAGGTAAGGTTTGGATATTTTCCAAATATGTTTCAGCTTTTTGAATAGAGCATCCTGACAGACTAGCGATGTCCACACGGCACATTTGGAGGGTTCCTTGTCCAGGTCAGTGGCCAGCACACTTTGTCCAGAGAGGGCCAGATAATGAATATTTTTGGCTTTGCAGGCCGTATAGGCTCTGTCACAATAGTTCAACTCTGTTGCTGTATCTTGAAAGCAGCCACAGACACGATGCAAATGAATGGCCACGGCTCTGTTCCAATAACTTCATTTACAGAATCAAGGGGTGGGCCAGATTTGGCCCATAAGCTGTAGCTTGCTAACCCCTGATCTAGACCATTCCTAGAGCTCCATCCGGCTCTAAGAGTCTGACACCTGTTTGGCGTTGCTCTACATAGCAGAGAGGTCCGATCGACTGACCTTAGCACAGCATTTGCTCCCCCCTCCCCATGCAGATCCATGGTAATTGTGTTTCAGATCAACGTGCCTAGTCTCTCTGGAACCCATCCCAAGCAGCCCTCTGCAGCAGCCTCTTTATTCCATTTTGCCCTCTGCTGGGGAAAAGCAACTGAGCCTGTATTAATAATTCTGCTGGGGAAATAAAAATAGGGCTGCCCTGAGGCTGCCTGATGCCAAGAATTTTCTGTGTCATGGGAAGAGAAAAATAAATAGCAGCTCAAAATAAACAGGTCCTCCCCACCCCTAATGAGGCTTAGAGAGACCTGAAGACTAGGGGAAGCAGGGGAGGGGGTGAGATGGCAAAAATCGCACTCCGGCTTTTGCACATGAAGACCTTAGGACAACAGTATCTCCTGATATGTCCATTTAGCCTGCTTTTATTGACCATCTAATGATTGACAGGCATTTATTACCTCATTCAATAAATACATAGTGAAGACTACCTTGTTCCAGACACTGCCAGACAGAACTGGCTGCATAATTTGCGAGGCTCAGTGTAAAATTAAAAGGTACAACTCCTTGTTCAACAACGACTAAGAACTTCAAAATGGGGACAGCAGAGCATTAGCCGAAGCTTGGGGTCCATCTAAGTGCAGTACAACTGCATCAGTCACACACTAATGACGCCAGCCTCGGTGCTTGATTTTGCTGTTATAGATATGATGTTACAAAGAGGACGCCAGTCCTCACCCTAGAGAATCTTACTTTCCAAGGAGGGAGAGAAGATGTGAGTAATAAAAGACCTTGCAGGCTTCACTCCATCTTTTCAATTACTTTACCACTTTTGTCGGATCCCCGTGAGTGCCCACGTGCAACAGCCAGTACCTATATCCCTTTGCTAGCATCTGACCACGGGCTGCCAGAGCCACTGCCTGTGAGCTCAGAGAACTGGAAGTCCTACACCAATTACTGACTTGTGTGGGAGTCCATCTAGTTTGCTCCTGGCGCTTGACGGGGTCAACTCTGCCACCAGACCTCCCCTGCAGCACTGAGTCATACTTTAGCTTGGTTCCCTTCCCTTCCTGCTTCCCACCTCCCTGCCAGTTCTTCCTGAGAACTCTTCCTAGTAGTTCACCTCGACACAAATTCAGGGTCTGCCTTTGGGGTACCCAACCTAAGACACATGCATATAAATGATGGAGGAGTAAGGTTCAAAACGAGAAGTACCTTGATAGAGGTGCTGGGAAAGTACTAGGCACATTGAGAGATGAGAAAAAGCTGGAAGGCAGGGAGTGGCACAGGTGGGAGAAATCCTGGATTATTTGGTGTCCATGTCGGATCTTGATGAATAGATATTATTTCCAAAAGTCGAGTTGAGTGATGGAACAGTAGGAAGTAGTGTGCCTATTCTCTGTTTATCCCTCCAGGTCTTCTCTGCACTCTTTTCTACCTTGCTCTGTGTCGTGCAGGGCGGCCTGCGGCGTCTCAGCTCCCGCTCCCCACATAAGAACGCAGGATGTGGCGAGGCCAAAAAGGAACACCCGCGGAGCCATAGGTGGGGGAGTCATGCCACTGTATTCTCACTGGAGGCTGGAGTCACTCGACGTGCGACCTGCTGTCCGCTTTTCTGCCAACCGACCGACTCCCCTCCCCAACAGAGCCGCGGCAGTTATATCAGTGGCCAATCGGCTAACCGGCCACAGCTGATGGCCGTCTATCACCCGAGCCAGCATCCCGCCACATGAGACCCAGAGCCTGGAAACTGCTCTCCGGGGCTTTGTCCCCACTCTGTGTCTGGAAAGGCTGACCTGTGTGGACTGCATTAACAGGCAACCTTGTCTTCTGGCTTCTGGTTGCATGAGGACAATGACCCTGTCGGTGACAGGCAGGTGGAAGAGCATGAACTGTATGGCCTTCTTCATAAAGTTACTCTTCCTGTATCTAGTAACTGCTCTAGCTCTAGCTCTTTCGGGTCTAGAGGTAGTAATGGATAGCCGTGGGAACTGTACCATTTCCTGCTGGTTTTAAACCCTGCCCACATCTCCGTAAGTAGTCTCTCTTTTGTAAGGTTTCTTATCTACCTAGTTTGAGTGTACCATCTGGACTGTACTGGGACAATGACTGACACAGATATGAAGGGGATTAAAAACAATGCAGGTGAAAGGAAGGGCTCAACCAAAAGCTCCGAAGCTTGGCTCAAAGCTGTTACAAAAATTGTCAGTAGAAAGTGCATGGAGAGCATTGTCGGATTTAAACCACAAAGGCAGATTACAAATAAAATACAAACAGCTTTGAATGGCTAAGCCTAAGGAGTTGGGACTTCGAGCCATAGTATGGCAGAACAAAGCTGTGATGTGATCAGAGATGTATTTGTGGGGAGTTGCCCTGAAAAAAGTGAGAAGGAGATGGACTGAAGATAAACTGGAAAAGGTCTGAGGGAGGTAGAGGCTACTGCTGTGTTGTAGTCAGAACCAGATTAATATGCACACAGCTGGACAAGGTACTGCTGAAAATGCAATGAGAGATAGAGAAAGCCCTCTGTACGAGACACACCACCACCTTGAAGCGTTCGTCCATGGCTGGCTCTCCCTTCCTGTTTCACTGGATCATTTCTTCTTTTCTCCAGGTTTAGCTTAAACATTATTTTTCCTAAGAAGCTTTTGCTAGCCCTCCCTTCTGTATTGCCTGAGGTCCCCTTGTTAATGTGCTCATAAAATGCCTTGTATCTACCTATATCTACCTAACTGTGCACATTGCACTGTAACTATTTAACTTTTCAACTTCGTACCATAAGCTCTATAACAGCAGAAACCACATCCGTTTTGCTCACCATTGCATCTCTGGAGCCCAGCCTAATTCCCTAACACCTAATAAATACATAATGGATGCGTGGACAAAAGGAAGGATGGATGGATGGAATCAGTGGCCTCTGAATGTTGCTGTTAGACAAGTGGCTTGACATTGACTTTCTAGTATCTATTTGGGTAGACTCATTCATTCATCCTCCGGTGATATTTTTCAGTTTCTTATTTAGTTCTACAACTGAGTTTCAGAAGTTCCATTTCAGAGGGTAATTAATAGAGTCACATTTCTATTGAGGAAGTTGGAATCTGAGCTATTTGGGCTCTTGGCAAGAAAGAGGATACTGACAGGAGGATGCAATCACCAGGAAAAAAAAAAGGAAATTATAAGAAGCATTTTGCAAAGTAAACATTATTACGAAGAGGGAATGATGAAGCTAAAATAAATGTTTCCTGTGGAAGCCTTCTTTGTATTACAAATCATAAAGGGGCTTGACTGGATAGTAGCTTATTGATGACAAATAGCCTGCAATTCATTTCTTTTTCCTGCGCACTTTTGGCCAACATGCTGCAAGACTGATGTAACTGTGATTTGACAGCCCTGTCTTTCTACATCCTGGGACAAGCTGAGACAGGGCTCTGCCTGGAGAAACACCTAGTCTGGGGGACCAAATCTGTTGCCCCAATTGTAGATGCCATTCTACCAGTCAAGGTCCCCATCTGACAGCTAACACACCCAAACAGGCGAATCAAGGAGACATTAACAAAGCCACCACTTTGAAAAGTGTGGACAGGGTAAGAGAAACCAACAAAAAGTGATGCAGCATCCTGGGCCCAGTGACAATGGGAGCTGCTGGCACCACTTCCAGAGCAGACGTGAGTATCTACAATTTACAGGTGAGAAACAAGACTTGCCTTTCTTATACAGGGGTCCGAGGGAGGTTCAAGGAAGAAAACATAAGTGACAGCACTTGAAAAACTGAAATTCTCTGAACATACTACTGCATCACTCCATTCCCATCTTCTTGCCTCTACCTCCTTCAATACATGCTGTCCTCTTGTTTTCTGTTTGTTGTTCTTCGAACAAAATACACTTTGATGTTTCTGTGATTTTAAACAAGGGTTTCTCTCATTCTTGAAGCGTCCTGTCTACCCTTCCAGGAGCATACATCTGTCTTCGTCTTTGCTTAGTATCCATTCCACCTTCTCATGACCATACCTTAATTTCCCTTTGGAAAATGAGCTAGGTGGTCCATGATTACTAGGTGGGCTTATCATACTCCCTGAATCTGAGCTGGGTCCACAATCACAGTGACCCAGTGATCCAATTCAGGACAAAAGTCAGTGCTGAAAATGTTGCTATTAATCTTTAGAAAAAGGACTTCTCTTTCTTTTTAAATGTTTTTAAATTAAAGTTTACTGGGGTGACAATGGTTAGTAAAGTTACATAGGTTTCAAGTGTACAATTCTGTAATACATCTTCTATAAATCCCATTGTGTGTTCACCACCCAGAGCCAGTTCTCCTTCCATCACCATATATTTGATCCCTTCTCTTTCAGCAAGGGTTCTTAAGCCCTTCTAATGTAACCTGGACAGCAGCCTGCACAGGAAAGTGACACAGAAGGAGCCAGAGCTGAGATGTGTAGAGAGAGAGATACATGGCGACATTGTATGAGCACCTAACTCCAGCAATCCTTGGAGCCAGACCCCTTCTCCCTCCCTCCCCCCAGCCCCGTGCCTCTCAATGGTATGAGTCACTGTTTTGGCTTCAGCCAGTTGAAGCTAGCTTTCATCAATTGGAATGCTGTTCTCCTGGGCTCTCGCCACCCCTGAATCCATCCCTCCAGTGTTATCAGTCACTCTGTATGGTCTGCTATTTTTGTTCGTCTCTCCCACTAGACTCTGAGTTCCTCCTTTTCCTCTTTGCTCAAGCACTGGCACAAATTAGTAAGTGATTAATAAATGTGGAGAGAAAGCAATACAAAGAGTCAGGGTTCCAGGATAAAAGAGCTCAGTATCCCCAGTTTCTTAATAATAGTAATCTTCATCATCATTAATGATGGAGATGCTGATGGTAATCATGATGGTGGTGATGATGGTGGTGGTGGTGGTAACAATGATGATGGTAGTTACAATTTATTGAGCACTGTGCCTTTGATGGCTTTATGAGCATTATCTCATTAGATCACTGGAACTACCACAGCAAGTAATTCTGTTAAACCATGTCGCTTATAACAAAGCAAAGGCTCAGAGACAACTTGTACAAAGTCACACAGCTAGAAGTGACCGAGACAAGATATCCATTGACCTCTGGTTCCAAAGACTGTGCTCTTGTCCACCATGTGAACAGCCCCCAAGACTTTCTTCCTCCACTTTCCACTTTCCTGAAGGACCTACCTATCCTGACTTGCCACTCTTGATTCTGCCTCTCTTGAACTCTAGCAGACCAAGGAAACAGAACTAAACATATTTCCCTCTCCTGTTATACCAGGCCTGACATGGTGCTTGACCAACCACACGGCTTCATGCCAGGCTGGGCAGAGAAGCATCTTTCCAGTTCACAAGCACTTTGGGGGCTAAAAAATATAGTGGCACCTGGATCAGGGTGTTCATACTCAAAAGTCTGGTGAGGATCAAAAGCCTGACACCAACTGCTGCAGACTTTGACGTTGATTCCTAAAAATATCCAGTTCTTCTGCAGGGCTCATAAGCAATCTCAACAGCATATGAGCATACAGGCTTTGAATCCAAACCCACCTGAGTTTGAATTCTAGTTTCTTTACAACCTGGGCAAATTTGGGCAAATTACATCAACTTTCTCAGCCTCAGTTTCCTCATTTATAAAATGAGAACACCTGCCTCAGAGAAATAGAGAGAATTAACATGATTGTGGTAAATTGATATCTGGCACATAGTAAATGTACCAGTGGGAATAGCTATGATTATTATTATCTAAATCTCATCCTTTTCTGGTGACTAAGAGATAAAAAGCTTTCAGACCCTGGGGAAGGGGAGGTAAAGTTCCTGAGAATGCCACACCCTACGAGCTATTGTTCCGGTTACAAACATTTATGTCTATATTTTTGCACAGGTGTCTCTTCCTTCAGGACACCCTTCGATCCTCCTTCCTCCAGTGGTAAGAATTGCCAGATTTAGCAAATAAAAATATAGGACAACCTCCAACACAGAAAATCCCAGGACCAAAAGGCTTCATTGGTGAATTCAACCGAAGATTTAAAGAAGAATTAATGCCAATCCTTCTCAAACTCTTTCAAAAAAATTGAAGAGATGAGAACCTTCCAAACTCATTTTATGAGACTAATATTACTCTGATATGAAATCCAGAAAAAGCTACCACAAGACAAGAAAACTACAGGCTAATGTATAAAAATAAAATATACAAAATATATAAATCCTCAACAAAACACTAGCAAACCAAATTCCACAGCACATTAAAAGATCATATACTATGAACAAGTGGGATTTATCCATAGGATACAAGAATGCTTCACATATAAAAATCAATTAACGTGATACACCACATTAACAAAACAAAGGATAAAAATCACATGATCATTTCAATAGATGCAGAAAAAGTGTGATAAAATTCAATACCCTTTCATGATAGAAGCTCTGAACAAACTAGGATAGAAGAAAATTACCTCAACATAATAAAGGCGATATATGAAAAGCCCACAACTAACATCATACTCAATAGTGAAAACTGAAATCTTTTCCTCTAAGATCAGGATTCCCCCTTGCACTACTTTCAGTCTGCATAGTACTGGAAGCCCTACCACTTCAACCAAAAGGGACTGTAATGCGGTTTTGTGCTCTGTTCTGATGAATTTCAGTGGGAGAGTGACCCAAAGCTCACAGAGCCTGAGAAACTGCCCTCTTCATCTGTCACCTACTGGAAGGGTCACCTCTGTGTGCAGACAGCAAAAAGGCCTTCCACATCCCACTTTAACTCTGAGGAGGGAGAAAAACCCTCTCTTTTCATTTAACTTTTAGAACTCATGTTTTCATGTTTGCAGTGTGTTAACTATCAACCTCCTTGAAAAGTTCCTGTCTGAGGTACCCAAGATTAAAGGTCTGATGTGAGCCAAAAGGGCTATTTCTCCCTCTCCTACAAAGTGCAGTCAGTGGGGAAGGAGAAATAGAAGTGGGGGAAGGGTACAATTTGGAAGCTTCACCTCAGCAGCAATCTGGTTCAGCGTGGTTGTTTTTTTTTCTAATATCTTTATGTCTTTTGTGGCAAGAAAAAAAAAAAAGATATGTGCTTATTCTTTTAAAAATTCAAGCAAAATAAGAAAGCACAAAAAGTACATTAACAAGTATCCCAAGTCTACCATGTAGAAGTAACAGTTAATATAATAGCATTTGGAGACAAAGAGTCTAGGGAAACCAAAAGGAACCAGAGATCCTCGGAGAAATGGCTGATTTCAAGGCAGGACCAGAGAAGGTACGTGATGAAACTGGAACATCTTGTGCCAGAAAGAAAGAAACTGCTCAAAAAAAACAATGGGGATATTTCACAAGGACACAGGAGCTAGCTGAATAGGGCTCCAGTGGCCAAATCTAAGACAATTTAGGCATCAAAATCATTAAGGCTAGTAATGAGTTATAAACAACTGAAACCAGGAATGCATGAGTCCGTAATGAAAATAAACCGATAAAAAGTAATCAGTGGGAAGAGGGGAGGGCTGTTATTACAACAGGATTCCCAACACCGACAGATAAATTAGATAGTTAACTAAGGATACCAATTTAAAACTAAAAACTAAAACATGGGGACGGTGGATATGTTTTTATATATTTATTTATATATCCATATATTATATATGTATGTGTGTACATATAATATGTGTATTATATATATATATATATATATATATATCCCACGTGTTTTCTTTCCATATATAGACATATAGATATATACATATGTAGATATATATTCTCAACCAAATGTTTGAACTAATAACAGCTTTCAACAAAGTCTATTCTAATTTGTTTAGTCTTGTTTCTTATATATCTTGTCACATTAATAGTCAACAAATTTTAGACTGTTCTCATGTTACTCTATTCTCAACAATAACTTTCTTCAAATACTCTGTTAGTCTATCAACAGATTGGTGAAGAGTCTGTTGTTCAAACTGTGCATTTCTTCAAGATAATTTTCAATCCTAAAACACTGTGTTTCACAATTGCTGAAATAGTCACTCTCGAATTTCTTGGAAGTGCCCATTGTTTCATTAATCTCCCAAGTATTGTTATGAGCTTTCCGATTAACTGCTGCTTTCCAGTTTTATCATCCAGACCTAAACACACTGAGTGTATAGCTGGGTTTACATGTGGATTTACTTTCCAGAATGTGGAGCAAATTAAAAGTATTTGTGTGTCAACAACCTCACACTGAATTGCAAACATCTCTGGCTTCACTTGGGTGAGTGGGTTGGACTAAATCTAACCCCAGGCGTTGGAATAGAATTCACCCACTGTTTTTGCTTAGCAATTACGCCAGCTTTTTTCCTTGGAGACTGGAGACTTGTTATGGAAGTCAGATTTTTGCCCCTTCTAAATATGCAGACTCATACTCCAAACCTCTCATTTGTGATTCTATAATAAAGAAAAAGGAAGCTGAAAAGAAGGAAGACAACATTCTCATTCTTTACCTTAATTTGAAGCTGACTTAACTCACTCTGAGCCACATATAAGAGTAAAAGCAATTCCTCCTTAGATACCACTTAGAATAAACCTCATCAAAATGGGGTGGAGGTTGGAGGTTATGTAGATAGAATGGGTTATTAAGAGTCAGTCTTTAGGGTGGGACGTGGGGCCTGCTAATCTGAAATATTGGACAAAATTTTTCCCTCTCTACACGCAATAACAATATCTAACATTTCCTGAAGGCATATTATACTGGCACGTACTATGCTAAACTCTTCATTTAATCCTTTAACAGCCCTCTGATTTAGAAACTGTATCGTTTCCATTTTTACAGACTAAGAAGCAGAGACTCAGAGAAGTTAAGTAACCTGCCCAGGTCACAGTTCTAGTAAAAGACTGGACTTTGATCAAGCTCTGGTGAGCCTGATTCACTTACATTTATTTATTTTTTTTAATTTTAGAACTTTTAAGTCTTTAATCCATATGGAATTTATTTTGAAACATGATGTGAAATGAGACATCAATGTTCTACAAAGGTAACCAACTGGCCTGTCTCAACTTAAAATGTTGTTTATTTTTTTAACCATTGAATGACAAGGACAAATGGTTATGACATATGTTAAGTAGGAAAAAAGGGAAGAACACTGAGCTTTTTAACACACAGTGTAAGAAACTACACTAATGTGCTGTATGTACAGCCACTGCTATGAAATCTACTGAACGGTTACATGGGAAGATAACCTGGGAGGGTGTTAAAGAGCTTGAGATCTGGCGTCAGACTACTTGGGTGGGTCCAAATCCCACATCTACTTCTTACTCCCTCTGGGCAGCCTCCTGCAAATTACTTAACCCCTCTGTGCCCAGTCTTTCATCTATAAAAATGTGGATGATAATATTACTTGTCTCCTGAGGTGGCTGGAAGGGTTAAATAAGTGGATTCATACACAACAAGAGCATAGTGCACAACACCTAAACAGCACTGCTGCACGTACAAATGCGCCAAATAGGAAAGATGTAATAATATGAATTTTAATTTTTTCACATTGTCTACAGTTACTTGTTTTGTTTTGCTTTTTTACTCAGAAAAAAAAAAGGCTAATTTTTTAAAAGTCTGGCTCTTAATGCCAAAATAAACTAAAATCAAAAAGTGAGCCCCTTGCAAACTCCTTTCTAAGATGCACCTTCTCTGGGAGAAACCCTCTCTTTTCCTCACAGAAAACAAGTTCCTTGTTTCCCTAAACTGATAACATGAGGAGTCTTAGAAAAATGAGTCAGTGAAACATGATTCCTTAAATAACAAATTGAAGCATTTGCCATTATGAAAACAGGAAGCAACAAATGTAAATAAGTCTCGGGTATATCATCTTTTTAAGTCCCTGAGGTGTTATGAGAATTGGGAATAGGCTATATTGCATTATAATTTGTAATTGGATCTTGAAGTCTGTTCGGTAATAAGTCTGGTAAGAGGGGTGAGAAGTAATCCTCAATGCACACCTTATTTCATTGCTGGGAACATCAGGGAAGCAGACTCCACATGAGACAGATTTTTCATGTATATAAAGAAGGGGGCCAGACAAGTCTAATCCAGGTACTGTCTTACACACAGGGAAATTCTGAGGTAGAAAGCTGATTATTGAAAATAATGCAGTTCTCTTCCTATACTTCCTCAGGCTTCAGATGGACCTAACAAAGCAGAAATTTATCTGTGTTTCTTTTGAGATGATTGATGAAATGATTGATGAAAAAATGATTGATGAAATGATTTGAGATGATTGATGATTGATGAAAAAATTGATGAAAAAATCAGCTGCAAATAACTGGGAAAACAACTGAGAGAAAGCTTAATATGTTTTCTACAGCTGAAAGTCTGTCATGGCCGTGTAATTGGTAGTGTTCAGAAATTCAACATGTGAAAGAAAAGGCTGGGAGATTAGTCCTGGCAACCTGTTACTCTTGGGAAATGGTGGTTAAACATTTCCTTCCAATCCCATTGGGACTTAGAAATGTGAGCAAGATGAATCGTAGCTGTGTGATGTGGAGCTTGTTTCCTGACCTTACTGAACTTCATTTCATCCAGTAAGAAGTCCTCACATGCAGCAGTTCTGCGAGGACCCGAGACAATTCATTTAAAGTGCTTACCTTAGATCCTGACACCTAATGGGTGCACAGTAGCTATTAGCATCATTCCTGGGGTTCTGCTTTCAACAGCCCTGGAAGGTGGTCTGGGTCACCTGCTCCCTCAGCTAATTTGCTGATGTTTGAATCCCTTTAAGCGGAGAATGGTCTTTTTTGCCCCACTATTATAGATAAGGCTTAACTGCAAATATCTAGGAGGGAGAGCAATTTGCTTAAATGTACATTAAGTTGCAAACGACCCATATCAGATTATAGCAGGTTCTGAAGAGCTAGAAGGGAAAAAGAAAACACTTGCCTGCTTACTCATTAAGCACTTGTTTAGCACCAACTGTGATCCAGGTTTGCACTTGTCTCTGGAGGGTGGAGAGGAGACAAGCCTGGGGACATTGAAACTGTTCCTCTCTCACCTGGTTCCTGTTTCTCGTCCTTCAGGGCTTCTCGGCTTAGATGCACTCAGATTCTGCAGTTCTCCCACACTACAACTCCTACAACAGAATCTTCCAGAGATAATGTAGTGATCAGCCTTTGCTTCCATACTCAGATGTGTAAGCAACTGCTATTTCTTTGTTTTCATTAAACTCAGTTTTCAAGCATCACCTCCTCCAGGCTGGGTAGAACTGCCATCTTAGTCACCACTGAGCATTTACCCCTCTGGTAATCACTTTAGAATCCAGAAGAGTTTTGTGGTATCCAGAAGATAGAGAAAGGGCGCCTAACTTCTCACCCCCGAGGCTCATCACCAACCTCCTCACTGCCAAGCTGGTCTCTCCCCACTCTCAGCGGTCTCAGCTTCTGTGAGTGCACAAATCTTGCTAAAGTGAGAGCCCTGGTGTCTTCAGTCCAGCTACTCCTTTGATGTCTTGCTACCCTGGGAGGTACTGCCACAATGTAATGTGAGGGTCCTGCCGTTTGTCACCCACCAACTCTGATTTCTTTTGGAGTCCTGACAGCTCCTTCTAATCTTCTAACTAGCTCCTTCTAACTAGGGCCCTGCAAACTTTTTTGGTAAAGGGCCAGATCGTAAATATTTTAGGCTTTGCCGACCATGCCATCTCCGTTGCAACTACCTCTGCTCTGTTGTAGCTCTAAAGTAACCATAAACAATACATAAATGAATGAGTATGGTTTTGTCCAAATGACCCTCTACTTATGGACTCTAAAATTTTGTTTTCATAAAATTGTCACATATCACAAAATTTTATTTTTAAAAATTGTTTTGACAAACCATTTGTAGGGCTCAGGACATTTTTTAAAAGCAGATGGCAGGTAAACAACCAGTAGTTGGCCAATCCCTGCTCTAGCCTAGATTGTCCTCAAAGAAATTTAGCATAATCTTTTCAGTGAGTGCAGGCTTTTGGTAAACAAAAGCCATTTACTCATTCATTTATTTGTTTAACAAAGCCTTGTAGGGTGACCAACCATCTCAGATTGCCTAGAACTGAGGGATTTCCCAGGATGTGGGATTTTCAGTACTGCAACTGGAAGAATCCTTACCAACTGGGACTCTTGATCACCCAACCTATTACACCAGGAGTGAACAACACAAAGTCTTTATGAGGTTGGCATGGTTTTTAGGAAGGCAGTGCCTTTGCCTACAACTCCTGTTCTTGGATTGGGATTCACACCTTTCCCCACCCCTACCCCCACCGCAAAGCAGGTGATTAAAAAAAAAAAAAAAGATGTCAAGGCAGGAGATCAAAAGAAAATGCTGGGAGGAAAAGCCCAAATTTTCATCTCAACAAATTGTCCTACCACATAATGAAGTAGATGGTGTTAGGAAACAAAGTTCATTGAGTACATTTTAAAGATATCATTAGCTTTATTCAGTGACTCATAAATCAGTCATCACCCCGTCTAGCAGGTAGAAAGGAGCTCCATAAAGCTATACAACGCAAGACATTTTATAGGCAGAAAGAAGTAGGAACGGGGAAGTTGTGCTGGGCAAAAAAGCAGATTTGTAAGGTCACTTTCCTTATAGGGGATGGCAGGCGTCTATGAGGCAGATACCCCTACTAAAGCTGATCAGGCAATTTCTGATCGACTGGTATAAGATTCCATTTCGGAGACCACCAAAACTGTAATTAAGTCTCGATTGGGTGGCATGGAGCTCAGTACAAGTGACTCCATTTGGGGCTTGTCTTGTCTTTAACAATAGTATTGATTCTAAGGGTCAAAAGAAGAGTAGAAAGAGTAAATAGAGAAAAGTTCCTTCCCATGCAAGGTGAGCAAACAGACACATAACCACACCCCTACCAACCCCTGAAGATAGGACCAGGGCTGGAACATATAGGTCTACAGAGCAGAACAAGCGCTTCCATATGTAGAGACTCCTGTTGTACTAGAAAATAAAAACATCCCAAAACCACATTATAAGAATTGTGGACTACCTCACTTGTTCGATTCTATTGGTCCAATTTTCTGTTATATTTAGATGCTCTGTTGGACTTCATGAGAAAAGTCCAAATTTGTGGCCCTTTGTAAATGTGAGGTACAGGTAAAAAGCGCTCCTCTTCTGTTTCACCGCCCCCCTACTCCATCCTAATTTTCCCCTGCAATAGAATTAGTAAAGCAATCCATCCCCCCAGAGGCCTTGTGAGCCTATTGAAAGCTTTTATTTAATTAGGACAGTTTCCCACCCTGGCATTACATGCCAGAGGGGTAAGAGACACACAGACTGGCTCTCAGCGTCTGTTGGGCCTGTCAGGTGGCGCGGTGAGTGTACAACCTGCACCACCATACAAAGCCCCCTGAGACAACTGTCTGGCCATCAGGACACAATCAGACCTTTTGTCTGAAGTTTAAGAAATAAAAAAAGGAATGAATCTAATTGCATCAGACTGCCTAGGCCGCGCTGTGGTGTGTTCAGGATAACGGATGTAAACTACTTGTCTCTGACCCCAGGGCAATAACTTACTCCTTAAGGAAGTGATTTCTGTCTTCAAATCATTTAACAACTGGCTGTTTCTTGCCTATTGCGCTTTCCTGTGGTTCTACTTACAGAATGTGTCTGCAAAGGATGGGCTGAAGCTTGTGCTGGGAAAGCTTTTGAAAGCCAGCCAGGCGGAAACTTGAAGACAAAAGGGCTTCAAGCAGATATTATTTGCATCCCTAGCTTAAGCAGCTGCTGAGGGTGAGGGAAAATAATAAAGAATGCACCCTAAATCAAGGTGCAAGGAGAGACTTGTTTGGTTTGGCTGAGGGGTGTGGTTGAAGGAGCCCCAGAGTAAGTGCCTTTATCCATCCACCACTTCCCTCCTCCAGCTGAGAAGTGCTAATCAGATATGAGTGGTAAAGTCCCCTACCTGCCTGACATTGATGCCTGATGGCTCGTAGTTAGGTTGCCATGTCAACAGCAAGAGACCCTATTGGGGCTTTGTTTACTCATCACCAAGTTCTCTCTCTGAATAGCTGTGAGAGAAGCTAAGAAACCTGATATGTGACTCCCAGACTGTTTCCTTGGGCAATGGAATTATTTTGACTCCAGTGGGGAAGACTGGGAGCCTGCAGAGGCCCCAGAGTATGGGGAGGAGGAGTAGGACAATGAGGATGGATGGAGCTTTCACATGAAGCATCCTGTTTCACTGACAGGGGAATTAACATTTATGGCATGTCTATCGTGTGTCTGAAATTCTGCTAGAAGCTATTCAGATTGTATCTTATTCTCACAACTATCCTATAGGATTGCTATTAGTGCGCCCATTCTACAGATAAGCAAAGAGAGGCTACAGGGCCAAACATCAGAACAATGGTTAACTAAGTGAGGATATGTTCATAAAATATTATACAGCCATTTAAAAATCATATCTATTTCATGACATATTTGCAAAGCTACATAATACAGAATATCTAAATGATAAAATATAAAGGATGAATAAATATCCATAGGAAAAAAGGATGGAGAATAATATTGTGGAAATAACCAAAGACCACCAAAATGAGAGCAAGCAAAGACTTGCTGTACAAGGGAGTCAACCACCATCATTTGAATTTGGCAAAGATAGAAAGGCAGGAAAAACTTTGCAGTGGAAAGAAGAGAAGGCTTCCGCCATGCCCTGATGGGAAGCTGTTGGCATAGGGAGGCTGGAGATGGGCTGGGTAGTAGTGGGGCATTTTGGGTGATTAGTTAAGGGAGCATATTTAGCTTTCTCCGGTTGGTCCTAAGTTGGAAGCAGGAGTCAAAAATTAAGGAAGCCAGCAGTTATTGACCAAGTCCTGATGGTCTGGGGCTAATTGCTGCAGAGGTTGTGGTTTGGCTCCCTGGGCTGGTTGCATTTATATATGGTCTGCTCATTGTCTGTGTATCCAGTCTCCCAGTATACAGAATAATAACAATAGCTATCAAGAGGATTTAGGACTATAATTGGTTTTTTGTTTATTTTCTTTCTAATTCCTGTCAGCTTTTTCTAAATGTTCTACAATAAACAACAATTATTTCTAACAATGGATAAATAGTGCTTTTATAATATAAGGAAAAAGAAAACGAGTTTCAGAAACGTTGGATAATTTTGCCGAAGTAACACGCCAATAAACATCTAACCTGGAATTGCACTCAGGTCTTTCAGAATTAATGCCTCCACATTTTCTTGCCCTTCATCTTCTATGGATTTTCAGAGTTTAGATGCTGAAAGAAATGAGGATGCAGACTTGTATTTAGCAATTTATACAAACCTGGTTTTTTTCATACATGACTTTAAAACTGCTTGTTTAAGTCTCATCATGAATAGCTGATAAGGTTTTAAGGCCTGATCATGTCTCCCAGGATATTTCAATTCAAACAAAAGGTAACGATAAACACCTAGTTTGTTTTAGGCGGAACATCCCAGCTACCACTGAGGAACTGGCAAGCACTATGGACCATCTTTCCAGAAAGAAATGAACAAAACGTCTTGTTTTAATTATAGTGGCCCACAGATCCCAGGCCAAAAAACCTCTGTTCTAATGGTAGGTGTGTGACATTAGTTAGAACCCTGGATGCAGGAAGATGTTTGAGGTCAGCAGGGACCTTTTGTGTACCTTGCAAAACATTTTCTTCCTATAAATAGGTGTGTCTGTGTTCCGTGAAGCTCATTTCCAATTAATTTGTGGTTAACAGAAGACATTCACGGCTGTCACAGACAGCCAAAAAGATTGCCCACTGCATAATTCTATATAGACTACAGTGTGGATGATGTCTTTTAGAATTGTAAGGGGTGGCCAACACATATGTGAAAAAGTGAAATCCACAGATAATACATACATTTAACTTAAGCAAATAGCTGCCTTTTCCCCCACTACCAACTATTTTCTCACCATTGACACCCAAAGGGCTTATTTAATAGTCCTTCCTATTCTCATGGAACAATCAAAAATAAGAAAGAACAAAGTATTATATACCACTTGCTTGGATCAGCAACCTCTGAAATTAATTCATGAAGAGTTAACTTCTGTGATGGCAGAGTGAGCTCCTAACAAAATGAACTCCCACAGATTCCAACTATAAACTTTGGACAGCATACAAAAATCAACTGTCTGGAAGCTCTAGAGAGTGAGCAAAATAGGAAGATTTTGGAGCGAAGTCAAAACTGGAAGAGCTCTGCAGAGAAAGATTTCCATTTTTATGGCTTTATCCTGCAGACAGACTACAAGGATTGCATGCTTCAGGGTGGAAAAACTCCAATAGATAACTCATCACTTTGGCCTGAAGAACCAGAAGAGAGAACTCAGGGCAACCATAGCTGCTAGAAAATGGGGTAGTAACTTTAGTAAGGAGAAATCCAAAGAAGAGGACCCCAAATTCTTTATGCAAGCTCTCCTCAAGTCTCTGGTGAACTAATAAATTATGCATATGGTGTAAACACAAAGCAATTTTCAGGAAAAAGCTAAAAGAGCTTAAGTATATTTATGCCACCACCAAAAAAGAGTAGACAGAATTTGTAATTTGAGTATAACCAAGTTAATTGCTTGCTGACATAACAACAACCCTCTTCAGAAGAATGTAACAGAATCCAGAGTCTCCACAATATAATATTCACAATGTCTGGCATATAACTCAAAATTACTCAAATATGATGAATCAGGATAATGTGACCATTTTTAAGGAAAATAATCAACAAAGGTCAGCCTTGAGATTGCTTAGATGGTGGAACTATCAGACAAAGACTTTAAAGCAGCTATTATAACTATGCTCAATGATATACATGTTTGACAATTAAGTTTGTGAACTTGTTGCAGCGATGTTGCTAACCTTTTTTGATATCAGATGGATTATTCATTATGAATATATACCAACTGGACAAATAGTTAACCAAGTTTACTATTTAGAAGTGCTGGAAAGGGTGTGTGAAAAAGCTAGATGAGCTGAAATTTTCACAAACAATTCATGGCTCTTGCATCACGACAATGCACCAGCTCACATGGCACTGTCTGTGAGGGAGCTTTTAGCCAGTAAACAAATAACTGCATTGGAACACCCTCCCTACTCACCTGATCTGGCCCCCAATAACTTCTTTCTTTACTCAAAGATAAAGGAAATATTGAAAGAAAGACATTTTGATGACATTCAGGACATCAAGGGTAATGCGATGACAGCTTTGATGGCCATTCCAGAAAAAGAGTTCCAAAATTGCTTTGAAGGGTGGACTAGGCACTGACGTCAGTGCATAGCTTCCCAAGGGGAGTACTTCAAAGGTGACCATAGTGATATTCAGCAATGAGGTATGTAGCACTTTTTCTAGGATGAGTTCAAGAATTTAACAGTCCGACCTAAAAGAAAATATGCTCAAAATGAATCAGAAAGTTAGGAAATGTCAGCAGAGATATACAAACAATGAAAAAATAAAAATTCTACAAAAATATAATATCTGAAAGAAAATCACTGGGAATGAGCTTAATATTAGCATGAAGATGACAAGGAAGGGACTAGTGAATTTGAAGATAGAGCAATAGAAGTTGTTCAACCTGAATAAAAGAGAAAAATAAATAGAGCCCCAACGGCCTATGGAACAATATTAAAAGGTCTAACACATATAATTGGAGTCCCATATAGAAAGAGGAGCGGGAATGAGCCAGAAAAAATGATTTAAAGGAATATTGACCAAAATGTTCCCCAAAATAGTGAATGACATAAATTTAAAAGTCAAGAATCTCATCAAACTCCAAATGAATAAATACAAAGTAAACCATGCACAAGCACATCATAGTAAATTGCTAAAAAGAAAAGATAAAGTGAAAACTGTGAAGCAGTAAGAAAAAAATGGCAAAATAAATACAGGATAATGATTTGAATGCCAGAGAAAAACAACATATTACATACAGAAGAACTGAAATGCAAACACTAAGGACTTCCCACCAGGAACTATGGAGGTCAGAAAAAAAGTGGAACATTTTTAAAAGGCTGAAAGAAAAAACAACTATAAACCTAGAATTCTGTACACAACAAAAAGATCCTTCTAGAATAAAGGCAAAAGAAATATTTCTTCAGATATAAAGTTACCTAAGAGAATTCACTGCTAACCGACTTACACTATGAGAAATGCTAAAAAAAAAGTTCTTCAGGTTGAAGAGAAATAATATCAGTGTGAAACAGCTTCAGGAAAGAATGAAGAACATCAAAAATAATAAATGCCTAGATAAATATAAAAGTAATTTTTTTCTCTTCGTTTCCTTAAATTACTAATGACTATTTAAAGAAAAAAACAGTATATTGAGGTGTTCATAATATATGAAGATGTAATAAATATGACAGTTTAGCTTACAGGATAATGGGGGATTAAAAGATTTCTACATTTTACATGGAATGATGTAATATTAGCTCTACATAAACTAAAAAGTTAAGAATGTATGGTTCAATCCCTAGATTAACCACATTTTTAAAAAAAATACAAAGAGGTATAGCTAAAAAGCTAGTGGGTAAATTAAAATGTAATTCTAATATTCATGTAATTCAAAATAAGAAAAGACATGGAAAGTGAAAGGGAAAATAGGAAATTAAAATTGAAAATATAGAACAAAATTAAACCACATTAATATGTTGTTAATATACTTAGTAATTTTGTGCACCAATGGACACTATCAACTGAGTAAAAAGGTATCCTCAGAGTAGGAGAAAATATTTGCAAATCACATATCTGATAAGAAATTAATATCCAAAATATAACAGAACTCCTAAAATTCAACAACCAAAATTCAAGCAACTCAATCCAAAAATGGACAAAAGACTTGAATTGATATTTTTCCAAAGAGTATATACAAATAGCCAATAAGCACATGAAAAGATGTTCAATTTCACTATTCATTAGGGAAGTAAAAATCAAAACCACAATGAAATATCACTTCACATCCATTAGGATGGCTATTAAAACCAAACAAAACCAAAACAAAATAGAAAATAAGTATTGATGTAAAAAAGAAAAAAAAAAATTGGAACCGGGAGGCTGGTTAGCTTAGTTGGTTAGAGTGCAGTGCTCTTAACAACAAGGTTGCCGGTTCGATCCCCACATGGGCCACTGTGAGCTGTGCCATCCACAATTGGATTGAAACAACTACTTAACTTGGAGCTGACCGGTCCTGGCAAAAAATACTTAAATAAATAAAAGTTAAAAAAAATTGGAACCCTTGTGCACTGCTGGTGGGAATGTAAAACGGTGCAACCACTTTGGAAAACAATATTGTGGTTCCTCCAAAAATGAAAAATAGAATTACCATATGATCCAGCAATTCCACTTCTGTATATATACCAAAAAAAATTGAAAGCAGGGAAACAAACAGATATCCATCCATCCATGTTTATAGCAGCATTGTATATAATAGCCCAAAGGTGGAAACAACCCAAGTGTCCAGAGACAGCTGAATGAATAAACTAAATGTGGTAGATACATACAATGAAATATTATTCAGCTTGAAAAAGGGACAAATCTTGACACATGCTACATCATGGATGAATCTTGAAGGCATTACGCTAAGTGGAATAAGCCAGTCACAAAAGAAAAAATACTGTATGATTACCCTTATTTGAGGTATCTAGAATAGTCAGATTCATACAAACAGAAAGTAAAATGATGATTGCCTGGGCCTGGGAGGAGGAAGGAACAGGGAGTTATTATTTCAAGATAAAAAAGGATCTGGAGATGGATGGTGGTGATGATTGTACAACAAGTGAATGTAATTAATGCCACTGAACTATAAATGGTTAAAATAGTAAATTTTATGTTACTTATATTTTATAAAAATTAAAATGAATATTCTTTTTTAAAAAGACTGAAACAAATAATTATAAAAACAGATGGTAATAGTCTACATACTCATACAACATATCAAAATTTGTTGGATGCAGTTATTGCAGTGCTTATAAGGAAACTGATTGCTTTAAATGCTTATATTAGAGAAGAATAAATGTTATGAAATCAAAAACTGAAGCTTCCACCTTCTGAAGCTAGAAGAAGACCATAGAAATATAAAATAAGTAAAAGGGAAAGGGAGAAAAGAAATAGAGATAACAGCAAAACTCAGTGAAAAAGAAAATCAATGAACAATAAATAAAATTAACACCACCAAATTTTGGTTCTTCAAGAACATCAACAAATTGGTAAACCCTTAGCTAGTCTGATCAAAGAGAAAAAGAGAAGACACAAATCACTAATATCAGGGATGAAAGAAGGGTTATCACTATAGATCCTGCAGATATTAAAAGAAGAATTAGAGAATATTACTCATATGTAGAACTTCATGTCAACAAATATGGCAACTAGATTTAATGACAACCCTCTCCCACACAAACACACAAATACATTCCCATTGTCTAGGACAACGAAACCAGCTACGACAAAGTGAAATGTTTATGGAGGACTCTGAGAGGCATCACCAAGACAGGAGTGGAAGGCAGCCAATACAGGATGGGTTATCAAGCGGATATCACTAGGGGTAACTGGAGCTCCTGCTGGGGAACCATGGGAGACAGTGTGACATGTGCCTCGGTTATCTGTCCAGCACTGATTGAGAACTACTCCTAATAGCACTAGTGCCACATTGCTGTTGGCTTGCTCTGGGCCAGGCATGGCTCCCACTGCCAGGGAAATACCCTCAGGCAGAGATTGGCAGACACTCCAGTAAGGTCCTTCTGTGTGTAGAGATGAGTGCTGAGAGGTTATGGGCAGGTGCCAACAGCATCTGCTCCAGCTTTGAGGAAAGAACAGGATTCTAATACATAGAAAGAAGTAAAGAAAAGGGAGTTGCCTCTTCTCTTTTTTTTTTTTTAACTTCATTAAGAACCTAGATTATCTAGATAAATCCCAAGTCTATTTCATTTTAAAACAATACATTTCCTTATTGAATATTTCCAATCATAAGTCCTTTTCCTGGATCCCAGAGTAGACTTATCTGGTGAAGAAAAGCTGTCCATTCATCCCCGCCTCCAGGTCACTCTTAGGTAGTTTTGCTTGAGATGGAGTTAGGCAATCTGTGTTCAAATCCCCAGGGCACCCCAAACTAACCCTGACAACTCACATGTCCCTCCAAGCCTCAGTTTCCTTACCTATGAAATGGGGATGATAAACGCACACCATCTCCTTTTTTCTGAATGTGGGTTTCCCTAAGTCCCTACCATGTGCCAAACCCTGAGGTACACTTAGGAATTGAAGGATTACTGAGATGAGGTCTTGCTTTAAAAGATCTTACTATCTAATATAGACGACAAAGAAGTCAGCCAACAATACAATAAAAACAGTATTATAACAAAGGCAATAACATAAGGCTAAGAGAGCAACACAAGTAAATGGGGTAGGAGAGAATGAGAAAGTCTGAAAAAGCTGACACAACCTTGACCTCTGTGGTGGCCACGAGAATGCCTTTTGCAGACCTCCTACTACAGAGATTGTAACTGCCTGAGGGTCCCAACTGCTGCTGCTCTGAACTCCATCCTAACATTTACGCCAAGGCGAGGTTGCCACTGGCTGCTCCCTTCTGGTGACTGGGCATGGCAAGGATACTGAGGCAGGCCCATTCCTAGAAGCGGACTTTGACTCAAGGATTCCCTGCTGCGTCTGCTAAACCTTTCTTAGACCGGGTGGCCGTCCAGATGCTCCCAGTCTACCTTCTCTCGCTGTCTCCTTGCATTGCAGTCTGACTGCTCTCCCAGACTTTTCCAGCTCCCTCCCAATTTCTTTCACGCAGGCCTTTCCCTAAAACGTCCTTGAATGTTTAACCCTGTCTTGGCATCTGTTTCTCGGAGGACCAAGGCTAATCTACCTTGAAGGATAAGCAGCAGTTAGATAGACAAAGAAAGCCAGAAGATGCTCACCAGTGGAGGAAATGGTGTGAACACAGCAAAGAAGGCCGGGAGAGGTCAGTCCTCCTCGGGGAAGCAGTACAACACGCGGGAGGCTGTGCAGGACCCGGTGTGTGTGTGGGGGGGGGGGGGGGGCAAAGGGCGGAGTGGGAAATTCATTCCTGAGCCAAATGGTATGTTCGTTAGATGATAAAAGTGACCAGGGTCAGAGCGCCAAGGACCTGTTAGGGGATTTGGATCTTGTCCAGACAACCATAGGGAGACTTTGGAGAATATTAAGAAAAAGGGGGGAAATCAGGTCTGCACTGCCCAGAAAGCAAGGAGAGCAGGACTGGGGACCGGGAAGCAAGATAGAAGGCAATGCAGGAAATCAGGTGAGCACTCACGAGGGGCTGGGGAGGGGAGGAGGATGGTGGGAGAGAAGACAGGAAAGATCCAAGGGATATGTGTGACGTAAAATTGTTAGAACTTCACCGCTGAATATGGAGAGTGGATGAAAGTAAGGAGTTGAGGAGAACACAGGGTCCTGTTGGGAGCAGCTTATTGTATGGAAGCTGAGTTGTTCTCCGGAAACAGACTGTCAGAGAGAAGCCCACACTGTTGTTCAACAAGTTCCATGACACTCACAACTTGCAAGTCACATAAAATTTAAAAACAGGTAAGTTGTCCTTTCCCAAAACAACACCCCGAATCATCAAAAGCCATTGAAACCATCTCATGGAGCACACGTTGCTAGACATCTGGCTTGTCACATCAAAAAATTGGCTAACTGGTCACAAATGAAGAGTGCCGGTGGCATTTGAGGTGTCTAGGGGACATGAAGGGGAAGAGCCCAGTTGGCGTTATGCCTTAACCTTAAGAGAGAGGTCAGGGTGAACGATGAAGGTTCGGGAGGCCTCGGTGTGTGGGTAGAAAGTGAAGCCGTAATGGCGAGCACACTGGCAAACAGGGGAGCACAAGGCCCATCTAGTAGTTTCCTAGTGCTGCTGTAGCAAATTAGTAATACTACAACCATGGTGTCTTACACCAACACAAATTATTATCGTAACTTACAGTTCTGGTGGTCAGCAGTCCAAAATGGGTCTTCCAGGGCTAACAGCAAGGTTTCCACAGAGCTGTATTCCTTTTAGAGGCTCTAGCAGAAAACCTGTCCCTTGCCTTTTCCAGCTTCCAGAGATTGCCCGCATTCCTTGGCGTTTGGCTGCTCCCAGCAGTGGCCCCCCTCCAACTTCCTTTTTACGTCATCACAGTTTGTTCTCTGACTCTGACCTTTTTGCCTCCCTCTCTCACGGATAAAGTCCCCTAGGACTATTATCAGTCACACTCAGATATTCCAGGAAACTCTCCCCATCTCAAGATTCTTAACTTAATTACATCTGAAAAGACCCTTTAGCCATGTAAATTAACATATTCCTGGCTTCAGGGATTAGGAAGTGGACATTTCCGGGAACCCATTATTCTGCCTGTGGCAGCCTGGGACTAAATACTGGAGAACGTGACTATGGAACAGACGAGGCTTGGAACAAGATAAAGAATTAGAGGCAGGGATGACTTCCAGACAGTCGGTTACCAGGGACATGTTCAATTCCAAGAGTATCAGCTCTCGCTTCATTGAGAAGTGAGGTTTGGCTCTTTTTCCCTTTTCTTTCTGCCTGTCATCTACTTCACCAACTCAACAGTAAGGAGCTATTTTGGGTGGAACAAAAGCCGTTTGGGCACCACAGGGACATGCATATGAAGCATTACAAGGCCAGAATAACGTAATTATCATTCTAAAGTTACTCCTCCCCAGAGGGAACTATGCCTCTTCCAAAGGACTCAGCTCCCTCACTAAAAGTGTTATGGCCTCATGAGGTTGTTTTTGGTCATGGGATAAATCTGGGTTCTGTGCAGACTCCCAGAAATCCTTGCAGTTCCCTAGCTAGGTCCCTCCCTGCCATTGAGAAGTCACCTGTCCATCTCTGATTGATGTCTTTATGGCTTTATGGTGAAGCCAAAAAAGCTGGGATGGCACACTCTCCTCCGGACTCAGGGTTAAAATAAGCAACCTCTCCCTGATTGTTTGCTTGGAAAATGGTTGGGTTCAGAAGTTTGGGAGGGACTGGCTAATTTTATTGATATGTTCAGTTCCACCCTGAATTTTCCTCCTCCAGCTTCAAGCAAGAAGTCTGACCCTTGGAATTTCTTTTGCCTCATGAATTTTCTGTCATTTGTGACAGCATAAACTCAACTATGAGATGATGCCAGAGGTCACGGAGTGTCTTAGGTCAAATTCCCCGGAAGAAAACCCAAGACAAAGATTCATTGGCAAGTGATATACTAAGGAAGTGCTCCCAAGAGAAGCTGAAGAGGGAATGGGGAAAACAAGATAGGGACAAGAAAAGGTTAAAAAGGGCCCATAGCCAAGCAAAGTACAGTCTCAGGCTTATCCCTTAGGAGGGCGCTCTGGATTGCAAATTACATCTGCGTTTTTCCTGCTGGCAGCGAGGGAGCTGGGCTTTCACAACCCTGTACTAGTTAGTAATTTGCTATGGGCAGCCTTGGGAGAAGGTGTATGCCCTGCCACTTCCAGCTCTCTGCACGTACACTGAGCATGAACAGTGCTTGGTACAGAGGAGGTGCTCAGTAAATATTTGTTGAATACATTGATTAACACTATGATTGTTATCACTGGCTTTTTATTGTTGCTGTTGTTGTAATATTAAATAAGATATCATAGGTAAAGCACTCAGTTCTGTCCCTGGCACACATCCAGGCCATCTGAGGTGTGCAGACGAACATGCGCATTATGTGTGTGCCTAAGGCATAATCTCAAGAAAATAACTCTTTGTAATGCAAATATATGGAGCAAGTGCTGTCACACCAAAACCATCACCAATATTTTTACTCTCATTTCTCTGCAGCTACACACAGCTGTGACAATGAAAGGAAAGAAAACTGAACATCTTACACTGGAATTTGCCTTAAAAAGAAGAAGAGGATGACAAAAACGGGTAAGGACAAAGAGATCATGAAAATAAATGTGGCCTATTTACACCTGAGACTCAATTATTACATGTCAATTGCCTTGAAAACGGAGTCTAGTCCTGAAATCAGACAAACCTGAGTTCAAAAGATAGCTCCAGCATTTATTATCTCAATGGCCTTGGGTAAGTGACTTAATTCCTGTAAGTCTTAGTTTCCTCATTTGTAAAATGGGGAGAGCAATAAGAGTACCCTCCTGCCAGTATTATTCTGAGGAATGAATGAGTTAGTGAATGAAGAAATGCCCATGCTTTACAAAGGACATGCATTTTTTATTATTGTTATTGTTATTTGGCTTTTAGTCTCTTCAGGTCCTACCCTCTGTCCAAACCATGTATTTATTCATTCAATTAATATTTGTTGAATGCTAACTCAATACCAGAATAGGCCCAGGCAATACAGTAAAAAATTAGACAAGTATTTTATCGACTATCAGTTAAGATTTGTAATAATAATTTATTGAGCATTTACTATAGATCAGCTTCTAGTCCAAACGCTTTATATTTATGAGGTATGGTGAAACAATACGGTGAGTGTTTAAATAAAAAAGAAATATTACAATAAAAAACACACTGCCATTAATCGCACTCAAAATCCTCCCCTTGGCTTTGAACACACTTAGCCCACCATTCTTGTTATTTTCTAAAGCAGTTCTGGAAGTCCTCTTTCACGAGTGTCTTTAGTTGGCTGCCTCAATGTCCTGAATCATTTTGACTTCAGGGAAGAGCCAGAAGTCTCACAGTGACAGATCCAGTGAACAAGGTAGATGAGGACACACCGTAAGGCTTTTATTGACAGAAATTGCCATATATCAGAGGTGATATGTGACACGGAGCCTTTCCATTGTGATCAACAAATACAGTGAATGCTGCTGCCAAGTGCCATCCAACAGAAAGGCAAGGATCTTCAATACGGGAAGCGAAGCATCCAACCTTAGTAACACTGTGTGACAAGTTTCGACTTGTTCAGTAAAGTCAGTCAGGTATGAGCTACAGTTGAGAGAAGGTGTGTTTCAAAGTGTGCCGTAAAATCATCCTTCATCATGACAGCGCTCCGTGTCACACATCGCTTCTGTTATGGCAATTTCTGTCAATAAATACATTAGTGTGTCCTCATTCACCACATTCATGGGATCTGGCACCGTGTGACTTCTGGCTCTTCCCCAACGTCAAAATGATTCAGGACATCGAGGCAGCCACGACAGTGCAACTAAATACACTCAGGAAAGACGACTTCCGGAACTGCTTCAGAAAGTGGCCAGAATGATGGGATAAGTGTGTTTGAAGTGAGGGAGAGTATTCTGAGGGGGATTAATGGCACTGTGTCTTTTACTGTAACAAGGTTTTTTTATTTAGACATTCACCATATTGCTTGATCACACCCCATATGATCTCACTTAATATTTTCACAGCATCTCTGTGAGGTTGGTCGTTTAGTCATCCTTATTAGACAACCCAGGATCAGAGTGGTAAACTACTCACACAAGGTCAGGCAACCCTGGGCAGGCTGGGTCCAGAGCTCTTCTGTTTTATTACAAGGGGATATGATGTCTCAAGCCCAGGGCTTCACCAGAGTGTTAGGTTGGTCTCCACAATGTGACATGAAGTTGCCAACCAGCCTCTAAGCCCGAAGTTCAGGAACACTCAGCAAACCCAGCAGCAAATTATGCTGGCTTTCAGGGGATAACAAGTTCTTCTCTTACTAAATCAAAATTGTGACAAATCTAACTGCATGCTGGAAGCTGCATGGTTGCTTGTGATTTGCCCAGGATAAATGGCTCTGCTTGCCTTCATTTCAAAAAGCATTACTTCCTGCCTGTGACATGTGGCCCTAGACAATACATATTCTTTCTGCACATAAACAGCAAAAACTAATTTCCAAAATATCTCCAACAATCCTCCAACGCACAAGCCCAGGCAAATGAACTTAAATCCCACCTATCTGAAGGTGTGTCTTTTTTTTTTTTTTAAGTGTGAGCTACAGACTCTTGTTTCATTTCAAATCCCCAAACATTGAGGCTATTGATCTTGGTAAATGTAAAAATTAATATCTCTGAAGAAGACACATGGAGGGAAATATCCAGGCAATTACAAGGAACATCTAATAAAGAAACATAATAAATACTTAATAAATTGAAGGAAATACTAATATAGGAGAAGATGAGAAGAGTTGGAATAGCAGAATGTGTGCGTGTGCATGTGCGTGCATGTGTTTGTGTACGTGTGTGTGTGTGTGTGTGTGTGTGTGCGTGTGTGTGGAGAAAGAGAGAGAGAGAGAGAGAGAGAGAGAGAAATTACTACTTAGAAAAAAACTACTCCCTCAATCTAAATTTGAATGAGGTCAGAAGACCTGTCCATTCCTATCCCAAGTTTGCACTTCTCTTCCCAGCTCCTTCTGTTAAAACCTAAAAATTCAGGCATAGGATGAGAAATAAACATGGGACATCTGAATTTGCCATGAGAAACATGACACGGGGAGCTGGGAACGTATTATTAAGAAGGAAGAACTGCATTCTAGAATATCTAAGGTATAAGAAATGGTGAGACAAAATTAGGCTAGACTTGATGTTTATACCCTCTGAAATGCACAAGACATAACCAAGGCAGGACTTCAAAAAATTTAAAATTATCTTTTATATTAGAGAAAAATCTTTCCTTCTAGAGCTTCTGCCTAAATACTGAGATAAACCAACCCTGTGTTTAAACAAACAATCAAAAAATGTTCACTGAATCGTAGTAAGGTTTTGAGACTCCATCCATAAAGGAGTATCTGGCTCCTGGTAAGTGTTATATATTTAGGTAGAGATTATTTGGGGATTTTAAGAAGGAAAGCGGCACAAAAAGATTTGCATTTTAATAAGATCATTTGGGCAATGGGGTAGATGAAGGATGGATTGGAGGAATGATACTGAAAGCAGGAAGATCCATCGGGAAGTAGTTACAAGACTCTAGGAGAAGACAATGGTGGCCTGGACTCACTGGACTGCATTAGGGATAAAGAGGAGAGAAATTCTGATGAATGTGACAAGTGATGGCAGTAGCTGGCTAAGAGTGGAGAAGTAAATGGAGAAGTCATGAGTGACACCCAGCTTGTTTGGGAAAGTGAGAGGGTTGCAGTGTCATTTACTAAAATGGGAAATATGCGAAAGGAGTTGATTTGTTCGAAAATTGAGATTTTCTGCTCCAAGTTCTTCAACAATACTCACACCACATGATTTCCAAGTGATTTCAGAGCATAAGTTTAGAGAGCTGGCTTTGAAATCTGAGAGTCTGGTTTCAAATCATGACTCTATCATTTATGAGCTCTATAACCTTGATACGTTGCTAAGCATCTCTGTGCCTCTGTTTTCTCATCTACAAATGGTACAATAATAATAATCTACCTCATAGAGCTTTAGGACTTAATTAGAAACTTGATATAAGGCATTTTGCATGGGTTCTGGCACATTGAAATGTTCTCTACTTTAGTCCTTGGTATCTTTACATTATTATTGATTACAAAGTCAGTATGGATAATGAACATCTGAGTTACTCTCCTCAAAGCGAATTCACTTGGTCTAAGCCTCTTCCAAATATTGCCCCAGTAGTAGTGCGCAAAGACAGCTATTTCAGGTGCTGCAGTGACCATGACATTCACCCCTCCAGACCTTCTCTGTTCCCTCTTGCTGCAACATTCTTCCCTCCCCACTCAGCCTTCATATCATATGTTTCTTCCCCAGGAAAGCTTACACTGAAAACCCAGTCCTACACTAAGTGAGGAATCTTTGCTATGATACTCTTATAGTACCCTAGCCTCTTTCTCTGTGTCATCAGCACAAATATTATTGTGTGTGTGTGTACACACACACACACACACACACACACACACACACAGAGGGTGCCAAAAAATGTATACACATTGTAAGAAAGGAAAAAACTGTATGAAAATTGTGATAATATATACTGATAACAAAAGATGAATACAAGTCATATGTACCCATTTTTTGGCACCCCCGGGATATAGATAAAGACAGAAAATAGATGGAAGGATAGATAGATGATAGATAGATAGATAGATAGATAGATAGATAGATAGATAGATCGATAGACAGATTCATTTAATGTCCATCTCCCCAAACTAGACTCTAAGTACCATGAAGGTTATATCCAGTTTACGATCATATACCCAGTGTCTAGTCTAGGCTTGGCACACAACTAGTGCTCGGTAAACAATTGTGAAATGAAGCACAGTATGATGGTATTTAATGTACTGTTTCTGAACTTATTTTGAATGTTCCGCTTCTTACCTTCTGTCTGTGTTGTCATTTCCTGGCTGTTCTCTTGAGGAAGAAATAAGCCCTGGGGCCCACACAGCTCTCATGTTCAGCCTCTCAGATGCTTCTGCCACACAATCAGTCGGATCTTGGATTGAAGTTCCAGCTCTGCCTCTTACCAGCCACGTGATCCTAGGCAAGCAAATTTACCTCTCTGGGGCTCAGTGTCCTCATCTGTAAAATGGGGATAACAATGCTTCCTCCACCATAGAATTGTTGTGGAGATTAAGTGAGAACAGGTGTGTAAAGTTCATTGCACAAGGCATGGAACAACTACATGTTCCATATGTGTTAACTATTATTAATTATTAATTATTATTAATTATTATCTTTGTATTCAATTCCAGGTATATTCTCAGTGAGAAAAACTCATCACTCACTGTCCTCACAGATCTACAGTATTTACAGAAAATTCTTCCTTGTTTTTCACTTTCTTTTTTTCCAGCTCTTTTAAACACCAAGTGCTAACAATTCCCTAAAACTGTATTGACAAGAAAAAAAAAATATTCCCTGAGTCTCACATGATCCAACAGTTGAGAAGAAAGCCAAAATGGGTCATTACCATGTGGTAAATTATATATTTACTGATGCAATTAGACCACCTTCTCCAACTTTGTTCCAAAATTTCCATAATGAAATCTTGAGTTTTTTATCACAAGGAATAAAAGCGAAAAGATGGGTGAAGATGGCTCTCGACAAATGAGGATGAGATTGGCTCTCTCAACTCACAACAATAAACAAATTTTCTATTTCCAGATTATTTGCAATCGATGCTATTGATGCCCTACCCAGACGTCCTGTACCTGGCGTGTACCATCCCCCAGCTTCTGCAATCATTGGCAGAAGCCCACACCTGTGTCTGTCTCCAGAGATCTGCCCTTGGCGGATGACCTGCTTCGTCTAAAGATGACTGGGAGTTATAAACCCCACTCCAAGGACAGCCTGCGGTCAATGGCTAACTGATAAGGGAGAATAAGAGCCCAGGCCATTGGCCTCTGGGCAGGACAACCTCTGAGGTGCAATTCATATTCCAGCGCTCCCCCTAGGGTCACGCTGAACTTGACCTGATAAACACATCTCCACTGAACCTAGTTCCCTTCCTCATCCTTCACTTCCACCCCTTACAGTCTCTGTTGAATTCCCCCTTCAATAAATCATTTGCACAAAAATCCCTGGTTAGGCTCTGCTTTTAGGAAACCCAGCCTAAGATATTGGCCCCTAACAAGTCAAACTAGCTATTAATAAGGGTAATGGGGCCATTGTAAAAGGGACTTTAATTCTAGCACATGAGTATAATGGGGAAGAGTATAGAAAAAGGGGACATGTTCAGTGATCAACCAGCATCTTCATGACCCATTAATTTTCCATCACTGTATAGTTTGCAAAGAGATTTCACATATATCTCTGACAGATGAGCACTGTCCTTCTCTTCTTTGTGATGGACAAATCGAGGCTCAAAGAGGTTGGACTCAGCGTATTTAGATACATAGTAAACATTTGGTTTGAGCTGTTGCTTGAATTGTCTAAACACCAGGCCAGATACTGGTTGACTAACTTAATACCCAACCCAATCTTCTCTTCCTCTATTCTGAAGGCAAGAAAGTGCAGTGCATACTTTCCCAGAATTCTTAGCACCTGGTGGTATCCATATGACATGTCTCTGAATGACATGAAATGTCATGAAAAGAAATGAAAACTCCTGGGACAGGCTTTCCTCCCAAAATAAAAAGGCAAAATGAAATGCATATCTGAAAATAAAATGTGTATCTTCCTGCCCATCTGGAACAAGGACATAAAGCCAGAGGTACGGCAGGTATTCTGTAATGAAAGGAGAATGAGGGGTGGGAGATGATGGAGCAGAACAAGACAAAGAACCTGGAAGGCTGAAAATATCATGGAGCTGGTGCACAAGCCGTGGACCGCCTGCCTCCTGTCACAGGCAGCCAAACACGTATAAACTCAGATAGAGCTTGATGCTGGTTTAGAGAAATTTAGAAACATTGCACAAGGTTAGAAGAAAATTTCAAGTGTTATTTAAAAGGTTAGAAAGGAAGGAGTATGAAAAATGCCAAGATAGTAGCAAATTTATTCAGCTTGCTAAAAAGTCATGAAAGATCATGACAAATTGTTTTGTTTTCCAATGATGTAGGACTTAACTCCAACCCTTCAAAAAAATGAGACATCCTTGCCCACCTGAATGAATGCAAATGTTTTCCTTCTGACTGAACACAGCCCAAACATTATTTTATATTTTCTAAAACATCTCTCTTAAACCTTAAGAGATAGGTCCTGTTTAGCACCTCTTCCAATTTTAGTATATGTGCTGCCGAAGTGAGCACAAGCACCTCTTCATCTATTATTACCTGAGAAAGTCAAGGCTCTGATACTCCAATATGGTAACCATTAGCCAGAGGAGACTATTTGAATTTAAATTTAAATTAATTCAAATGAAAATAAAGATTCAGTTCCTCAGTCACTCTACACACAATTTAAAAACCCAGCAGATATATGTGGCGAGAGACTGACCATATTGGACAGCACAGATTTAGAATATTTTCATCATTGCAGAAAGTTCCAATCAGAGAAGTTGCTCTAATGGGTGAAGTAATTTACCTCAGATTCTATAACTAATAAGAATTTGGACTTATCCCAGGCTCTACCTCACAGGGCACACGTCTCGACACAGTACATAAGTTTTCTATTGCTGTTGTAACAAATTACCACTAATTTGGTGGTTTACACCACCACACATTTATTATCTTAGGGCTCTGGAATGGGTGGGTCTCACTGGACTAAAATCAAGGTGGGAGCAAAGCTGCATTTCTTCTGGAAGCTCTAGGAGAGAATGCATTCTGTTGCCTTTTCCAGCTTCTTGAGACTGTCCCATTCCTTGGCTAGCAGCCCCTTTTCTCCATCTTCAAAACCAGTAACAGCAAGCTGAGCCCTCATGCTGCAGTCTCTCTGGTTCTCTGCCCTCTGCCTCTCTCTTCCACTCATAAGAACATGTGATTTACGTTGCCCTCGCTCGCAGGTAATTTAGGACAGTATCCCCACCGTGATGTCAGTTAGTTAGCGACCCCGGTTCCATCTGTAAAGTTAATTCCCCCTTGCCATCTGACCTAGTGTATTCACAGGTTCCGGGGATTCAGATGTGGATATCTTTGAGGGCCATTATTCTGCCTCCACAGGCCCTCCCTGATTTGACCCCATTTGTGTTTCAATCTTCTTTCCTTTGAATCATCTTTATATTCCTTGTGCTCTAGTCAAGCAAAAATGTTCACCCTCCCCTAGAAATGCCATTCATTCTAATAAACATGATGAAAGATCTTCTATGCTCTTTGATCCCAGGGAAATAAAGTTGATTAGAGCAGGTCCCTACCTAGAGGACTTCTCCATGCCTTTGTTTTAAAATGTTCCCTCTTCCAGAAATGGCATTTTGAAGCCTCACCTGCAGCCCAGTTTAAGCACACCTAAATTCCACTTATTTTTAAAATTCTGTTATATGCCGCCTAACCCATGAGACAATGCTTGAAATCACTCCCGAAACCAGATGGTGGCTATAGGTCAGTGGAGCAGCAATTAGCTGCAGCTCCAAAGATTCTTTCAGCCACATGTAGGCACCCCCTTTGGGACTCCAAGAGGCAAGTTGTGTATGTACTATAGAATGGGGATCAGAGGATGAACTCCGGAGTCAGAAGGCCTGGGCTTGAATCCCAGGAGGAAAAATGGCTTTACTATCTAAGGTCAGGAGATCTTTGTCCTCCTCTCGGCTCTGTGTACTCCTGTATGTATGGGGAAGTGGGTGGAGAGTACGGTCAATGAGAATATTAAGATATTTATTTCACTTCATTTCACCTTGTTTATTTCCTTCGTTTTAACTTTTCAGTTGAAATGGACATTACCAATATTCCTTAACCTTACATTTTACCCCTGCCCTTCTCAAGGTCTTTGTTGGGTGGTGGGTAGAGGGTTCAGCAAGGGTTGGTGAATGCAGTGTCACAACAAGCCAAGGACATTATGATAGTGATAAATGAACTCGAACTCGAAAGAAATCTGGGACCCTCCACGCAGGACAGATGAAAAATAAAAATACATTTTCCAGTGTGATTTATCTGAAGTCATTTATGATAAGACATTTCAGGGCAAGCAGGCCACATTCGAGGTGCATATCTCTCAGGGAAACTCAACCACTAAGGAGGCCAAGATCATTTTCAAGCAGCAAGGCCCCTAAATATAAGCCGACTACTTTATGTGATGCTAAACTAAGATACAGGGAACTCATACAATGCTAGAGTGGGGAGATGACTTTGTAGTTTCTTTTAGACTTATTGGGAGACTACAGAGATATACAAAGTCTTGGGTGTTTGGCACTATGTTGATCATTCAAAAGATTTTCAAGGGTAACTTTGACTCTACACGATTTTTGCCTTATGTGCTGATTTTAAACACTAACTCCCACATAAGATCTGACTCTACTCTTAAGAACTTCAGCACCTGAGGCCTGGAGATCATTCATATTATATGAGTTTCTTGAAAGTCTCTCTGAATCTAAAGGAAACAGGTCCCACTATATCCTTGTGCTCATGTTTGCTTTTAAACAACTCACACCTTGATTTAATGTGTAGGAGCTTTTCCCAGTCTCATTTCAGCTGATGTTAGCATTGTAGGCCCTGGCCCCAAAGACCTTAGGGTCCGATGGGTTTTGAAGTTTAATTATTAAAGCAGCAATTATACAATTGAGAAGAGTGAAATTGGAAATGAGTCCAGCAGTTGATGGTGGGGTGAGTTTGGGAAGAGTCACGGGGGCTGTGAGAACTGAGAGCCAGAGACAAGACCAAGCAATTCAACGAGGGGTTTACTTTACTAATGAAAAGTAATACAATGTACTTTAGAAATAACAAAACAGATCTTTCTCTTGATTATTTCCATCTTTTTATCAAAAGAGTTCATCTAATTTTAAAACATTTCCTGGCCTTTAGGAGAGTCACCATGACTCTAAAATGAAGGAGGTCTAAGCTTCAGACTCAGCTGTCAGTTCAACAGGAGGGCGACCGGTAGCAAATGACTTCATTTTCCTATTTAAATGAGGAGAGGGTTTTCTCACAGTGTGTTCTATTGAATACCAGCTGTGGGAAGTGTTCCTTATGTAAAAAGGTTCTGTAGTCAAATGAATCCAACCTTGCCACTTTCTCATAATATATTCTCCTCTTGGAAATAAACAATGCACATTATCATATTAAAGGCTCTGAGAAATCCTGTAGTAAATGAACTTTGCTTAAACTTAGTATTTCCTAAACATTCTTGATCATAGATACCATTTTTGGTGAGACATTAATTAAAGTGTGACCAAGGAACACGTTTTGAGAAAACTGAACAGCTTTACGTAAGCCCTGTGAGGGCCAAGGCCCTGTGTATGTGTTCACGCTATACTTACTACAGAGTAAAGTAGGGGCTGACAAACTATGGCCAATACACAGAAATCAAGACTATGAGCTAAGTGTGTTGGTCACATTTTCAAGTGGTTGAAAAAGATCCAAAGAAGACTGCTATTTCATAACATGTGAATATTATATAAGATTCAAATTCCCATGTCTATAATATGTTTTTTGGAATATAGCCACGTCCATTTATTTATGTATCTTCTGACTGTTTTCAGACTACAACGTTCAGTAATTGTGACAAAGACCATAATGGCCAGTAAAACCTAAAATACTCTCTGGCCCTTTACAGGAAAAGTTTGCAGACCTCTGGATTAGGCAATTAAGTTGTGCAAATGAATGAATGTCTACCCCTGGCACTCTCCATACCAAGCTGCCTCATTTTCTGGGAAGAGGATCAGGTTATAACTGGTTCCAGAATGAGGTCTTCTTTAAAAAAAAAAAAAAAAAAATTGGTCTTAATTATCTTTTTTTTGGTCTCTGCAGTAGCTCAAACATTGACTTGAGCCAAGGAACTGCTCAGATTCCTGGTCTCTCCATACCTCAAATTATCCCTCACTTGCTACATGAGAGTTTTTCCCAGATAACAGTTACACTCAAGTGGCAATGGTCTTATGCTAAGTGAAATAGGTCAGACAGAGAAAAACAAATACCATATGATCTCACTTATATGTGGAATCTGAAGAACAAAATAAATGAGCAAACAAAACAGAAACAGATTCATAGATGCAGGAAAAAAGCTGATGGGAGGGAGTTTGAGGGGTGGGGTGAAAGGATTAAAAAATAAAATTGGTGGTTACAAAATAGTCATGGGGGTATAAAGTAAAGTATAGGGAATATAGTCAATAACATAGAAATAATTATGTATAGTGCCAGATGGTTATGAGACTAGTCAGGGAATCACTTTGTAAATTATATAAATGTCTAACCACTATGCTGTACACCTGAAACTAATATAAAATAATATGGAATGTCAATTGTAATTGAAAACATTTAAAAAGGGGGAAAAAGGTGAAGGGCATAAGAGGTTCAAATTTTCAGGTATGAAACAAATAAGTTATGGGATGTAATGTAAAGCATAGGGAATATAGTCAATATATCATGATAGCATTGCATGGTATCAGATGGTTGCTGGATTTACCATGGTGATCACTTCTTTAGGCATATAAATGTTGAATAGCTATGGTGTACACCTGAAACTAATGTAATATTGTATATTAGCTGTATTTTAATAAAACATCTTTTTTAAAAAAGATTAGTTGAGAGAATGCCTGTTGAGCACGTACAGGGAGTGTGGAATATGGTAACAGCACAAGATTTCATGGTAGCCATTTTTTATAACATAAAACATCCTTCCCTGACTTCTCTGCTCATGAAATCCTGTTCGTTCTTCAGGAATCCCTTAATACCCTTCTTAAAATTCTCTTGGACCCCTCGTTAAAATTCCACCTCCCTTGAATTATAGAGGAAGCTTTGTTTCAATCTGTCTCCCCCACTCAGGTGAGTCTCTGAGGTTACAGTTAATGACTCCTTGGGTAGAACTTCGGCAGAGTCCCCAGAAAATACCACCAGGGGAAAAAGCAGGGTCTTCCACTTCCCTAAGGACTCTACCTAATTCTTCAGCCAAAACAAGTTGATTTCTTTTTTAAGCATGGATCACATCATTCCTCAGGATAACATCCCAGGACCTCAATATGTCCCCAGTGGAGTTCCTCTACCTCTCTCCACCATCTCCCCTTTTCTCTCTGAACTCCAGCCACATCAGTCCTTCTCTTCCTCAAACTTGCCAACTCATATTTGTAGCTCTTTTGGCTCAGAAGGTGTTTCCCCTCCAGGACCCACCTCACTATTCACTGGATTCAGTCTTCGTCATCCTCAGGGAACCCCTCAGACAAGGTCTCACGCCCCTCCTAGATGCCCTCAGAGCATGCTGTACTTCTTCCTAAGAGCGAGGAACCACTGTAACCATATAACTGCATGTCCACATTGCACCTGCTGCCTGTCTCCTCTTTAGACCAGCATGCCTCGTGAAACTGTTGCTGGATGGCGGGCTCTTCTCGGCACCGTGTCCAGGTTCTTGGCATCTCAAAGAATTGAACGAGATACCGAGATAAAGTGATGAAAAGGCAGTTTATTAGAAGAAAAGGTACACTTCAAAGAAGTAGAAGTGGGACCGAGCAGAAAGCAGCAGCTCAAGGGCCATTATTAAAAGGGATAGTACACTCCAAAGAGTGTGGAGCGGGCTGAGCAAAAGTGGCTCAAAAGGCCTCAAAAAGCTCAAAGGCCCAAAAGGCGAAGGGCCCAGGCTCAAAAAACGAGCCTGACTGGCGAGGACTTAGAGTTTTGATTCTTTTTTGTCTATAATGGGCTGTTCCTTTGCAGGTGTGGGAATACTTGATTGACACCTGCGATTGACAAGAGGCTATTGCCTCATCTTTTTAGACTGCACAGGTGTGAGTGGTGGGTTTGATCTAGTTGGGTATCTTATACCCATTTGTTTACAATGAAAAGGGCACGTTTTGGACAGAGAGGGGAGGTCTTTTGGGCGATAATGCAGAAACCTGATGCCTATCTCTAACTGCCTGCCTTGTTTTTCCCTTGAGAGACTTGATCCCCATAAAATCTCTATGGGAAGTTGAGAGACAGAAGGTCTGTTTTTCTGTATCTGCTTCCTGCTGGGCAGGGGTGTAGAACTGTCCATACCTACTGGGGGATTCATGGAACTCTCACACTATCTGATCTCAGACGAGAGGAGGGGGTCTCGAGAGCCACCTGGAAGACTGCATTGGACTGGCAATTTTGCTAAGGTATCCTCTGTATCCTCAAGGCCCCTGAATGAGGAAAAATAGATTTTAATTAATAAATCCATTAGCTTTATAGAGCCTGTGGCCATTCAATCAGTCATTTAGGTGGCGTCAATTGTCCAGGAGCTGGGCCCAGAATGAGTTGGAGACAACATTAGGCTTCAATGATTATAATCAACAAATATACTGACCTGGGGGAATGTTAAAACCTATTTGATTCAAAAGTTGGGTCCAGAATGGCTTGGGGGATATTGGGAAGTCACAGGCTTTTAAGTAGTTATCTGAAGCAGGGGTGAGAGACATTCGGTGACTCAGGCTAGGAGCAATCTTTAGTCTAGGATTCAGAAATTGATTAGAAGAGTAATCAAAGCCAGGGGCTAAGGAGCTAAGAAACTAGGGAAAAAGAGACTTGAAATTTCTATAGTGAGGGAGGCTTAAAACTTTAGTAGTGAGGGAGCTTTCCCATATCAGAACTATATTGCGAATCATAGATGTAATTTTAAATGTTCTCTAGCCATTTTAAAAAATGAAAAGAAGCAGGTGAAATTTTACTAATAGGTTTTATTTAACCCAATATCCAAAATGTTATTATTTCAATATATCATCAACATAAAAAAATTACTGAAGGTGTATTTTACATTTTTTTTCATATTGTCTTCAAAATCCAGTGTGTTTTACACATACAGCACAACTCAGTTTGGGCCAGCCACATTGCTAGTGTTCAATTGCCACATGTGGCTCATGACGGTCATAGAGGACAGCCAACCTCTGGACAGGAACTCCCTGAGGGCACATAACAGGACAGTCTTACTGCGGTACCCAGAGCCACCAGACTATGCTTGGCTCAAAGGAAAAGCCAAATAAATATTCAGTTTTAAAAAATAAAATAAGCAGTATTTGTACAGAGGAAGAAATGGAGGCCCAGAGAGAACAAGTGATTGGCCCAAGGTCGCAGGACTTTGTTCAACCCCTGCTAACTCCTAAGAGCAGCCAAGTAGTCGAATGCATCTCACAGGTCAATCTGCCCCTCTAGGTGCAAATGTGCTCCCAAAGGTCAACCCACAGCATCTTTATTAAAAACTTCACCCTTGAAAGGCAGGAAAAGTTTGACTTCATGAACAAAGTTTTCTTTCTATTACCTTGTAAGTCCTATAGATTGATAGGTATTATGTAAGCGGCATTAAGGTGCTGTGCACTGCTGCAGATGTTGTTTTGAAATCTCTGCACAGCTATTGTATTATCAGCAGAGATTTCCTTCAGGACTCAGCCTTCAATTTCTCTTGGCAAAGCTGTGAAGTGAGTCAGTTAGCATTCCCTCCCCAGGCCGAAGGGCGGGAGGCAGGGGGTGGGCATCCAGGGGGCATGAGTGAGCCCACAGGGCGCAGGGAACGTGTTCAGCATAACTCACATTCCTAGCCTTTATTTATTCCTTCTGAAAATCAGAGTAGGATAGTCTTAAGAAAGATCTCCTTCCCTTGGAAGGTTTCATTGTAAATAAAGGGAGAGTAATCACACAAAAAAGAGAGACAGTGGAGATACAAGAAATATAGTCTCAGCCTATACTTGTAAGTAGAACAAATATAGAGCATTACACAATGATATCACAATATAATCCTATTTTCATTATAAAATTTATATTTCATATACCAGGGGTGCCAAAAAAATGTATACAAGTGGACACTTTGGTCAACGTTGCTCAAGCAACGTTCACCGTCATCAGAAGTGTCTGGACGCTGATGGGAACCACTTTGAGCACCTCTTGTAATTGCAGAAGTCAAACGTGAGGTATATTCAGTTTTTGTTTTTGCTATTTATTATTATCATTTTAATACAGTTTTCCTGTCTTAAAATGTGTATACATTTTTTGGCACCCTCTGTATATATGTATGTTATAAGAAAGAGATCCAGAAGATTATTTTTAAAAATATTAATTAGAATTATCATTAGGTAGTAAAGTATGAATGATTTGTATTTTCTCTACTCTTGGTTGAGCTACAGCTTTGAATTTTCTTCAATAAATATGTATTATTTGTGTAAAAAGAGAACAAATAAACATTTAAAGTAAATATGTCTATGCACACGTACATACACTCGCGCAAGATCCTAAATGTTCCAACAATATTTTAGTGCTAATGATACAGGATAGTTACCATCTCCCTAGGTAGACAGGAAGGTCCCTGGTGGAATAAACAAAAGACAGCCATATGCTAAAACTTCAGGTTTTGAAATCACTCCTTCGCTCCAGGACATAATGTAACAGGGCCCTGAGATTAATCATAAAATTCCTTTTGGCCTGACAAGTGGAACAAATCTGATAGATAAAGAGTAGGTTATTTTGCTAATTCCTTTAGGATAGGTAAGCAGAACAAAACTGGTAGATGAATTTCATCAGAAGGAGCCAGTTCCCTTCTTCAAATAGTTCCCTTCTCCAAACAGCTCCCCTTCCCTAAGCAGGCAAGGGAAGGTATAAAAGTAAGAGCTTTTGCCTCAGTCACTGGCACCCCCATTCAGAACCCCCGCCCGCTCCGGAGCTGCAACCTCTTCTCCTGCCTCTAATAAACTATTTTCTTTTTAAAACTTTTTGCCTCTCCCTGGTCCGCGTTTCCATTCTTCGGCTTCACGAAACATAATCCCGGCCCACACTCAGAAACTGCCAGCAGATCCAACATCACCTACATCACTAATTATTTTTAGAAGTTCCGGAAAACTTGTTTGTTTGGTTTTTTAGCTTTCAAGTAAATGAGTTTGCCCCTTTCATACTCAAATTAGTCTCAGAAAACCAGCCTTCAGTGCTATCAAAAGCATGGGGAATACAGCCTCCCCCAGTGTGTAAATTGAAACTGGCACCTACTTGCAGGCCACTGGTGGTGAGAGGCCCTTGCAAGGACCAATGTGTGGGAGTCTGGGTCTGGTCCTTAGATTTTGCACAGCTGCCACCAACCTTGTCAGGAATTCAGCCTCATTAACTAGGAAACAGAGGAGTCACTCACCTTTCTTCTGTTTTAGTGATAATTAATTCCCAGAGCCACTGCCCTACTACTGAGAGAAGAGCTCAGATTGGTGATTAAAGCTAATCTGAGGGAATGTTTCCAAACAAGCTGAAGGTTTCATTTCCCTTATCTGGAGGCTGCCTCCCCAGGCGAAACTCCTAGACCAGGGGTTCTCAACCTGGTAGATTTTGCCTACCCCCAACCCCCCCACACCCACGAGACATTTGGCAGTGTCTGAAGTCATTTTGAAGGTAGGTACAACTGGCATCTAGTGGGTGAGGCCAGGGGTGTTGCTAAACATCCTACAATGCACAGGACAGTCCCCACCACAAAGAATTATTCAGTCCTTAATATCTCTAGTGCAAAGGTTGAGAAACACTTAGACAATGAAGGAAATTATTTAAATGCTTTCACGGAAAGCATGAATTTTTTGCTGAAATGAGCCAGGTTCCTGATACCTAGCTACATCCTCCTTGGCCTTCTGGCCAAAGAAGGATTTAGGCTCACCTATTTTTAGGAATTATTTGAATGTTCTGAGTATCTTGATTATACACTTATCATTGGCCTAAGAAGGACAGGCATGTAAAATGGACTTAATTCCACACGTCAGCTTTAGTCTACTGGTAGTGACTACCAGATTGGGTTCTCTAGAAGCAGCTCTTGAGACAAGCTTTGAAGTATGGGATATTTATTAGAGATCAGCACCTGTGAAGAGAAGGGAGCAGAAGCAGGATCCGGCAGAGAGAGAAGACAAAGCACAAAAAACCTCAGCCAACCGGACAGAGGGTGAAACATGGGGAGACATTCTGGAACCAGTATTTCCCATCTGAGTTGTCCAACAGCAGGCTGGAGTGGCGGGGCCCTTATGAGCCCCTCGCTCTTAGCCCACCAGGCTCAGTTACTAGGTGACGGCTGCCCTGGGAAGGGTGTGACTTCCAAGCAGGGGGCACGCTGCAGCTGAAGCTGATGGGGAAGTTACTGACAGCTGGAGTGTCTGCTGACCACACTCCCTGCAGCTGGATGGCCACTGAATCTGGGTGGCTCATCTTCACGTCTACCACAGGATACATCCACACTCAGCAAGAAGATGTGCGGCAATCCATTAGCCATGTCTGCCATCGTGTGCAAAAGGGCCGCATCTGTGCCAGGTATTTGGCAGCCCTACATTAGAAACAGGCACAATGGGTAAGGCCTATCATTGGAATGTCTTAGTAATACATGAAAATAAGCAGTATCTGAAAGAAAACCCAAAACATGTAAGTCAAATGAGGAATGGAACCTGCCTGCCATCTAGGTAACTATCTGTTGGGCTGGATTGAACCTGGAAACATTCATTTGGTTTCTGATAAGAAATTTCTCACCCTCCTTTTGTCTATTCCACATTCACTTAGTAACTACCCACTATGTGCCAAGCATGGGGCTGGATATTGGAAAATGACAGAAGAGTGAGCCATAAGCGGTGGATGATTTCAGTCCTGAGCTCATAAGGCTTGCATTTCTTCCTCATGGATTTGGCTTTTACCCAATTGATTATGTTTGTGTCATCAGCCTATGAGATTCTTTAGTCTCTACAGCTGCAGCTAGGAGAGCCCAATACTATAATAATAGAGCCTTTGGGCTTCCACCTACCCTCTCCACTAGCTTTGATCTTGGAAGTCAAGTAAGAAGAGGGTTTACTGTCTTAATTACGCTATTTCTTGAATTAGAGTGCAACAACCCAATTCTTTCAGGGAAGGGGGGATGAATTTGCAGGTAGGGAAGAGCTTGAGGCTCTAGCATATTGACTGAGGATCTGGAAAGCTTACACAGCTAATAGCAGTAATAGTACTAGTGATACTAATAGTACTACTACCGTGTTTCCCCCAAAATAAGACCTAGCCAGACCATCAGCTCTAATGCATCATTTGGAGCAAAAATTAATATAAGACCGGGTATTTACTTCTAGTAAAATAAGACCGGGTCTTATATATATCATCATATCATATCATGTAATACCAGGTCTTATATTAATTTTTGCTCTAAAAGATGCATTAGAGCTGATTGTCCAGCTAGGTCTTATTTTCGGGGAAACACAGTACTAGTAATAGTAACAATAGTTACTATAATAATAAATGTAATTATTGACTCTTCTCAAACACTTACTATGCATTATGTATTTTGTTAATCACTTTATATAAGTTGAATAGAAACTTCCATACTGATTTCTTAAAATTAAAGGAAGAGAGAGAGAGAGGACTCAACTGGTAGTCTTTGTACTCGAGCCTTACTTATAACCAGGTAGATTGGTGTCTGTTACGATACTGCATAATGTTAAATAAGGAACTGTTTAAATCTAATGTTATTGTTAACAGCAATAAACACCAATTAAATTTGTTTTAGAGCCAATGAAGTGTCTAGACTGGTACTACAGCCGTGTGTACTACTAAGTAATGTTTGCCATACATCAAGAAGATAATAAAACTGCCATTTTTTCCTATTTAAAGCCATCCTCAGAGAGTTTAGATGATGAGCTAACAAAATGAGATGCCGTTAATTACATTCCTAGGTAATTTTGATCCGAAAGGGATCATTTTGCTTTTTCCAACTCAGAGTAAATTATTTATTATAGATGAAGGAGTGTAATTTTGGAGCTGGATGAAATATAAGGTAACAATACTGAATGGAAGCTATTATGCAGATGTTTTCGTCCACGGCAGCTTCTTTATCAGCTACTGAAAATATGCTGTTCCATCCAAGGGGAATTCTTAATGAGGAAAAACTCATGTTTTTCAATTATTTAACTCAAGTTTCACACTATAACTAGATTTCCTCTTTGCTTCAATAAAATAATTCTATAATTATTGTTGTTCCTCAAAGGAAAAAGCTACCTGGCAGGTAGTGAGTACCCATCACGAAGTTATTTAAGCAGACCCAGGATCAGCACTGGAAACGTAGAGGAAATTCTTTTCAATTAGTTAGATAAGGACTTGGCTAGGAATATTTTGAAGGTAATTTATTTAATAAATGTTTGTTGGACTCCTCTCCTGATCCAGGGACCATGGAATGGAACTTTGGGTAGGTCAAAGCTCCTATCCTCAAGCCAAATACAGTCCCAGTAATCCTTCTAATTCTGAGGTTCTACAAATTCATCTTAATGAATTTATATCAGATCTCTGTTTTCCACGTTTTGAATATTTTTGGGGGGGGTCTCAATTTTTTAAATAAAACTTTTTTGTGTGTGTATTTCTAAATACAAAGAAAAGTATAAGAAGATAGCATCTCACCTTCTTTCTGGTCTCATTAGCTGTTGCTGAATAACAAACCAGAGGCTTCTAACAACAATCATTTATTGTCAGAGTTTACATTCCTGATGGTCAGCTGAAGGTTGACTAATGTTGGCCGGCTTTGGGTGGGTAGTTCTACTCGTAGAGGCTAGACTCATGCATCTGTAGGTAGGTGTGCTGGGACAGCTCCAGGTGGTATATAGATCAGACATGGAGAAAGTGATTGATAATCTGCCAGGATTTTCTCCCCTCTGAACCAGAAGAGAACTGTGAGCCCAGCAAGAGCCCTATGGCATGGATCTGAAGGGAGGATCTCACTCTTGGAGATCAAGATCACTGGACCCCTCAACCCACTCTGCCAGAGGGAGTGGGATATTGGCCCATAAAGAGATGCCAAGTCTCCCTGAACCCCAAAGACCTGTGGAAGGAAGCACTGGAAGCATTTGGGGTAAGGCTCCTCTCTCCCTAGAATGGAGAGGACAAGCAAAGGCCTGTCATCATGGAGATCGGATGGCCTGCATCTGCTGTACCGTCAGCCCACTTGGGGAGAGAGAGCAGTACCTCTACCATTGCCTCAGAAAGATCCGAGCAACTCAACCTCAGCCCCAAAGCTGACAGAAAGAAATGACAAGGAGCCCAAGAGGCCCAAGAGCCTAAGGGAGACATGAAACCCTGAGGAAGAAAGCATAAATATACAGAAAAGACTGAAATGGACAATTTCAACAAAAATAGATAATAAGATGACTTAGAGTCATATATAATGTGCATGTGTGCACACATTCTGTACACACCCACACACACACCTTCCTGGAACTAAGAATATGATCTTAAAACTTGAAAAATCAGTAGATGAGCTGAAATTGAGGGTGGTCACTGGTGAGACCCAAGTTAGTGACACAGAAGGGCAACGGAAAGAAATCTCTAACAAGCAGAGCAATATTTCAATGGGTTAGAAATCATGAGAGGAAAAGATAAGAGATTTAGCTACTAAATCCTGGAGAACTAAGCTGAGAATAATCAATTTCAAAAGGAGGAAAAGAGACAGATGGAAGGGTAACAATAGTTATACAAATCAAGGAAGAAAATTTCCCAAGTAGTAGAAAGATTTGAACCTGGTTTCAAATTGATTTGAAAGAAAATCCTCAAACTCTTATAAAATTACAGAATAAAGTATTTAAAAAAGAAATAAATGTCCTAAATTTTTACCACCAGAATACCTACTTACATTATTAAAAAATAAAAATAACATATTACAAGGTTGGAAAATTCACTGGATCATAAACAGTGAAAGGAAAAGTAAAAATCTCCCTTCATCTTCTGCATTTTCTTCCCCAGACTTTCTGGAAAAGGTAATTGCTCTTAACAGTTCCCTCTGATTTCTCACTGCCCCCTAAGTTTATGCATATACCAACACACACACACACACAAACACACACTTTGTTTTATTTATTTATATCAATAAAAATTCTGTTGTTTACCAACCTTGATAATTTAATATATCTTCCATACCGATATACGCCTAATTCTTTTTAATAGCCACATCATACATTCCATAATATGGACAAGATGTGATTTTCCAACCAATCCCTTATTAAATGGACACTTTTATTTTATTCTGGTTGTTTTTCTCTTACAAACCATGAGCAACCATAGGGGGAAAAATCTTATAGATCTTTTATAAACCTATCTACAAGGAAATTCCAAGCACCAGGTCAAAGACATCTACATATTTCAATGAATATGCAATGAAAGGCCTTAAAACATTCCTGGTACATAATGGGCACTCAATAAATATTTTTAAACAAACTAAAATGGTCATATTGTTCACCAAAATGATTGCATTAATTTATACCTCATATTAAAGACTTTTAAAATCAGTATAGTTTATAGATTGTTGACCCTCCAAAAAGATATGTCTGTGTCCTAATCGCTAGACCTGTGAACATGATTTTTACTTTGCAGCTGTGATTAAGTTAAGGTCCTTGAGATGAGATCTCCCTGTAATATGCAGGGAATCCCATATTCAATAACAAATGTCCTTATAAGACAGAGGCAGAGGGAAACGCGACAGACACCTGGAGGAGAAAGTGATGTAAAGGCAGAGGCAGATTACAGAAAAGCAGCCACAGGCCCAGGAATGCCAGGGCAGCCGCCAGGAACTGAAAGAGGCCAGAAAGAGATTCTCCCCTAGGGCCTCGGGAGGGAGTACGGCCCTGCCAAAAATTTGATTTTAGAATTCCAATTTCCAGAACTATGAGAGAATAAATTGCTATTGTTTAAGTCACCAAGTTAGTGCTAATTTGTTATGGCGGCCTCAGGAAACGAAAACAATCATTATTATTAAATTGGAGCTTGTTGGTAAAATAGAAAAAAGCGTCCAGAGTTTGAAGGCAAATTGATTATGACCCAAAAGAGAGGTCAAATTCTAGATTCGTGCCCCTGAGAACAGCCCTCTTTTGCCTCCTCCCAAACAACTCTTCCGTTGTCTCCAGTGCATACATTCTCTCTTGGCCAAATCTGAAACCAAGACCCAACACAACAAAACAAAGGAAAGCTAACACAACTTACCAATTTTTCTTGGGTTTGGCACAGCTGATGCAACAGTAATTGATCCAAGTCCGACTTTGAGAAGGAAGTTTTAGAAATGCTTTTTTTTTTTTCTTAAATGCTCAGGTGGTGGCAGATGGAGACTCACATATCTACATCAGTCTAATCGTAATTGATCCAGTGAGAGTCTTGCTGGAAAGGGGAGAGCATTTTCCCAGTCTTTAGTCTCTCCCCTGGTGGAATTATCATGCCATCTGCAACAAGGCAGTACACGCTTTTCACAGAAGTTGTGAAGCTAATTACTGACCCATTCCAATGTAGACTGGTTTACAACCCTGGAGTGACCGTCTCTGTTTTCCAAGCCACTGCTCTCTCACAGGCCAATTTTGACTTAATGAAACTAATCCTGTTTCACACTTAAATAATGTTTACAGTTTTAAAAGCACTGCCAAATGTAGAACCTCAAATTATTTTATGTTGTTTCTCACAACAAAATTATGAGATAGAAATTATGAGAATGATTGTATGCATTGCGTACATTTTCTAGAAAAAGAAAACTGAACTTCAGACAGGCTACACAACTTGTCCAAGCTCCAGATTTCAAATCTAGCGATGCTCTCCCCACCAGAATGCCTCCTGAGGATTAACCCATCTGAGCTAGACAGAAATAAAAAATGAGCCTGTTTGTGTTCAGTTGCTCTCTCGTGTTGGGGGTTGAGGTGTCCCTGGACTGACAAGGAATCATCTGTGTGTACACATGCAAAGTGGGATAAATATCAAGGCATTTCTGGTCATCGAAGCCCCTGTTATCCTCTGACTCAAATTCATTGCTCACGTGTGTTTTGCTTTGAGTGAGATTCTTTAAAAAAAAAAATGTATCCCAAGTTGAACTCTGTTTTGGGGTCAATGTGGACTTAGGCTCTACCATCAACAACCCTTTAGTCTCCTACTATCGTATGTCTTGGAATACCCAAGAAGGGAGCTCATCAGAGAGCTCATCTGTATTTAAAAACTTATTTGTCTAAGTACATAGCTCTCAAAGCACTGGATTCCAACATTTCCTTGAAAAGTCATCAATAATAATAAGTAAAATGTCAGGTGGTCGTTCTCCATGGTGCTATAAAAAGAAAATTGAAAGCAAGATCAATTGTGCTTTTCAAAAATACTGAAAAAAATCCTTTATTTTTCGTGACTACTAGCAACCAAAAAAGTTCTTCTCTAAAAATAATTCCCATTTGTGTTCTGTGGATCATAGGAGTTATATGCAATTTGAATTAAAGACACGAGATCTAAATTTATATATTCAAATTCATTTATTCCCCAAATATGTATAGAGTCCCCATTATGTGCCAAGCATGTGCTGGAACTACAGGAGTGAGCAAAACAAAATCTCCAGTCGTAACAAGCACACCTTACACTGGGAAAAGTCAGACCGTGAACATGTATCAATTTAATCTCTAGTTTTCAGCAAAGCATATTTAGAGACTCAAGTTCGACCAGTCCTGCTGCCCTCACTCAACACCTCCAACTGGAAGATTATAAAAAGCTGTGAACAAAGCAGCTGGCTTCACATCTACAATTTAATTTTAGGTTGCCAAATAAAAATTGTCATGACAGTGACATACACAAAAAAGCAATCATTCAGAGACAAAAGAAAATACTACTCCTGCATGGGAAATTTTAAGGATGTGGGCTCCTCAGAAGTGGGGGTGTCTGGGAGAGAGTACATGTTTGCCAAGGACTCCTCCTGGTGGCTAAGGGGCTTCTTCCACTTTCTTGCACCTGTTCTGCTGTTATATTCATACACATTCCCAGAAACTGCAGGGAGAAGAACACAAAACACAGAGAAAGTGAATTATAATGAATTCACAAAGCATTTATTCATCCCATAAAGCGTTTATTGATCATTTGCCATATAACCAGCGTAGTGACAAGTTGCTTCTCTTATCAAGCCTTGCTCTGTTACCAAAGGGAAAACTAAAAGAACAACTTGAAGCAGCATGTGATTGCGCATGCATTAAAAATTGCCCCTTTAGCACTCAAGAGTTCTTTTGTGGTGAAGGAAAGGTTTTCCATTTTGACCATGGTAGTGGTTGTTACTGTGTTTCCCCGAAAATAAGACCTATCCGGACAATCAGCTCTAATGCGTCTTTTGGAGCAAAAATTAATGTAAGACCCTGTCTTATTTTACTATAATACAAGACAAGTATAATATAATACAATATAATATGATATAATATAATATAATATAATACAATACAATACAATACCGGGTCTCACATTAATTTTTGCTCCAAAAGACGCATTAGAGCTGATTGTCTGGCTAGGTCTTATTTTTGGGGAAACACGATAAATGTCATAAAACTACTCACACAGACAAAAAAACTAAGTGCATGCAAAAACTGAGCCAATCTGAATAAAGGTTGTAGTCCAGTTAATTTTATTGGACCAATGTCAATTCCCTGGTTTTGGTACTGTAGTTATAAAAGCTGTTGCATTTGGGGGAAGCTAGGTGATGGGTACAGAGTACCTCTCTGTATTTTTTTGCTTGTTTGTTTTTGCAATTTCTTCTAAATCTGTTATTATTTTAAAAATCAAAAGTTTAAAAAAAGAACATGTCAAACTATTATTGTAATTGTCCCTCAAGTGATATGCCTTACACAGTGTCTGAGGTTTATTCTGCCAACCCTTTATGGAAACAATAATGAAATATAAAAATATACAAGGGAAAAGAAACAGGGTAAGTAGGGTCTGATATAGCAGGAAGTCAAGCAACTGTTGTATCTTAGGTGTCTAGGATGTAATTAATAAATAAAAGTAATAATAATAACAGCAATACATAGTAATAGCTGACTCCTATAGCATTTACTATGTACCAGACTCTGTTTTCATATATCAATTCATTTAATCCACTCAACATCCTTGTGACATACATACATGTTATGAGCCACATTTTAGAGCTGAGGAAACTGGGGCACAGAGATATTAAGTAACTGTCAATGTCACACCATTTGTAAGTGGCAAACTTAGTATTGAACCCGGGGAGTTCAGCTACCGAGCTCTAAATGCTACCCACATAGGATAGGGGGCCATGTCTCCTTTTACTTTGATTAGACTTTATGAATAAAATGATGCCTTATGCATCACATTCTGAGTTCCACAGAACATTTAATAAATGATTGTATGTCCCAACACATACAGCAAAATTTGTTTTATTTTAAAATATTTCTCTTCTCTAAGTGTCAGCTCTCAAAAATCCTTTACTTGAAAGGTACTTCTTGTGCTAGGACCACTGTGCTAGGATAGACCATGCACTTCCCTGAAAAACACCTCCCTCTACCAAAAAAATCTATACCATCACTCAATAGTGCATGTTAGAACTTGAAAACTAATTGCTGAGTCAGGCATCAAACATCCAGTTTCAAAATAAGCCAACTGCGTCATTCTAAACACATAGTAACTACGTCCTCAGAATTGAGAAAACCAAATGTGATAAGTGTCAGTCAAATGCTGAATGGGCAAAAAATGACTATAACAGTTTACCTTTATTAGGCTCTGCATATTTGTTTTGTTGTGTTTTGTAGAATGGAGCAATCTAGAGCCCAGTGTTTATTAATACACTGCTTCTTACCAGTCCAGTGGTAAGAAATATCATGACTAATGTTAGGGTGAGGGTTCCTGTGTCAGACTGACGACCATGTTTCTTTGAAAATAAGACCTAGCTGGATCATTAGCTTTAATGAATTTTTTGGAGCAAACATTAATATAAGACCCGGTATTATACCATATCATGTTATATTATATTATATTATAAGACCAGCTCTTATATTATATTAAAATAAGATCGGGTCTTATGTTAATGTTTGCTCTAAAAGACACATTAGAGATGATGGTCTAGCTGGGTCTTATTTTCAGGGAAACCGGTAGCTTTGAATCCTGACTCTTTCCTCTCATCAAACTGTGATCCTGGGGGGACCTTGTCCCTCTGTGCCTCAGTTTTATCATTTGTAAAATGAGGATAATTATCATAGTCACTACTTCAAAAATAATTATGAGAATAAAGAAATGATGTAAAAGCGTTTCACCGTACTAAGAATTCAACAAACATTCGCTATGATTCGATATTAGAAATGTCCTAATAACATGTTCTAATAAGTCTGCAACTGTATAGTTAAACATAAAATCTTTCAGTGTGTAGGCAAAAATGTTAAAATTAAATAGGTGATACTGCAGCTTTAATAGTCAAAAGGTAGAAGCAATCTATATGTCCATTGCTGGATGAATGGATAAACAGAAGGTGGCAAACACATACAATGGAATATTACTCAGCTTTAAAAAGGAAGAATATTCTGACACATGCTACAAGACGAGTGAACTTTGATGATGTTATGCTTAGTGAAATGAAGCAGTCACAGAAGGATAGATATTAGGTGATTCCACTTATAGGAAGTACCTAAAGTAGAGACAGAAAGCAGAATGGTGGTTTCCAGAGGCAGAGGGAAGGAGGGGTTAGTATTTAAGAAGTATAGAGTTCCTGTTAGGGAGGATGAAAAAGTTCTGGAGATGGAAGGGAGTGATGGTTGCACAGTATGTGAATGTACTTAATGCCACAGAATGGTACAATTAAAAATAGTTAAAATGGTAAATTTTATTTTATGTGTGTTTAACACAATAAAAATTAAATAGGTTAATAATTATAAAGAGCTCAGAATAAGTCTCCTCTATTGCAAGTACTAAACAGGCATTTATTAAATGCACATTTTTTACATACTTTAGAGGAAAGCAAGAAGTATCATATAGTAATTTTGATTATTTCAATAATAACAGCTAAGTAGAAGAACCAGGAGATGATCGTGAAGGTCTGCTACAGGCCACTCTGCCATTCTCCCACCGGGAGGTCTGGTACAAGACCTTCCTCCCATTGTCGGCACACAACAGTGTCCTCACTGCTCTGTAGCCAAGTACCTACCCACCTCCTCCTGCTCTGCCTCTGTTCTACCACAATTAAGATTTAGTCTCTCTTCAGTAGAGCTCCACCAAACTCTTTCCCTTCTTTTCTTTGAAAAGAAAGAAAGCTATATAACCCTAAACACATGCATTACCTCTCTGAGCCTCTGTTTCAATGTCCATAAAATGGAGACCTGATGGCGCTCCCAATATAGGGTTGTTGTGAGGATTAAATGAGACAAGGCAGATGTGGTATAGGTAAGCACTCAAAAAAGTGCTTACGTCTGCTTTTCAAGAATTCCTGAAAACTGGAACTCATAGATTTAACATAGATTTAATTAGGACATAAGCAGTATGTTTTTAATTTAGTATAAGTGGTTATATTTCTTTGTGGAGAGCTTGGAGGTCAGTAATAAAGCATCAATCATTGCATGCCAAAACATCCAGAGCTGCCAGCATTTAATTTGCTGTAAAGGGTCACAAACTGCTCTATTGCCAATGAGTTTTTTTGTGACTAATACCCCATGTAAATGACCCTTTACAAAAGAATTTTTACGCTCATTACATTCATGTTTAAACATCATAACCATCGTGTAATAGGCAAAGCCCACAATATTATTCTGATTTTTCAGCTGGGAAAAGGGAGACTCAGAGAAGTTAAGTACTTTGTCCAGTTTCACGTAGCGTGTTAGTGGTTATGTCAACGCTCAACCCCAAGTCTCCTAACTGACATCCAGGGTTTTACAAATACCTCTGGTGATATCCTATTCCTGCCCCTTCTTTAGAGAAGAAGTGCAGGGAATAAAGAAAAGTCTTTGAAAGCTTATAAAATGGAGATATGATCTGCTATACAATTTCAAGTTTCATAAAAGAAATCTTTCGACCAGGAATTGCAAACCCATGACACCTGGCCTATAGATGTTGTGGTTGATTAAAGATAGTCACAGATTCTTTGGCTTTATCCCTGGAGAGGTAGAATATATGCTTCTCTTTAAATCTTGGTAAACTGAGTGGATTAACCAGCAGCATATGGTAGATGTGACGTTGTGCCAGTTTCCAGGCCCATGCCTCCGGAAAATGGCAACTTCACCTTCCTATTCCTTGGAACTCCCTCTGGGAGATCTAAACTGATATAGAAGATGTTCAGCGAATCCTGCTTGAGAGACTACATGAAGAGGCCCTAAGATTACATGAAGAAGAGGTAGGAACTGCGTGAGCCCAAGCAGGCAACTACACCCACCAAGTTGTCAGGCGTGTGATTAGGCCACGTTGGACCCACCAGACCAGACCAGACCAGCTGCCCACTGAATACCATTAAAGTCCTTTTTAATATCATAAAGCCAATGAATTGTCCAGGTGGCACCTACACAAATTCTTGACCCACAAAATTGTGAGATATAATAAAATGGTTGTTGTTTTAAGCCAGTAAGTCCTGGGGTAGTATACACAAAAATATGTAACCAGGACGGAAAATGTATTTTACTTGTCTTGTACAATGGAGTTTGTTTAAATCGAATTACTTACCTGTATTTTTTAAATGGGCAGATTTCATGTAACAACTTGGATTTCTAACTTCTTTTTAAGTATCAGAATTTTGGCAACTCCAGGCCTATTCCCAATGTGGCAATAATCTGACAGAGCCCAGTAATAGCCATATCCCCGAAGCATCAAATGCCATTGATGATTGAACTTACTGTCTTATATGGCTCCTTTCAATCATTTACTTTACCTATCTGGCCCTGGAAATGTTTACTTTAGGACAGTCTTATTATGCAAAGCATAATGAATAAGTAATTTATTCACACAGTGTAGCATCCAAATAGGCAAAATAGGCTTAACTCAAAAGATACTTAAACATCATACCTGGATCAACAGCTTCTCCATCAAATATGGTCTCATACACAATGGTTTCCTTACGAAAAACACAAAATGTTAGCAATGGAGTCAGCTTCATAAATTAGTTTTGACCTATGGTGAGTACTTTGAGCAGGTGAATTCTTATAAATCACCTCATCATTCTTGTGTAGAGGGCTGGAAGCCTGGTTCAAATTTTTCCTGCTGTTCTTGTCTCCTGCCAGCCCCATCCTCCACATCAGTCTGCCCATCAAGCCCTCCCTCAACTCAGATCTTTTTATTGATGTGAAGTCTCTTATCTGGGATGGAAGGAGTTATGGGCTGAATTGTGTTCCCTCAAATTTTGTATGCTTAAGCCCTAACCCCCGATACCTCAGAATGTGACTGTATTTAAAGCCAGCGCCTTTACATGGGTGATTAAAATAAAATGAGGTCATATGGGTAGGTCTTAACGTAATATGACTGATGTTATGAGAACAAGAGATAAGGACACAGACAAAACAGATGAGGGATGACACAGAGAGGGGACACAGAGAGAAAGCAGCCAAAGACACCAGACCTACCAACACCTTCATCTGACCCTTCTAAACTCTAGAACTGGGAGAAAATAAGTTCTGTTGTTCAAGCCACCCACTCTGTGGTATTTTATTTTTGGCAGCCTTAGCAAACTAATACAGAGATTGGCGGGCATCGGTTTCATAAAGGAAGAGGTAGGGGAAAGGAGCATTGAAAGAGAACCAGCTCATGAAATAATGTCGTGGTTAGTCAGGACTCAGATAGGAAAGTCCTTGGTAAACGGGGCAGCAGATGGAGAGCAAAAAGGGGGGATGAAGGCTGAAAATGCCCTTTCTTTTTCTTTTCCACGTTTATATGTCCTGGAACCAATCTTACCCTTGTACAGTTGTTTATATGGATGATTTAATGATGAGCCTCACCCAATTTTAAGATTTCAGATACCCTAGGATATAGATTTTACCATCTGCTGAGAAACTCCAGGGTTGAAAACGTATTCAGCTCTATCATATATAATAATCTATTTTCAAATCTAGATCTTATTTTTAAGTAATGGTAGATAATGCTGGATTTCCATTTGTCGAGAGTTGTTTTTATTGAATACACATACAATATTTGAGGCAAATTCTGACCGAAGCCAGATTCTAAGACTAGACCTGAAATCCCAGTTTTGTAATACACAGAAGTTTAACAGAAGCAGACAATTTAAAATGATTTTATTTCTTTTCTATGATGCCTGAGTAGATGTACTATATGTTTATATGGAAGAATTTTTCATTGAACAATACTTATGAGAAAATGTAGTGCCCTTTCTTCTACTACAGAGGGATCACCAAATGTACTTACTGTCAATACTTCTGTTTTTTTATTTCTGTTTCCAATGACAATCTTTTCCTTTTGATATTCATCTCCTGTTCAAAAAATAATTAAATAACAGACATTTACCTGATGAGTGGCTTTTAAAAGTCACACAATTCATAATAATCATGTGACAATTAGCGACCTGTATCTTACCTGCAATATACTTCATACCCCTGTATGAAAAGAAAATTTGACAAAATGTCAGCTTCATGATGCTAACACATGGCAAAAAAATATTTTGCAGCACATGTCTATTACCACATCTCTCTCACTCCCGATTTAAAAAGATTAAAATGTTGTACGTGGAATAATATACTGATCTCATTAACCATCTCCACCCCCCTTCACTGAATCATAAATTATCCTTATTTAGTTAACAAAAATTCATAATCAACTCTATTTTTGAGGCCATCCTATTCTGCTCCCTGAAGAACTATTTTTGGATGGCGATGAAAGCAGCTGTGCTTTCTATCCCTTTCTTTTGTTCCTCTAGCCATCTTCACATAAATTCAGACCAAGTATGGAGAAGGCACCTAGATTTAGTATCTGTCTCTAAGGTAGTCCCTGGTGGTTGTAAAATACCCACCCGTGACCTGCTTGCATCAAAATAATATGGGGAACTGTTTGGCTTGTCTACTCACAAATTGATTTCTTTAACATCTATTCTCACAGAAAACCTGTTTCAGATAATCTAAGGTAGAACCCCAGGATATGTTGCTGTTTTTCAAAGAAAGCTCTCCAATTGTTTATGAGATAGAGCAGGGCTGGAGTCATGGTGAAAAGCACCACTGAGTTTCGTATCCCAAGTACTCTCCTCTGTGCCCCTCAAAAGCAAACTTAGGCAGAAGCAGGTCAGTGTGAGATCACCAAACCCCAACTGATTTCAACTCTTTATATCAGAAGCTTAGAAAGAAAAATCACATACTTGGGTTTGGGCTCGGAAAATTCCTTGGCCATTTTCTGACAGCATCCCATGGGGTTTCCATATCTCCAAAGCAGGAAACATACCCAGGAAACCAACCCGGCAAAGAAAACAGCCATCAACGTGAAGATAAAAGGGATATACCAGCCACTGGATGTGTACGTGTTGATAGCTGTGTACACAACAGTCAGACCTTTTCTTTGCTGGGAAATATTATTTCAAAGCAAACAGAGCATTAACTTGTGTTTTCAGAGAGCATCTGCTCACACATAGTAGCACCAGTATAGAGCCATGGTCCTATACAGACAGTGGGGTATGGACTCAGACATATGGAGTTTTGAAAATACTACAGGTAATATTGAGGTAATATTGAGGAACGCTCAAGCCTAGAAAAGGCAACAATTTAAGGAACTTATGACTTGAATTGTATGCAATGACCACTCTGTGAACTTGGACAAAAATATCTCTCCTCTTTGACTTCAGTTTTCTCATCTGTAAAATCAAAGGGTTGAAATAGATAGCATCTGAGGTACTTTTAGACTTCTATGCCTCATTATCTCCATTACATAAGAAAAACTCTTTTGTGCAGCTGGAGAGAACAGCATGCTCTTGGAAATCAAATATTCTGTTGGAAAGATTTATAATCCATGTTATAACAAATGACTATTTCAAAGGGTAGAAGACAATAAAATACACTAACCATACCGTCTACTGCATAGACGTTATCCTTGGGTGACTCAGAAGCCATTCTGGAGTCCTGAAGAGGCTTTGCTTATCTCTTTTTGAAATAACAAAATGCTAAAGGGGCTGCTAAACTTCACAGGATTGGATCAAAAATTAGATGCAATGATGAATAGCAGCCACATAGTACAAAGCCTGGCACGTGGTAGGTGCCCATTCTATGAAGAACACAGCTCTAGAGAATAAGGTTTAAAAGTGCCTGTTATTTGTAGAGATTTTTAATTGATCGATTTCATTGACCAGTGGGACGTGCTGGTGGGCAGCAGTTTCAGAGAATTCAGGCATAATTAGTTGCTTGGGGGTATTCTGTGCTCCACCTGCAGTTATCACAAAATTTCTCTCACCCACAGTTTGTACTGTCAGGTGCACACTCTAAAATGTGGCCTGGGGGGTGGATGAGGTAGTGATCAAGTGAAAAGATATATGGGTGAAAGTGATGCCCTAAGTAGCCTGTTAGCCTTTCTAGATGAAACTTGAATTTCCAGTCGAATATCCCCACACAGAGACCCAAATTAAATTCCATAACTCTTTACTTCAGAACTGGTGGTTGGAGGAGGGGGTGTATTGACCCTCATCACATAAATCTCTATACTAGTGGTGCCCGTCCTGGGCCTGGTGGCTTTGCTGTATTTCAGGTTGTCATCGATTATGTGGACCACGAGATGGTACTGCTGATGCAGGTCAGCTCCAGATTCAAAGTTAAAAGGGTTCTTCACAATTAATTTTGGAGTATTTGAACCTCGAGTTGGGTCAAATCCAAAATGATGGTTCTCGTTTCCTTCAAAAGGAATAATTTAAAAATTATAATTATGTCCAGATATGGTAAAAGGGTTTTCTCAAGCTACCAAACGTTGGTTTTGAAACACAGTAAGTGTAAATAAATACAATTTCTATTGTTCTCTGAACTCCTATATGTATACCAGGCTTATAATAAAACTGAAATCAAATGAGTAATCAATTCAGTTGTTTAAAACAATTGTTGTAAAGGTTAAGATCATGAGTTTGATCTTCCTAGAAGATCTGCAAGTGTCAGACTATTATCAAATTATTGCTCTGCCTTAATAATAATAATATTATTGCTCCCCCTCCTTTATCTGCCGCTCAGAAAACTTTTACTTCCACCTTCAGCTTAGTCTACATCAACAGCAAATGGGCCAATCAGACCACGACAATCTGTTGAACTCCTACTAGGTGTCAAGTGAAGTCTCAGTGGCCCTGGAGACGCTGTTGTAAACAACATGCACATAGTCCCCACCTCCAGGAAGCTCATCACCTAGCGAGAGAAGCAGACACTGAACGAGTCTTTAACATTAATTGGCAATGTGGGTACTGATGTCCACGTTCCCATCACACTGACCTCCGTACTTGAGGTATTTCTTCTTGATATACTGTCTCATATACTCTCTTAGTAGTTTTCCTTAATAGAACTTGTCATACTGTATAATTTTATAATTGTTGATGTTACTACTAGTTTAATGAACAATGGTTTTCATGAACATAAGATCCATATCTGTCTTGTATGCTACTGTGTACCTATCCTTCAGGACATATGTGGTCTCCAGTAAATTTCTTCCATATGTCACAAGATGATGACTAAAGTGGGTAGGGATCTTTGTGAATCCAACAATAACATAGCTGAAAACATCTATCTTAGAGAATCTGTATTCATATCACCTGGAAAGGTGGCTGTTGTTTTCAGCCAGAACCAAGGACAGCAGACTTATTCCCTTGTAGCTTACCATTCAGTGTTTCCCATGCAGGCCCAAAGTCTCTTCATTGTCAAGTATCTTTGAAATCACTGATAGTTCCACCACAAGGGGAATTAGATTAGGTATGTGGAAGTGAAAATAGTTCCTTGAGGAAACTTAATGCCATAAATATGAAATAGCTTAACTTTTATAAACATAGTTATTTCTCAGTTTATATCATGTCGAACAGCATATAACTAATGTCAATTTAACACAGGCTCATGATCAAAAGAAATAATAAAATTACTCACCAGAAACTATCTCAAAGCGCATTTCAAAATCTTGTGAATCTCTGTCATGGCAGTTTAATTCGAAGCCATTGACAGTTGTCCCAGCAACAACATTCTCAAAAATGACTGCCTTATAGAAAGAGGGTGTGCAGACAGGTGTTTCATCATTCTCATCTTCAATGTCAACAGTGACCTGTCAGCAACAATGGATAAACAAACATTACATCCACGCCATGTGACTATTTACACACAAAATCAGAAATAAGCATCTGGGTAGAAACAGATCATTTAGAATTATTAAATTAAAAGTCTGGAATTTTGAGTTTGAAGAAATATTCCTGCAGACTTGGGTTCTGGCTGTCAGTCAACTAGACCATTGGTTTAGTATTCCTGGGTCAACTATTACATTCAGTGTGGCCATTTGGGAGAGCTTCAGACTCATTAGAAGAACCTGTGGAAAACTCACAGTGATAATGATAAGATATAAATGATAAGAAAAGCAAAGCTGAAGAATGATTCTCCTAAAAAGTGTAATTCTTTAAACTTTTAAAATATCTATACTTAATGGCAACTACAAGTATATACTGAGTTTGCTTCCTCTTTCATAATTTAGGGGCTTCCTCTGCATTATTCTCTCAAGCACAATGTATTTTTTGGTAACAATATGATTACCTCCATGTATACTCTGATCTTAATCAGGGTCTGTTATCAACCTTTTTTTAATTAAAATACCATAAACCAGGAAAGTGCGATTTACATGGAAAAAAGATCAAAATATCAAGGATTTTTAAATGTCAGTGATTGAATGCCAGTGAGCTTAGAAAGGTTATCTGCCCACCTCTTAGATGAGTAATAACTTTCTCAACAACATTTGCAGAAAAATCCCTGGTGTGCTCATATTTGCAAGTATTATCTTTTTTTAAATGGTTTCTGTAATGTTTTAACAACACAGCTAAATTCTTGGGGGATAATTCATTCTTTAATGCTACTTCTATAGATTGAATATAGCTATCTGTTCTGTTAATATGTGAGGTGTTTTCATATTATTTTAGGGAGATTGTTATGATATAATGAAAACAACACAGGACTTGGGATTAGAAACCTTTATTAAAACTTTGGGGGGCAGTGACATGATGATCTGGACACACATTTGTTGTGGGGACAGTGCACCAACTGCAAGAAACAACATTTCATGGACAAGCTAAACTGTCATTCAAGAGTGACACTCCTACTTCTGGTTGAAGATGACAGAGTAGGAAGATCCTGAGTTCACCTCCTGTCATTGACTCCAAAACTACAACTACGTACAGAACAGCTTTCTCTGAGAATGACCTGAAGACTAGCAGACCAGATTTTCTGCAACTAAGGTTATAAAGAAAGAGCCACATTGAGATGGATAGGAGGATAGAGACTCAGTCTTGTCAAGACCCACCCTGCCCCCCATGCCTCATGTGGTGACCCACAGTGTGAGAAATATTACAGCCTTAGAGCCCCCCCTAAAAAAGTGACAGGTCCGAGCCCCAGCCTCAGGGACCTGCACTGCGAAGAGGATCCCCATAACACCTGGCTTTGAAAACCAGCAGGATTTACATTTGGGGGAGCCAAAGGGCTGTGGGAAACCAAGGTCATGCTCTTTCCGAGTCCCAGTGCATAGGCAGCAGTTTGAAAAGCACCTGGGTTTTATGTGAAGGTGATACATTGACTAATTTTAGAGTGTATGCTGGGGGTGTAGGGATCTGTTTAAACTTTCTCCAAGGACAGAAGTGCTGGTGGATACCATGTTGTTTTCCTTTCTTTACTCTCCTTCCACTTATCTGGTCTGACACTGGCAGGCACCATTTCTGACAGTCTTCATTAACCTTGCTAACACTGTTCACCCCCCTGTGGTATTTCTCTGAGGACCCACCCCAGCTGGCAGCCCTCTAACATGGCTCCTGCTCTGCCACATCTGGTGGGTAGCCTCAACCATCACTGGTATCCCCTCAAAGTGGCTCCTGCCTTGCCACACCTGGTTGGCAGCCTCAGTCAGCACCAGCACACAGCAGTGTGTTTGCAATAGGTTCACCTTGCAGCCAGCCACACCAGAGGCCCATTCTGCACACCAAATGACCAGCAGCAATTGCAGTCAAACCCACCAGCCAGCTGCACCACGGCAGGGGGTGGGGGGTAGTGGGAGGGCTGTCCTGCACGCTAGCATACCCACAACAATTGTGGCCAGGCCTCACAGCCAGGGACCGTCCTCACCTGCCAGGGTGTCCACAGAAGTTGTGGCTCAGCTATAACAGGAGGCTACACTAGTCCACACAGGGAACACCTCTGGAGCACCTGATTCTGGTGACTGGGGGGAGGGGATTGCACCACGGCACATCATAAAACACCTCTACATAAGGCCAGTTTTTTCAAGACCAGGAGACATAGCTGATCTACCTAATGCATAGAAACACACAAGAAAAATGAGAAGACACACACAAACACACACACACACACACACACAGCAAGACCAAACCCCGGAAAAAGAACTAAATGAAACAGAAGTAAGCTGTCGACCAGATAAAGAGTTCAAAGTAACAGTCATAAAGATGCTCATCAAACTCTGCAGAACAGTAGGTCAACTCAATGAGAACTTCAACAAAGAGGTAAACAATGTAAAAAAGAAACCATCAGAACTGAAGACTATAACTGAAATGAAAAATTCACTAGAGGAAATCAACAGCAGGTCAGATGACACAGAATGTATCAGCCATTAGAAAGACACTATAGTGGAAATCACCCAATTGGAAGAGCAAATTGAACAAAGAATTTGAAAGGATGAGGATAGCAAAAGAGAACTGTGGGACAACATCAAGCATATTAACATTCACATCATAGGGGTCCCAGAAAAAGAAGAGAGAGAGAAAGGGACAGAAAACCTATTTGAAGAAATGATGGCTGGAACTTTCCCTAACCTGGTGAAGGAAACAAACATCCACATCCAGGAAGCAAGGAGAGTCCCAAACAAGGTGAACCCAAAGAGAATCATGCCAAGGCACATAATAATTAGAATGTCAAAATTTAGAGATAAAGAGAGAATCTTAAAAGCAACAAGAGAAAAACAACTAGTTACGTACAAGGGAACCCCCATAAGACTATATCAGCTGATTTTTCAGCAGAAACTTTGCTGGCTAGAAGAGAGTGGCATGATATATTCAGTGCGACGAAAAGAGAAAACCTACAACTAAGAATACTATACCCAGCAATGTTTTCATTCAGCATTGAGGGATAGTTTCCCAATAAACAAAAGCTATAAGAATTATACTCTCAAGATAGAAATAAGTCAGACAGAAAAAGCAGAGAACCATATGATTTCACTGATATGTGGTATATAAACGAAAAACAACAAAAGAACAAGACAAACAAAAGAGAAACAAAAACTCATAGACACAGACAATAGTTTAGTGGTTACCAGAGGGTAAGGGGGGTGGCGGTGGAAGATGAGGGTAAGGGGTATCAAATATATGGTGATGGAAGGAGAACTGACTCTGGGTGGTGAACACACAATGGGATTTATAGATGATGTAATACATAATTGTATACCTGAAATCCATGTAATTTTACTAATAATTATCACCCCAATAAATAAATTTTAAAAATTCTTCAATTCTACTTCTATCTTTTCTCCAATGACAAAATCTCATAGTACCATATCATCAACACAGCAGTATTCACTCTTGATATTTGTCAAGAGTCCTTTGATGTTGCTAAAATAATTTAGAGGCCCACACTTTCCCCCACTGTGATGCCAAAAGAATGCACATTAGTTAACTACCTTCATTGTAAACATCACCTCTTAATGACAGGCAGCCTGGGTTGGAGTCCAGTTCTACAAATACTGAGTAACTGAGTAAACTCTGTGCCTGAATTTCCTCATCTGTAGAGTGGAAATGATGATAATACTGCCTACCACAAAGACTAAATGTACATTAACTTCATCAACATATAAAATGTGCCAACAACAGGAGTTGGCACATTATAGTGCTAGATGCATATTTGCAATTATAATTTTTTTTAATCTCATGAGAATTATTGTTGTTAATATTTGACCATTTATCATGGTTTTTCTTTGACCATTTCGATTGTAATAAATTAGATCTTAGATCATCTCTGAGGCTGTCTACTTACCGTGGTCATCGCTGTGCGAGGGTGAAATCTGTCACAGTCCACACCTTCCACGGTGAGGTTATACTGCTTCACGGTCTCGTAGTCTGGCTGTGTGGTGAGTTCAATCATTCCAGAGAGAGGGTGAATCCAGAATCTTTGTACAACTTGAATATCTCCACTGGTTATTTTGTAAGTCACACAGTTTGGTGGGTGGTCTTCATCAATGGCAGTCACTCTTCCAACTTTGTAGAAAGCTGCAATAACATTTAGTATGGTTCATTCTTGCTTTGGAGATACACTGCTTTTAAAAGCTTAACATGTCTTTGCCTTCCAAATGGCACCATAGTTTCTTGAAGGATCAACCTGAATATTTTTGGACAATGAAATATGCTTAAAAAGCCAAACTCTATGTGACGGAGGGTGGATTTACAGTCCTCTTCCTATTTAAATTACATGGCATGAGTCTAATGATATGAGTTAACAAAAACTTTATAACAATAATAGTTAGCTTACATGAATTGCATGCTTATTTTCTGCTAGGCATTATACAAAGATTAGCATCAGATAATGGTTCACTGTACAGACTCCGGAACAAGGCTGCCTAGCTTCCAAAT